>NC_088390.1:87118928-87447142 GCF_037993035.2 Macaca fascicularis
CTTCTGGTAACTTACAGAACCAAACTTTTTTTTTTTTGAAACAGGATCTCACTCTGTCACCCAGGCCAGAGTACAGTGGCATGATCATGACTCACTGCAAACTCTGCCTCCTGGGCTGAAGCGTTCCTCCCACCTCAGCCTCCCAAGTAGCTGGGACTACAGGTGTGCACCACCACACCTGGCTAATTTTTGTATTTTTTATAGAGTCAGGGTCTCACCATGTTGCCCAGGCTGATCTTGAACTCTTGAGTCCAAGTAATCCTCCTGCCTCGGCCTCCCAAAGTGTTGGGATTACAGCGTGAGCCACTGCGCCCCACTCTCAGTTGTGCTTTTTCTTTGTTCTCATCTTGCTGTGCTGGCCGATGCCTTCAGTGGAGTGAAGTGGGGACTGGGTGGAGGGGCGCGTGGCAGGGTGGGGGAGCTCCTGTGTTCAGTGTAAGATGTTTGCCCCAGGCTTTTTGTAAAACAAAAACAATCACCATTATCCAATTAAGAAAGTTCAATTCTTGATTTGGTTTTTTAAAAACCATGACTAGATGTTGATTTGCCTCCCTTGGTTATTTGTATGTGTGTGTTAAGGTGGTCACAGGGCTTTTCTCCCTTAGGCTCGTGCTACGTTGAATGATACTGTCTGACCGTCTCCTGTTACACACACCTTTCTTTTTGGGGTAACCTGTGTTACGATGAATGATCCGTTTCATGCACGGCTTATTCCGTTTGCAGCCATTTTGTTTCATATATTAAATCTGTGTTCATGAGATTGGCCGGGGATTTTTTTCTCTTGCTGTCCTTGCCTAGGCAGAGTGATCAGTAACTGTGGCCTTAGAAAATAAGTTGAGGAAGTTCATTCTTTGTATATATACTGGAATAGTTTTTGTGATATTTGAAGTATTTGTTGTCTGAATGTTGTGGAACTTACAAAGAAAGCTCTCTGGGGTGTTACTTTGTTTGTGGAGGGTTTTTGACTACTGATCTAGCTTCTTTCATGGTTAAAGGGTTTTTCTGTTAGCTTTGTCAACTGACTTCTGTAGGACCTTGTCTGTTTCTACTAAGCTTCCCGATGTGTTGACATAAACTGGCTCACAATACCCCTTTAGAAACTCACCAGTATCAGGGGTATCTGTGAGTGAGGTGCCTTCCTTTGCTCTTGGTGCTGGGTATTTGTGCCCTCTCTCTTTTCTTGTTGATTATTCTTACGAGGAGTTGATGTACCTTTATCAGTCTTTTCAGACCCAACTTTTACCATTGTTGACCCTCCAGAGGATGGAAGGAACAGTAGGATGAATACCTTTATCCTGTTCCCCTGTTGCCACTTTGACACTTTTTTTTGTCCCCGAACCATTTGAAAGATGCAGACATCCTGACACTAAGAACGAAGATGGCTTTCTGTATCACCACAGTACCATCAAATTGCTCAAGAAATGGCACATCAGTTCTATGTCATTTACTATAGAGTCCATGTTCATATTTTCCCAAGTGTTTGCAAAATGTGCACTAAATTAGTAGGCATTTTTTTACTTGTTGATTTTGTTGTGGACCCAGGATCTAATTAATGTTCATGCACTGCATCTGTTCCTCATGCCTTTTTAGTTCCTCTTGCCTTTCATTTTATGACATTGACTTTTTAAGTGACTTTTTAAAAAGTTTGTCTTCTTTTGGGAAGTTAGCATATAGTTATACATCAATCTTTTTTTTTTTTCTTTTTGAAGCTAAGTCTCCCTCTGTCGCCAAGGCTGGAGTGCAGTGGCATGATCTTGGCTCACTGCAACCTCCATTTCCTGGATTCAAGCAATTCTTCTGCCTCAGTCTCCCGAGTAGCTGGGATTACAGGCACCCGCCACCACGCCTGGCTAATATTTGTATTTTCAGTGGAGACGGGGTTTCACCATGTTGGCCAGGCTCATCTCCAACTCCTGACCTCAAGTGATCTGCCTGCCTTGGCCTCCCAAAGTGCTGGGATTACAGGTGTGAGCCACCATGCCCGGCAATCTTTTTTAGAATAATAGACCTCGTTTTTCTAGAGCAGTTTAAATTTAAAGAAAAATTGAGCAAGTTTATTGAGTTATATACTTCCTCCCCCTCATTTTCCTCTAGTGTTAATATCTTGCTTTGGTTTGCTATGTTTTTTACAATTGATAAACCAGTAATGATGCTTTATAATTAATGATGTCCATAGTTTACACCTGGGCTCACTCCTGGTGATGTACACGCTGCAGATTTTGCTGAATGTGTGATGTCCTGCACCCATCGTTATGTTGCCACACAGAGTAGTGGTGTCCTAAAAGTCCTCTCTGCTCCCCCTTATCTTCTCTCCCCTAGAATTTGGTCTTTTCCGAAATGTCCTATAGTTGGAATCATATAGTACGTAGCGTCTTCACACTGGCTTCTTTGACTCAGTAATACACACTTCAGACTCCTCCATGTCTTTTTGTGGCTTGATAGCTCATTTTTTACAATTACTGAGCAATACTCTAGTGTGTGAATGCAACACTGCTTCTTTATCCGTTTTCCTATTCAAGGGCATTTTGGTTACTCTGAACTTCTGACAATTAGGAATAAAGCTATTATGAACATGTGTGCAAGTCTTTGTATGGATATAAGCTTTCCATTCATTTGGGTAAATACCTGGGAATGTGTTTGCTGGATGGTTCGGTTGGAGTATGCTTAGCTTTATAAGGCACTGTGCAGCTGTCTTCCAACATGTCTGTACCGTTTTGCATTCCCGCCAGCACTGAACGAGAGTTTCTGTTGCTCCATGTTCTCACAGCATTTGATGTTACCAGTGTTTGGATTTTAGCCATTCTGGTGGGTATGTAGGAGGATCTTATTGTTATTCAATTTTCAATTTCATAATGATGTGAAATTGGGCATCTTTGCATGTTCTTATTTGCTGTATTATATCTTCTTCGATGAGGTCTCTCTTCAGGTTTTTTACCCATTTTAAGAATCAGGTTGTTTCTCTTGTTGCTGAGTGAGTTTTAAGAGTTCTTTCCATATTTCGGATGCCAGTTTTTTGTTTTTGTTTTGAGGTGGAGTTTCGCTCTCGTTGCCCAGGCTAGAGTGCAATGGCGTGATCTTGGCTCACTGCAACCTCTGCCTCCTGCTTTCAAGCGATTCTCCTGCCTCAACCTCCCAAGTAGCTGAGATTACAGGCGCCCGCCTCCACGCCCGGCTAATTTTGTATTTTTTTTTTTAGTACAGGCTGATCTCAAACTCCTGACCTCAAGTGATCCACCCACCTTGGCCTCCCAAAGTGCTGGGATCACAGGCGTGAGCCACTGTCCCCGGCCCGGATGCCAGTTCTTTATCAGATACGTGTTTTGCAAATATGTCCTCCCAGTTTGTGGCTGCTTGTTTTCTTTTCTTAGCAGTGGATGTTCACTTTTTTGACGAGTTTGGACCAGTGATCCTCCAGGATGTCCCACATTCTAGTTTAATTTCTTTGCTTTTTCACGAGTTTATGTCAAACCAGATTTAAAAAGTATGATCAAACTTTGTGCTGTCCATAGTAGATGTATTGTAAATACACAGACATAAGAAGGTTGAGAGTAAAAGAAAGGGAAAAGATATACTATGCCAATACTAGTCATAGAAAACCAGCGTGGCTCTATTAATCAGAGAACAGAGACTGCAAGATGAGGAGTATTATTGGTGACAAAGAGGGCCATTTCCTTGTGATAAACAGACCAGCTCACGAGTCAGGCACACACCATCCTGAGTGTATGTGCACTTAATATCAGAGTTTCAAAGGACATGCAGCAAAATGAACAGAATTAACAGGAAAAGTTTGCAAATCCATCATCATAGCTGGAGATTAGAAGATCTTCTTTTAGTAATTGATAGATTAAACTGAGAGTTAAAATTTACAGACAAAATTGATAGTTAATTTTTTTCTTTTTTTTTTTTTGAGATGGAGTCTCACTTTGGTTGCCCAGGCTGGAGTGCAATGGCGTGATCTCGGCTCACTGCAACCTCTGCCTCCCAAATTCAAGCTATTCTCCTGCCTCAGCCTCCCAAGTAGGTGGGACTACAGGCACCCACCACCACGTCCGGCTAACTTTTTTGAATTTTTAGTAGAGATGGAGTTTCACCATGTTGGCCAGGCTGGTCTTGAACTCCTGACCTCAGGTGATTGACGTGCCTTGGCCTCCTAAGTGCTGGGATTACAGGCGTGAACCACCGTGCCCAGCCCTGTAATTAAAAACTTTCTTACCGAGAAGACTCTAGGCATAGTGTATTTTTTCTAGTCCAAAGCAAAAGCCAGTATTAATGTAAAAGACCTAGCAATATTATCAATCACCCCGACTTAATTAACATTTATACAGCCGTCCACACAGCTGCAGAATATACATTCTCAAGTGCATGTGGAATGTTCACCATATGCTGAGCCATAAAGATGTCTCAATAAAGTTTGAAAGATTGAAATCATCGAGTATATTCTCTGTTCTTGAAATTCAAAATTATGGGATATCTGGAGAAGCCCCAAATATTTGGAAATGAAATACCACATGAGTCAAAGACAAAATCATAAAGGAAAATGAAAAATAATTCAAACCTAAAGATAATGAAACTATGACACCCAAATTTATAGGCTATAGGTGAAACAGTGCTTATGGAAATATACAGCTTTAAAGTCGTACATAGAAAGGTATATTTTAGAAACATATTTAAAATGAAAAAAAAAATTTTTTTTTTTTTAACAAAATCTCTCGCTCTGTTGCCCAGGCTGGAGTGCAGTGGCGCCATCTCCACTCACTGCAACCTTTGCCTTCTGGATTCAAGCAATTCTCCTGCTTCAGCCTCCTGAGTGGCTGGAATTACAGGCGTCTACCACCACGCCCAGCTATTTTTGCATTTCTAGTAGAGACAGGGTTTCGGCATGTTGACCAGGCTGGTTTCAAACCCCTGAACTCAAGTGATCCACCCACCTTGGCCTCCCAAAGTGCTGGGATTATAGGCGTGAGCTACTGTGCCCAGCCTGAAATCTAATATTCTACCTTAAGGAAACAGAAAATGCTGAGCACATTGAACTCAAAGCAAAAGGAAAGAACAAATAGCAGAAATCAATAAAATAGAGTACAGGCAACAGAGACAACGTAGCTAAAATGTATGTATGTGTGTGTTTTTTTGTTTTTTTTTTGGTTTTTAAAGATCAATAAAAGTTGAGGAATCTCTAGGTAGGTAGATCAGTGAAGCAAGAGAGAAAACATTTTATCAACATCAGCAATGAAGGAGAGGATATCCTCACATATCCTACAGACATTAAAAAGGTAAGGGAATATTATTAATTTTATATACATTTAAATACTTAATTAAATGGACAGATGCCTTAAAATACAACTTACCAAAACTGACCCAAAATGAAATAGAAAAATCTGAATAGCCCTATATCCATGGGCTTCTTTCCAAGGCCATGCCAGGCATAGAAAATCTGAATAGCCCTATATCAGTGGGCTGTTTTCCAAGGCCATGCCAGTCACAGAAAATCTGAATAGCCCTATATCAGTGGGCTGCTTTCCAAGGCCATGCCAGTCACAGAAAATCTGAATAGCCCTGTATCAATGGGCTTCTTTCCAAGGCCATGCCAGGCATAGAAAATCTGAATAACCCTATATCAACGGGCTTCTTTCCACCATGCCAGGCATTTAATCCCTGGGCGGCCAGAGGCTTTTTCTTTTGTTTATTGCTACATTCCAAGCTCTTACGATAGTGTCTGTTACCCTAACACTTGTTTGGTAATTGTCAATCACATGGGTGGGTAGATGAATGGATGTTTTTATTTTTATATATTTTTTCAATTTTTTATTTTTCCATAGGTTATTGGGGTACAGGTGGTGTTTGGTTACTTGAAGAAGTTCTTTAGTGGTAATTTGTGAGATTTTGCTGCAACCGTCACCCGAGAAGTATACACTGCACTCTTGAAGCCTTTTATCCCTCGCCCCCATCCCCGAATCCCCAAATTCCCTTGTATCATTCATATGCCTTTGCGTCCTCATAGCTCAGCTCCCACATAACAGTGAAAATATACGATATTTGGTTTTTCATTCCTGAGTTACTTCACTTAGAATAATAGTCTCTAATCTCATACAGGTCGCTGCAAATGTCGTTAATCCATTTCTTTTTATGACTGAGTAGTATTCCATCATGTATATATATCACATTTTCTTTCTTTCTTTTTTTTTTTTTGAGACGGAGTCTCGGTCTGTTGCCCAGGCTGGAGTGCAGTGGTGCGATCTCGGCTCACTACAAGCTCCACCTCCTGGGTTCACGCTATCCTCCTGCCTCAGACTCCAGACTAGCTGGGACTACAGGCGCCCGCCACCACACCCGGTTAACTTTTTGTATTTTTAGTAGAGACGGGGTTTCACCGTGTTAGCCAGGATGGTCTCGATTTCCTGACCTCGTGATCCACCTGCCTCGGCCTCCCAAAGTGCTGGGATTACAGGCTTGAGCCACCGCGCCTGGCCAGCACATTTTCTTTATCCACTCATTGATTGATGGGCATTTGGGTTGGTTCCGTGATTTTGCAATTGCGAATTGTGCTGCTATAAACATGCATGTGCAAGTATCTTTTGTGTATAATGACTTCTTTTCCTCTGGGTAAATACTCAGTAGTGGGATTGCTGGATCAAATGATAGTTCTACTTGTAGTTCTTTAAGGAATCTCCACAGTATTTTCTGTAGTGGTTGTATTAGTTTACATTCCCACCAGCAGTATGGAAGTGTTCCCTGATCACATCCACGCCAACATCTACTGTGTTCTGATTTTTCTATTATGGCTATTCTTGCAGAAGTAAGATGGTATCTATTGCATTGTGGTTTTGATTTGCATTTCCCTGATCATTAGTGATGTTAAAGCATTTTTTCATGTTTGTTGGCCATTTGTATATCTTCTTTTGAGAATTGTCTATTCATGTCCTTCGCCCACTTTTTGATGGGATTTTTTTTTCTCGCTGATTTGTTTGAGTTCATTGTAGATTTCTGGATATTAGTCTTTTGTCAGATGTATAGATTAAGATTTTCTCTCACTCTGGGTTGTCTGTTTACTGTGCTGACTGTTCCTTTTGCCGTGCAAAAGCCCTTTAGTTTAATTAAGTCCCAGCTATTTATCTTTGTTTTTATTGCATTTGTTTTTGGGTTCTTGATCATGAAATCCTTGCCTAAACCAGTGTCTAAAAGGGTTTTTCCAATGTTATCTTCTAGAATTTTTATAGTTTCAGGTCTTAGATTTAAGTCCTTGATCCATCGTGAGTTGTGTTTTGTATAAAGTGAGAGATGAGGATCCAGTTTCATTCTCCTACATGTGGCTTGCCAGTTATCGGAGAACCATTTGTTGAAAAGGGTGTCTTTTCCCCACTTTATGATTTTGTTTGCTTCGTTGAGATCAGTTGGCTGTAAGTATTGGTTCTCTATTCTGTCCCGTTGGTCTATGTGCCTATTTTTATACCAGTGCCATGTTGTTTTGGTGATTATGGCTTTATAGTATAGTATGAAATCAGGTAATGTAATTCCTCCAGATTTGTTCTTTTTGCTTAGTCTTGCTTTGGCTATGCAGCTCTTTTTTGGTTCCATATGAATTTTAGGATTGTTTTTTCTAATTCTGTGAAGAATGATGGTGCTATTTTGATGGGAATTGCATTGAAATGAATGGATATTTTTACTGAAATGCCACCTGATCACCAGGTGTGATGTGCACCCCTCTCCTTGACTCTTTAGTCCTCTTGGTGTGGTCTCTTTTTCTCCACAGCTTGCCCCCAGTCTTATGTGTATTGTCTCTATGTCTGCATTAAAATGTGTGAGTTCCAGGATAACAAGGTCTTTGTTGTATGAACTGCTTTATCATGGGTACGTAAAACCAAGCATCTCAGAACATAGGAATGGGTCATTTGATGTTCGCTGCATTCTACAGCTAATGTCATAAAAGCAACAGAATGATCTCTAGAGCCAAGTCTTTCCTGGTTGTATTTTCCCCCACTGTGTTATCCCATTAGTTTATCCTCTCAGGTTTATTTTTTCATGTCACATGGCATGCCACCAGAGACAGGCGCATGTTCTTCCAGGTCTAGACAGCCATAAGCTGCGCTGTAGAGCATGCAGTCCTGCTGCCGAGTCTTTCAGCCTTCAGATGGGCTCCCTCTATCAGAACGAAGCCTGCAGCATTATACATGGTACACTGTGGGTACACAATGTAAGACTTAAAAACGTTTAAACATGCTAGTTTTAACTATACTTTTCTTTTTGTTTAATCACCATTTATTCTGTTGCTGGTTGTGTTCTCAGCCTCAGCAGAAAAGCAAGGTCCAGGACTTAAGCAAATCCTGGGCTCAGATTGTCCCCATCCACTGCCCTCCCTTCCATTCCTCTGTCTGTTTCAGGCCATTAGGACTGGCAGCTGTAGCCATTAAGAATTCACGTGGCAGACCGTTTATCGGGAGAAGGATTAATCCACTACTCAGATACTCCCAATTAGCTTTTAGACCCTGTCTGCCTTTTCTTCTTTGCAAAAGGAGAAAGGTTTTTCCCACTTGATACATTTTTTTCTCTGCTTTTTAGAGTTCCGTTATGACCAGAAGCTATTTCTACCCTTTGCTGTGCACCTAGGCACAAAGCTACAAGGCTTTTCCCTGTGTGTGAAGCTTGTGATGCCCTCTCTAGGTAGGATGAGCTTTACTCCAGGTTACCTGCCTTTCCTTAATTTACTGAACGTAAAGTTGGAGTTTTATGTGGTTTTGCATTTTTGGTTAAGGATAATTTTTAATTCTCCAGTGGTCTTCCTGTGGTGCTTACAGCCTAACTCCTACCCTCTGCCAAAATCGTCCTCAAAGGCCATTTCTGTCTTGCACAATGTCCTACCCTTCTGGACATTAAATAGGAACATAAAATGGATCTTATCATGGGGAGCACAGTTGGAAAGCAAAAACTGTTTCATTCGGGTTATTGGTTAAAGTCTAGCTTAAACGAAAGCCAAATTGCATGATGATGTATTGTGATAATATAGGGAAAATATCGGCCCCTTCAGAGAGAGGGAGAGGAGTTGTGCCAACCTAGGCATGGTGGGCAGGCGAGGTTGGAGGGGGCCTCCTGGAGGAGGCGGTGCTTGCTCGGGCTGAGTCCTAAGAAGAGAACAAAGTCAACAGTTGTGCCTGAGAGGGCACTGGAGGGGATGACCTCAGAGGAAGTAGATGATATAATAAACCAGCATGGTATTCGTTGGAAACCACAAGCAGTCATGTGCTGTGGGAGCCTGGAGCCTGAAATGGGTTTAAAAAGAAAGAAGGCCAGACAGGATTCCAGGCTAAGGCATAGAGCACCTTGCAGACTCTTAGGGATGTGGGCTTAGAGAAATCCCTTTGGTGCCATGTGAAGGCTGGCTCTGGGGAGAAAAGACTGGCTAGAGAAACTCCAGTTAGAAGGCTGTCATATACAAGAGGCCAGTGGCAGCACCCTGAGTCAGGCTGGTGGGGTGGCCCTCAGGACCTTCCTAGGACAGGTGGAGGTTGAGTTAGAGGGAGCAGGTGAGACCTGGACTGTGACCAGGTACCAGAAGCGAGAAGAAGGAACTTGTGGGCATTTATTCCTAGGTTGTGAGTAGGCCTGGGGTCCATGAGTGTGGGGTCGTGAGAAGCAGGGGCAGATGTGCTGCTGGCAGTTTCGAAATTACAGTTTCTAGAGCCGAAGAAAGCCAAGAGAGAGTGAAAACTGGGGAGCAGAAGAGGATCCCAGCAGGTGATGGGGAGGAGAATTGGGAGAAAATGGCATGGAGGAAGCCGGGGAGGGCACCTGTCAGCCCGGGGGAATAGAGATGGAATTGATATCCATTATTCCAAGGAGTCTGGCCCTTTAGCAAGAAGAGCACTTTATTTTCCAAGTGAAGCAGTTCCATTCCAAATAAGCAGCTGCCCATTTCTGAGAAGATGCTGAGTACATCTTCTGCCAGAGAACTCAGAATGTGAATCAGAATCCTCAGCCCTATTAAAGTGGCATCGTCTCAGGGCCGGTTCCTGTAAAGCCCCTCAGGGGCGCCGGCTTCCTTTAAACTCTCAGCCAGGAACTGTGGTCTCATCTGGATCTGCCACCACAACTTTCCCTGGACTAAAGATGGACTTGTGGTGCCGCTGTTCTCAGAGGAGGGCGAAGGACAGGGGTCAGCAGATTTGTCCTCCTCCGGAAGTGGGTTCTTGAATACGTATCAACCAGAAGCAGGGGGTCATGGCCCCGAAAGGTCAGGTGTCAGGGGAAGCGGTACTTGTGAACCAACAACTCGAGTATACATCACCAGTAAACCCCAGTCCTGTAAAATCTGTAAGACTGCAAGCTTATTGTCATTGGTGGTGTTTTTGATACTTCCTCTGCCCTTTTATTACCGTTAAATAATTATTCCATAAACAATTCTAAATAAATATTTAATAGAATTTTTTGGTTTTCTGTTTTTTTTTAATTGGGATTGTCATTATCAAATAGATGCCTGTTATGTTGGTATACAGTTAATTATTGCTTCTGTTGAAGGATGGATCATGGGCCGGGTGCGGTGGCTCATGCCTGTAATCCCAACACTTTGGGAGGCCGAGGCGGGCGTGTCACCTGAGTTCAGGAGTTCGAGACCAGCATGGTAAAACCCCATCTCTACTAAAAATACCGAAAAAAAATTAGCCATGCGTAGGATTACAGTGGCGGGCACCTGTAATCCTAGCTACTCAGGAGGATGAGACAGGAGAATCGCTTGAACTGGGAGGAGGAGGTTGCAGAGAGCCGAGATCGTGACATTGCTCTCCAGCCTGGACAACAAGAGCGAAACTCAGTCTCAAAAAAAAAAAAAAGAAAGGTGGATCATAAAACTTTCGAAATACACTATTATCAGAAAAATATGTGATTTTTTAAAAAGTGATATTTATGTTAGACCACAGTTATCATTTGTTAAGATTGTTACTTTATTCGTCTTGACAATCTAACAGTGTCCAAGAAAAAAGTTTTATGGTAAACTTGACCTTTCTTTCTGAGAAATTGTAGCGTTTTGTGTGTGCTAGTTAATGGCTAGTAGAAGGCCATTAACAAAAACTCCATTTCTTTGGGAGAAGTGCTGGAAATGTTTGGAGTATTTCTTTATAAGAGCTTAAACTTTAACAAATTATTTCCTTGATGCTAAGAGATACAAAACCTGAGAGTGCAGCTGAACGGACTTTGCAGGTGGCCTGCATTTAAAACCATGGTCATAGCGCCGCGGTTCTCATGCTGGAGCGTGCCCAGCATCACCTGCAGGCTCACGGAGCCACGGACTGCCAAGCCCTCCCCAAACCTCTGCTTCTGTGGCCATGGGTGGGGCCTGACAATTGGGCTTTCTTGGGCGTCCCACAAAACTGCTGCTGCGGCCGCTTCTGCTGCTGTCTGGGTTGTCTGCCTTTGAGAACCCCTGGTATGGACAGTGTGGTATGAGTTGCAGGCAGGATTTTCATCTTACGGTTTGGGGTCACTCTGCTTCTTACGCATTGGGAGAGACACTTCCCCGACCCTTTGTTTTCCATCTCTAATTTTAGCCGTCTAGGGCGGAACACCAAGGCCTCGTGGGAGGCATGGAGGTGAGGAGGGGCCCCATCTGCCGGGTCTCCAAGCAGGAGTGAGAACCAGCTAGACAAGGGGAGGCCTGGGAGTGCAACGGGGCTCTGGTGACAGGAAGTAGTCCCCTCTGACCCGGCGACACGGTGGGGAGCAGGTGACGTGGTTCCAGTGCTCCGTCATCCTGGGGTCAGCAGGATGAAAGATGTCACAGCAGCACAGGTAGCACTGTGGAAACTGTTCCCACGACTGTGAGTCATTGAGGCTCCCAGACACGACGGAAGTGCAAGTCGGAAAGAGGATGGCAAGTTAAGTAACGTCAGGGGTAAGCAAGGAGGTGTGAGAATCACTCGCTTCCTTGGCAGGGTACACACACACCTGACACAGGAACAGCAACAGAAGCCACGCTGGCTCTTCCTGCTGCGTGTGCATCTGGCCCTGGAAAGAGGCGCACCCAGCGGCAGGCTCTCCTGGCTCACCTGGGACTGTCAGGGTGCTGCAGTTTGCAGGACCATCCTTTGGGTTCTTACCTCAGTCAGCGGGGCTGGGCAACTGGTTGTCTCCAGCCCATCATGCTGGAATGTGCTGGAAGCTTCCTCAGGGTACCTGGGCTTATTTTGGTAGTCACTCATACACATGAAATGCACTTTGGGGGAGAAGGATTAAATATTTTGTTTAATCCACTGAAAAAATAAATGCTGGGGAACACAGCCAGCTTTCCTCTGTTATTTATTTATAGGCTTAAGATAGCCAGAAGGGACATTTCTGCTAGAAAGTTATTGCCAGCTGAAAAAGAACAAGTCTTCATTATTATCCAATTTGGTATGTATATGTGTGTGTGTGTGTGTGTATGTGTATATATATTCATTTATTTCAGGTTTTTTAAATGAAGCTAAGGGCAAAGGTCAGCTCCTTCCTATTCCTTGTGGATTGTGCTGCTGATGGGAAATTCCTTTGACTTCACAAACAGAAGGGATTGGAAGTGCATTCTTTGTTATCGTATATCTAAGATCAGGAGGCTTTTAACATGATTTTCTTTTAGTTAATTTTAAAATATTTTATCATAACATTCATTTTTTTTCAAATGATGTAGATAAGTATAAAATAAACAATGAAAGTTCTTCCTTTCCTTGCCTCCAGGCCTTTTTTCTGTTCCCTAGTGGTAATCTCTGCTATTTCTTATGTGTCTTCTCAGGCACTTCATTAGATAGATAGATATGAGAGAGAGAGAGAGAGAGAGAGAGAGAGAGAGAGAGAGAGAGAAATGTACTTAAACATGAATAAAATTTTCTGGAAGGACATATAATTTTTAAATATACCAGAATTATGTTGTCTATAGAGCATTCTGCAACTTCCTTTTTTGAACTTAATTTACTGAGCACCCTTATGTGTCATTTATTCTTTTTAACTTTTGCATTGTAGTTTTTAAAGATAGATGTGCCAAAGGTGATGTATTAAGCCCACATGATAACTACTTACGTTGTTTCCAAAATTTTGCCTTTGCAAACCGTGTTGCATTAATAATCTTGATGGTTATGTTTGCACACCTCTTTGAGCACAGCAGCTGAATCGAACCTATTCCTAGAAGTTGAGATCCAGGATCAAAGCCACAGACCCCATCAGGGCTGCTACAGTTATGCTTGCTCTAGTATTGTTTGAGGTGGGATGTTTCCCAACCCTTCGCCACTACGTGGCATTCTAACCTCCCCATTTCCTCTATTAGATGAAAATGGCATCTCTTAAATTATTTCTTTGCTTATGAGTCAAACCATTTCGTGTATTTCTCAATCTTTAAACTCCTGTACACATCCTGTGCTTGTTATTCTCTTGTGGTGGTACTGGAGATGTTTAATTAATTAATTTTTTAAAAAATTATTTATTTATTTATTTATTTGAGATGGAGTCTCGTTCTGTTGCCCAGGCTGGAGTGCAGTGGCATGATCTCGGCTCACTGCAACCTCCACCACCTGGGTTCAAACAGTTATCCCATTTCAACCTCCCAAGTAGCTGGGAGTACAGGCGTACACCACCACACCTGGCTAATTTTTGCATTTTCAGTACAAATGGGGTTTCACCATGTTGGTCAGGCTGGTCTGGAACTCCTGACCTCAGGGGATCCACCTGCCTCAGCTTCCCAAAGTGCTGGGATTACAGCCGTGAGCCACTGTAGCCGGCCTAGATTTTTATTTTATTTATAACAGTTGTTTATATACTAGGAAATTAGTCTTAGTCCATAGTCCGTCTCATATATTGCAAATATTTCCCCCCGTTTGTCAGTTAACTATATTTATTTACTATTTTTTTGGCCATACAGAAGTTTAAAATTCTATGTAATCAAATGTTTTAGTATCTTTCCATGTAGATTTTGAGTTTTGTGAAATGCTCAGAAAGATTTCTGTATGCCAAAATTGTTTTGTAAATACTTGTCTGGGCTGGGCCTGGTGGCTTGCCTGCAAACAGCCCCAGCACTTTGGGTGTCCTAGTGGGAAGATTGCTCAAGCCCAGGGGTTCGAGACCAGCCTGGGTAACATAGGAAGACCTCATCTGTACACCAACAACAGCAGTTAGCCAGGTGTGGTGGCTCGTGCCTGTGGTCCTAGCTACTGGGAGGCTGAGGTGGGAGGATCGCTTGAGCCCAGAAGTTCTAAGCTGCAGTGAGCTATCATTGCAGCACTGCATTCCAGCCTGGACAACAAACAGAGCAAGACCCTGTGTCTAAAAAAAAATAAAAAGTAAATGCTTGTCTATAGGTTCTTCTAAAATTTTATGTTAATAGTTTTTAACTGTTAAGTATTTTACATACAAAAAAATTATACTCACCACCTTTACCCACAGCCTAGCTTCAGACACACAGCAGTACAGGCGGAGCCATTCAGACGCATTGCGGTACAGATGGGGAGGTTCAGACCCACCGCGGTACAGGCGGGGCCGTTCAGACCCATCCCGGTACAGATGGGCCGTTCAGACCCACCGCGGTACAGGCGGGGCCGTTCAGACCCATCCCGGTACAGATGGGCCGTTCAGACCCATCCCGGTACAGATGGGCCGTTCAGACCCATCCCGGTACAGATGGGCCGTTCAGACCCATCCCGGTACAGATGGGCCGTTCAGACCCATCCCGGTACAGATGGGCCGTTCAGACAGACACACCACGGTACAGGCCGGGCCGTTCAGACACACCACGGTACAGGCCGGGCCGGTCAGATACAGGCGGGGCCGTTCAGACCCATCCCGGTACAGATGGGCCGTTCGGACAGACACACCGCGATACAGGCGGGGCCGTTCAGACACACCACGGTACAGGCCGGGCCGGTCAGACACACCACGGTACAGGCCGGGCCGGTCAGATACAGGCGGGGCCGTTCGGACCCACCGCGGTACAGGCCGGGCCGTTCGGACCCGTCGCGGTACAGGTGGGGCCGTTCGGACCCACCGTGGTAAAAGGCAGAACCATTGAGACACACAGTGGTACAGGCAGAGTTGGACTCACCTCTCCGTCTGGATTCTGTCTCCTTTTCATTCTTCCAGTGGTAATCACTAGCCGGGATTTGGGTTTTCTCGTCCGCAGTAATGCCATGTACTTTTCCCATATGCGCAGGTAATTTTAGACACCCCGGAGCAGTCCTGTGAGTGGCGTCATTCTTCGTATCTCACGCAGTTTATGTTTTCCATCCCCGCTCATGTTTGTGGGTGCAGCCATCCCGATTCACATAGGCTCCATCTATTCGTCTCCCCTGCTGGATGGGTTTTATACATACTCAGGAATTCACTTCAGTGTTTAGGATATTAATTTTTCTAAGCATACAGGCTTTCGCTGTGTAACGTGTTCACGATGAGGACAGGGTGCTGGGTCATAGGCTGTCTTAACACACTGAGTGTTCTTCAGCTTCTGAAGCAAAACGTGAATGTGTACATTTTGGTATTGACTCATGAGTTAGGTATTTAGATATATTTTTATTATATGTTTAATTTAAATATCTCTAATAGTTATCTAATTATATATTTATTTTATAATGTGCTTATTACAGTCCTTACTGTTGTTGTAGGAACTACCCTGCGTCTAACTGGAAATCGCTGTTCAGTCCAAGGGAAAGCACTGATGCCTCAGATATCCTCTTGGTTCATTGAGAACGATTACAGCCTGCGTGGTGTTGCGCCGTTTTCAAAAGTGGCAAGAGCAGTGTGGTCAGCATGGCTTGTCTTGCTGCTGGAGAAAGGAGTCCAGATGTGTCTGTGTAATTTGCGCTCATGCGCACGTGGGTGCGACAGGTCCGAAAGGATGTACCTAAGATACAAGCTGTGAACCCTGGCGGAGCTGCAAACCCTCAACCCATCACTAGGAGCAGAAAGTTACGAATTCTCTCGAAGGGACTTTGTTGTCCACAGTCCCATTCTCCTGACAAACCTCCCCTCTTGAAACAGCAGCTGTTAATTTTGTGCTTTTTTCAGTGCGGGGAGAGGAGACAGAGTCTGGCTCTGTCGCTCAGGCCAGAGCACAGTGGTGCAATCTCAGCTCCCTGCACCCTCCACCTGCTGGACCATGCAAGCACCCCTCCCACCTCAGCTTCCTGAGTAGCTGAGGCTGGGGTGCACACGACCGTGCTCAGCTCATTTAATGTTTTGTAGAGACAGAGTCTCACTATATTGCCCAAGCTGGAATTTTGTGCTTTTGAAAAATAATTTTGCCACATACTTTTGTTTCCCTAGAAGTACATTGTTTAGTTTTGCTTATTTTTGAGTTTTATACCAATGTTATCAAGTTAATGCAGCTAACTTTTAAAATTCAACTTCTAGCTTTCTAAACTGATCTGTGCTGTTGTGCATTTTACTTTAATTAATTCCCTGTCAAGCTCGTATCTCCACTTGGAAATGTTCACAATTCACCTTTCTCCTGTTGGTGGGCTTTCGGGTTTCTAGTTTTATTTGCATTATAAAGAATTCTATGAACATTTTTACACAGAAACTTATGGACCAAAGAAGAGGTGGGAGAAAGGACAGGAGGAAACGCATGTGGTCTCTGACAGCGTTAATGAACCCTGGCAGTCCCTGCCGACAGTGGTGGTCTTGCTGTGCCTAAGCAGGGGCTCTGGATGTGGCTGTCAGTGGCTCATGGGATGAGCTAGACACAGGCTAACCCCTGCGGGGGCCAAGTGCATTTCTTCCTGAGAAGAGCCCCGTAGCTTTGTAGGGTGCTTGAGAGTATGGAAGAGGGACTGCTTCCAAACGCATCGCCTGAAAACAGCTCAGAAGCTTGGTGGAGGCGGGTCTGGTGGATCTCATTGGATGTTACTTTGAAACCATTTTGAAGTTTATGGTATTTTCTTTAAACATTCCAAATTTGTGTTTTTTAAGCAAATTTAACCTTCTTTTTGTTGGTGTTAGTAATCACTATTTCCAAAATGGATTGCAGAGTTTTCAGCCTTACAACGTGTATAAATACCACAGAAGGGGCCGGGCGTGGTGGCTCAAGCCTGTAATCCCAGCACTTTGGGAGGCCGAGGTGGGCGGATCACAAGGTCAGGAGATCGAGACCATGGTGAAACCCCGTCTCTACTAAAAATAGAAAAAATTAGCCGGGCGCAGGGGCGGGCGCCTGTAGTCCCAGCTACTCGGGAGGCTGAGGCAGGAGAATGGCGTGAACCCGGGAGGCGGAGCTTGCAGTGAGCCGAGATCGCACCACTGCACTCCAGCCTGGGCGACAGAGCGAGACTCCGTCTCAAAAAAAAAAAAAAAAAATACCACAGAAGGTAACAGTCTTTTCTGTGAGATGCGGAGTTCTGATTGGAGGCAGTGATTGCCATCGTGTGCTGTCCGTGTGCGTTGAAACGGTGTAGGGTATGCCTTTGGCTCCAAGTTTAGCCATTTCTAACAGCCATAGTATTTTATGGTAGTTTTTTGTCCTGTTTGGTGGAGAATCTCTGAATTCTAGTTCTCACAGCTTGGGGATCACTTTTGCAGAAATTGTCCAGGAAGTCCTGACTCTTGGACTCGTGTTCCTAAATTAAAACCAAACTGGGGAACAGACGCGTCTGTCTATGCTCCTGCCGCGTCCTTTCAGAGTTACTCTAGCCAGTAGGAATGAAGAAACCGGGTCTCCACGACCCGGGATCTGACGACCTCAGGAACAGAAATGCTGGCTGAGCTGCATTCAGGTTCTTTGTAGGACCTGCTGAAAAGGACCAGTTAAGTGGGTCACCAGTTAGAAACAGATTGCAGCATCAGGTGAGTAAACGTATGAAGGTTCATGGAAGAAGAGACTACTCAATCAGTTCAGAAAGTCCAAGGAACATGGGAACTAGTAGGAATAATAATAATAATATGGATAGTGATGTTCTCATAGAATCCGAGAGGTGGAAGAACCTGTGGGAGCTCCGGCCACGCCCCTCGTGGACGCCTGTCCATTCCTGGAGACTGCTCAGGCACCACTCTCCCCACTCAGGCCAGGCCTCGTGGAGACCTCAGGCGTGGTGACGCCATGCCCCACCCTGTGTATGTCCTCGCCTTACTGCGACCTCCCTGTGAATGTCCTTATCCTACCATGACCACCCTGTGTGTCTTCATCTTACCACGACCGCCCTGTCCCAGAGTCTACCTGTCTGCCTTCTCCAGCTAGCCTGTGAACTGCTGGGATGACGAGGATGTTGTGCTCCGCCCTGTCCCACTTCGGAGCACAGCGGCTGATCCGTAGCAGAGCAAATGCGTGGCTGGATGAGGGATCAGCTGGAGGCGGCAAGCGGTGGATGTGGGGGTGAAGGAGAAAGAGGTGGCGATGAGTACTGACAGCAGTTTATTAGCAACAGATGTGCATCAGTGGGAACTGGGAATACAAAGAGGCAGAAAGGCGTCCTGATTCTGGGCCCAGACTCTGGAGACAGACAGACCTGAGTGTGGGCTCCTCTGACACTGGTGATCCTGTGGCTCTGAGCGATGTGCTGAAGCTTTCTGATCCTTGGGTCCTCGTTGTTAAAATGGGTGTAGTGATAGAGTTGTCATTCATTTAAAGGGTGTGGCATGTTCTTGGCATGTTGCAAAGTGCTATCATCATCATCATCATCATCATCACTGAGTTTGGAAGAGGAAATGATACGTTTTATTTTTCCCTTCTCAAATTTTTGAATTTGAGGTGTCACAGGCAATCAAGTGAAAATAACCAACTCTCTTAGAGGTGGTAGCTGCAGCTGAAGATTTTTGGGACTTCAATGTTCAGGCAGTATTTAAAACCAGGGAGTTACATTTGATTGCCTGGGAGAAGATGTGGAATAAGAAAAACAGAACAGGCCCCTGATGATCTGTTTTTAAGGGGAGGGTGGAAGAGAGGGGTCCCAAGAGGGGAAGCTTTGGAAGAACGAGCTGAGGCAGCCAGAGACCTGGGGACGGAGTGCGTGTTTGAGGGGAGACGGCGCAGAGAAGACAAGAGGGGGCAGGAATGGAAGAGACCATGGGATGCAGCATGTGAAGAGTTGACTGTATTCAGTAATTTTTGGAGAGCAGTTAGGTTCAAAACTAGATTTTCATTTTTTAAAAGCGATTTGAAATAATGTTAAATGTACACGAGAGTTGCACAGGCAGCACAGAGAGCTCCTGTGTGTCCTTCAGCCAGCTACCCAGTGTCAGCCTCTTACATGACCTCAGTACAGCAATTAAATCTAGGGAACGTGTGTTGTTATAGCACTGCCAATCACACACAGCCTCCGTGGTGCCTGCAGCTTTGCCGCTGTAATCCTCTGTGTGTCTTGTGGTCCAGCCCAGGCCCCACCCGCACTGGCTGCCTGGTCCTCTGGTCCTCTGGTCCTCCCAGGCTGGGATGGTTCCTCAGCTGTTTCTTGTCTTTCGTGACCATGACACTGTAAGATGCTGCTCAGGTGTTTGGAGGTTGCCCCTCTCTTTGGGTTTGTCTGGTGTGTTCTCATGATGAGACTGAGGATCAAAGTTTGGGGAAGAATAATGCAGATGGGTTATTCTCAGTGCATCAGGCCCGGGGGTGCGTGGTGTGCGTGATTCTTATTACTGCAGGTACCAACCTTGATCACTCGGCTGAAGTGGTGCCTTGTGTGTTTCTCCAATGTGAAGTAATTATTTTCTTCTTTGTAATTCATAAGCATTTGAAGGACATACTTTGAGAGTATGCAGATACCCTGTTTCTCCTTAAAATTCCATGCCCTGATTCTAACATCCATGCGTAATTACTGCCCTGGTGTTCTAATGGTGGTGCTATACCTCCCTATTTCCTTCCACGTTTAGTAATTGGAATTCTTCTGTATGAAGGAATTGTTGCTTCTCTTGTTTATTTACTTGGTTGTTTGTTTATATCCATATGGAGCCACTAATACTTATTTTACTTTTTGGGTTATATAATCCATTATTATTATTATTTATTTTGTTACTGAAATTGTTTCAACTTTGACCACCGACACACCTCCTAGTATTTTCTCTGTCACAGCCCTGGATCAACCATTTCTCCAAGGATCTTTGGCTTTTTTGAGAATGGTATTTAGAAACCAAGATGTGGCCTCTTTGTGTGCTTGTTACTACTGGAGCGTTAGTGTTACTAGGCCCAGGCCCTCTCCATGGACATAGCTAAGTGATGCATTTGTGTGTAGTAAGCTAAAAACACATGCATATTGATTTGCGCATCTACGTACAGGTATGGAAACTAGATTTTAATGACTAAACAGGAGGTAAGGGACTAGGGACTGAAACAGACTAATCTTTCCAGAAGTTTGGTGATACTACTGAATAACGTTGTTTTTTCCAGCTTTCTCTGTAATACGATTTTTGCAGTAAATAAATAGAGAACATGTGATTAGAGGAGGCTCTCTGTTGGGGGGACTTTGAAGAAAGAACAAGGCTAAAAAGGGATGTTTAGTTTCTGCAAGAGGTGAGTTACGTCTATAGATAGAAGAAGGGGGTTGCTGAAGAAAGTATGAATCAGTGGAGTAAAGGATGAGAAATGGGAAGGTATGAGAAGATAATTCAGGACAGAGATCGAGCGTTTGACTTGGCAAGCCCAAGCACACCTCTCTGAGACGTGGGAGGGAAGGAGAGGTGAATACAAATGTGGCAGAGCTTTGAAGCTGGACATGAGAGCTGGTTCCCCCTGGAGCCTGTCTCCTGTTCAGTGAGAAGCCAGGCCATGTCCTGAGAGGTGGGGGCCATGAGTGCCAGGATGGAAGGGTCAGGAGAGAGGAGACGTGGCAACCCACCCCCTTCCTCATGTTTACTGCCTGGCATAGTTGGCATTTTCCTTTATGTTGAGGAAAATGCTGCTATGATCTGATTAGTAGGTGCTAAATACCCCAGTTGGTATAAAGTAGGATGGTATCTTTGCAGGGCTAACGAAATGACCAAATCAGGTTTGGGTAAGGCCACCTGGAGATCCGTGTCCTTCAGCTGATGGCAGTCTTCCTGTGCATCCCAGCGATCCACAGAGATGCTTGCAAATTCTCGCATCCCAACAGCGGCGATGCCAGAAATTTCCAGGCTCATATCTACCTGCTCAGCCTCTGGGGTTGGGGTTGGGACACCCCACCTGCCCTTCCAGAGGGTGACTGTCTGCACCTGTCCAGTGTGCCCCCCTGCTGCCTCCTCTGTGCAGTGTCAGAGCTGCTGTGCCTGGATCTGAGGAGGCGTGGTGGGAGGGGAAGGCGCCCACATGACCCTTGTGCTTGCCTTTTCAACTGGAGCACGGGGTGGCGGCACCGTGTTGTTCTGCCCACCCCACCCACCGGGATGCAAACTTCCTGAGGCCAGGGCTTCTTCCTGCCACGCCTTGCCACCACGCCCCTTGCCTCCCCTGGGACATTCTCTTCTTTGTAGTCATCTGTTTGGTGTGTGAGGGATTTTGCGTTTTGTCTTCTGCCCTGTAATTTAAAGGGATAAAACGCTCACGTTTAACTTAAGCCAAAACCCAGTTTCAGTCTTTCCACCAGAAATCCCTGAGATGTGGAATTGTGGGAAGCTCCTTGGAGGCTGCTGGGCTGCACTCTGTGGGAAGACGGCCTGCAGGCTTCAGTGGGCTGGGCTCTCCCGGCCATGGCTGCCTTGGTGGCTAACTCAGGCTGCGGCGACAGACTAGTGAGGCAGGTGGACTCTTCCCCGATGTTTAATATAACCTGACAGATAAAGTGGATTTGTAATGAATAAATTATCTAAAACCCATTTCTGTTTTTTTGTTTGAAATGAAAACATGGTCTTGAATATGTTTCTTGGAGAGAAAGAAGAGACGCTTTGATTAGGAATTCTCTGTACATTTAGTTTTGGGTCAAGAAGAAACGAAAACCATTGGCCACAAGCTCTTGGGCGTTCCAGGCAGCCTTCAGTGTGTTCAGGGGGCTTCTCCGTTCTCGGCTGGTGGGGTTGGTGCAGCCGGGATGACAGAGGAATATTCCACAGGAGAACGAGGAGTGACTGTACTGTGGACGTTGTTTCTGTCCCTGCAGCCGGGGCTGTGAAGGCTGCAGGCTGCCGTTTGCTGGTTTACAGGGTCATAATTCTGGCCTGGAGCTTGACAAACGACCCAGGACCTCTGAGATGGGAAATGAGGTCTGCATCCCCTGTTCTAATCAGGATTTGCTGTCAAAGGTCATTTTCCACAGTGTGGCTTAATAGAGTTGGTTTTATATTCCCTGAGGGATACGGACTTCCAAATGGTTGCAGTCTCACTAACTGTAATGTATACAGCTCGTGTTTGAAAGGAAATCAGCTCTCCTCCAAGGCAGTGGTTCTCAACCAGGAAAACTTTTCCCCTCAGGGGACACTGGGACATTGGCAGTGTCCAGCGACCTGGAGACTGTCACATCCAGGTATGCGGGGTGGCTCGGTGGTGCTGCGGAGATTTTGTGGTGCACAGGACAGCCCCACAAGGAGCGACCCAGACCCAAATGGCCCTGGTGCTGAGAGGGACAGACGCCGCTCACAGAGAAGCGACCACAGAGACCCGCATCCAAGCAGGCTTCCCAGGGCAGGTGGGGCCGGGAAAGCTGTTCCGTGGCGCAGCATCCCAGTGGCTCTTACGGGGTGAAAGCCCCTCTTAGAACTAAAAGTCCTGAAGCCGAGACCAACTGGGGCCATCCACGGCCCTGTGCCGTGCCGCCTCCTGGACGCACACTGGGAGCTGGAGACGGTCCAGCCTCAGCAGGACTGGGCCCTGAGGACCCCGCCTGTAACCTGGCACTGGCTGCCTGCAGATCATGGGGCGTGGAGGGAGAGGCTGCCAGTGCTGTCCTAGTGCAGCAGCACCTCGTGGTCACGACGGATCATCTTTCTGAACTTTGCACCTCAAACATTTAAAATGGAGATTTTGATTTTTGGCAAATGTGGAAAATAGATTTCAGCTCAAAAAGCAGGACCTGAGAACATGGTGTGTTAAAGTGTCTTTCATCTCATGCCACTTTGCAGCCTTGGGACCCTCGGACTTGTACCCAGAAGGCAGTAAAGATGACAGCAGCCCCCGTTTCACTGATGGTGGCTCAGAGGACATTGTGAGATGGCTGGAGGGTCAGGTGGCTGTAGGGTCAGGGCTGGGCAAGTTGTATTCAGATGCTGTTTGCTAAGCCCAGAACATTATAGGAGGTAAATAAATAGCACACAGTGTTCTAGGGGTAGAAAGATGAGCCCATTTCCCAGGCTGCTGCCAAAATCCTTTCTCCTGTCAGCGTGGGAGGTGACCCTGCCCGATTACAGGACGTCTTTTGGCCCCTCTTTCCCCTGGCAGCAGCATGGAAGTGGGTGGGGGAGGAGAGGAGCACACTTCCTCCCACCCCTGGGGACTTGTGAGCGCAGTCTGCAAGCTCTGACCCCAGGAGGAAGCGTGGTGAAGTGCACTTCTGACCACGTCACGCTCCGAGAACGTGGACGCTGCACCTCTGACCACATCACGCTCCGAGAACGTGGATGCTGCACCTCTGACCACGTCACGCTCCGAGGACGTGGACACTGCACCTCTGACCATGACCACATCGTGTTCTGAGAATGTGGACACCAGACTTCTGACCATGTCACGCTCCGAGAACGTGGACACTGCATCTCCGACCATGACCACGTCTTGTTGTGAGAACGTGGACGCTGGACTTCTGACCACGTCATGCTCCGAGAACATGGACACTGCACCTCTGACCACATCACGCTCCGAGAACGTGGACGCTGCACCTCTGACCACGTCACGCTCCGAGAATGTGGACGCTGC
Source organism: Macaca fascicularis (assembly GCF_037993035.2). Classification (NCBI taxonomy): domain Eukaryota; kingdom Metazoa; phylum Chordata; class Mammalia; order Primates; family Cercopithecidae; genus Macaca; species Macaca fascicularis. The sequence goes on from NC_088390.1 coordinate 87,142,663, forward strand.
ACCTCTGACCATGTCACACTCCGAGAATGTGGACGCTGCACCTCTGACCACATCATGCTCTGAGAACGTGGACGCTGCACCTCTGACCATGTCACACTCTGAGAATGTGGACGCTGCACCTCTGACCACATCATGCCCCGAGAACGTGGACACTGCACCTGTGACCATGACCACGTCGTGTCCTGAGAACGTGGACTCTGAACTTCTGACTATATCATGCTCCGAGAACGTGGACGCTGCACCTCTGACTACATCACGCTCCGAGAACGTGGACGCTGCACCTCTGACCATGTCACGCTCCAAGAACGTGGACGCTGCACCTCTGACCATGTCACACTCTGAGAATGTGGACGCTGCACCTCTGATCACATCATGCTCCGAGAACGTGGACACTGCACCTGTGACCATGACCATGTCGTGTCCTGAGAACGTGGACTCTGAACTTCTGACTACGTCATGCTCCGAGAATGTGGATGCTGCACCTCTGACCACATCACACTCCGAGAACGTGGATACTGCACCTCTGACCACGTCACGCTCTGAGAACATGGACACCGCACCTCTGACCACGTCACACTCTGAGAATGTGGACGCTGCACCTCTGACCATGTCACACTCTGAGAACGTGGATGCTGCACCTCTGACCACGTCATGCTCCGAGAACGTGGACGCTGCATCTCTGACCATGACCACATCATGTTCTGAGAACGTGGACGCTGGACTTCTGACCACGTCATGCTCCAAGAACGTGGACGCTACACCTCTGACCACATCACGCTCCAAGAACATGGATGCTGCACCTCTGACCACGTCACGCTCCGAGAACGTGGACGCTGCACCTCTGACCACGTCACGCTCCGAGAACGTGGACGCTGCACCTCTGACCACATCACGCTCTGAGAACGTGGATGCTGCACTACTGACCATGTCACGCTGGCCAGAATTTGGCTGTGGGACAGACTTCACTGGAAAGGAAACTGGGCAATGTGCTCAGCTACAACTGCTTTAGAAGAGAGATAAAATCAGATATAGACTAGCAGTCTCTACCACACTGGCATTTAGATAATTTGCAGCTTTTCTGCCAGCCAAAACATTTCATGTACAAATGCAAGTATTTCTATAGGATGGATATCTAGAAGTAGTCAGAAGGAATGTGCCTTTAAAATTTTTATAAGTACTTCCCAATTGCCTTCTGTAAAAGCTTCATTAATTTACATTCCCACCATTGATGAATGAGTGCCCTGCATCCTTCAACAATGGGGCATTATTCACATTTTATCCTGCTTTCCAGTTTGCTGGATAAAAATGGAATGGATGAATGGATGGATGGGTGGATGAATGGATGGATGGATGGATGGATGGATGGATGGATGGATGGATGGATGGATGGATCGATAGGTAGATAGATAGATTCTCATTATAATTTGCATTTCTAATCAGGAGCATGGAACTCAGAGTCATTGATGATTCCTCTTTCTTCTGTGAATGGACTGTTTGTGTGTTTTGCCTGTTTGTTGTTGTTTCGTCCCTTTGTTGATCTGCAGCAGAAGTTTATATGAGACACATCTAAAAACTTCCCTGTCATGTACTGTGTACCTCCTTTCTTTAAAATTGCTGGTCACTTATATGTGTCTTTATTAGAATTACAGATTCTTTATCTTACTGTATCAGTCAGTCTCAAGACTTAGTAGGTTTTGTGACTTGCTTAATTAAGGCCTTTCATATGCCAAAATAAATGAAATTTTTTTGTGCTTTTACATTTAGGTTTTCAGTCCACTCTGATGTGTGTGTGTGTGTGTGTGTGTGTGTGTGATCTCATATAGCAATACCAAATGGTGGGTTAGAGTTTCCAGCATCACTTACTGAATTGTTAATTCCTTCTTTGCAGATTTAAAATGCTGTCCTCGTTAGAGTTACATGTGTGTCTCTGTTTCTGGGCTCTCTCTTTTCTGTTGATTTGTTTGTCTCCCTCACTAATATCATCCTGTCATTACTGTAGATTTATAGTATCTTTAATATCTGGCAGTGTGAGTCCCTATTCATTATTCTTTATTAATTTTTTTTTACTCTTGTGCTTTTTTTTTTCTTCTGTACTCTATAATCATCTTGTGAAATTCCATTAATGGAAAAAACCCAGCAGATATTTTGATTAGGCTTGCACTGACTGTTTGGATTCATTAGGCAAGAACTGACATCTCTCAAATCCTTCAGTGGGTTTATTTACAGAGAGCATTTCCAGGTGTTCTGTTATAGTGCAGTGATTATAAGCAGTCCACCAAACGCAGACAGTTTAACAACATTTTTGGTAGAGTGGGGTCCTGCCCATGATGCACGTGTCTCCACACACCCCGCACACACCTGGGCTGTTGGTATCCTGCCTCATCACGTCTGAGATATGACTTAGGTCTGAGATGTAGCTTATGTCTGAAATGTAACTTTTGTCTGCTTCTTTGCTGTGCACGGACAAAGCTTCTGCAGGCTGCCTCCATGCTATACTTCCCCAGGCTTTGCTTGATCTTCTGGCCTTCTGTCCCTTTCCTCTTGAGTTATGAACAATCCAGGCAGTGCCAGCGGCAGAGTGTGTGGCTTAGCTGCTAAGAAACAAGCTCACTTTTGCTGGGAGTTTGATTTTTGCCGATTTCTGGGAATTTGATTTCTGCCACAGCTTCACTACTCACACTCTTGATGTCCAAGGAAAGGTAAATAATGAATGTGTTCTGTGGAGAATTCCTTAAAAGTGTTAGCTTTGTGTGCGGATTGTAAGTGTTTCTCAGGTGAGATGAGAACATTCTTCTCTGCATTTACAGAATCACTAGTGTCTGTTCAAGGGCTGAACAGTACAGTGTGTTCGGAAAAATGTTTCACTTAGCAGATTAGTGTTAGTAGGTTATTGTTCTGCGATTGAAATACATTTATACAGCCAAACCCACTTATACCCCTTAAGTATGATCTTTCAAAAGTCATCTCAGTGACAAAGTGCTTATGGGCCTCTCTGAAATTAAAGGGACAGTGGCATGCAAATTGGAGGACCCGACCAACTCTTCAGAGCTCCCCTCCCTTGTAAATGAGGTGTGTGTTGTGTTATATAAACACAGAGATGAGACAGAGTAAAAGCACAAATGGAGACATGGAGTGATGAGCACATGTGTGAGGCAGCTGTGGATATATGGAGGGAGGCCCCACAGTGGGAACTGAGACAGCTGTGAGACCTATGGAGGGAGGTCCCATGGTGGGAAGTGAGACAGCCGTGAGATCCATGGAGGGAGGCCTTGTGGTGGAAACTGAGGCAGCTGTGGATTCATGGAGGGAGGGCCCACAGTGGGAACTGAGACAGCTGTGAGACCCATGGAGGGAGGACCCATGATGGGAACTGAGACAGCTGTGAGATCCATGGAGGGAGGCCCTGTGGTGGAAACTGAGGCAGCTGTGGATTCATGGAGGGAGGCCCCACGGTGAGAACTGAGACAGCTGTGGATATATGGAGGGAGGCCCTGCGGTGGGAACTGAGACAGCTGTGAGACCCATGGAGGGAGGCCCCGCGGTGGGAACTCAGACAGCTGTGAGACCCATGGAGGGAGGTCCCATGGTGGGAACTGAGACAGCTGTGGATCCATGGAGGGAGGCCCCACAGTGGGAACTGAGATAGCTGTGAGACCTATGGAGGGAGGTCCCATGGTGGGAACTGAGACAGCTGTGAGACCTATGGAGGGAGATCCCGAGGTGGGAACTGAGACAGCTGTGGGTCCATGGAGGGAGGCCCCGTGGTGGGAACTGAGGCAGCTGTGGAGTCCATGGAGGGAGGTCCCACGGTGGGAACTGAGACAGCTGTGGGTCCATGGAGGGAGGTCCCACGGTGGGAACTGGGCTGTGGGGTTCATGCAGGGAGGCCCCGCAGTGGCAACTGAGACAAGTTTAAGGAGTTGACCAGCAGCTGGACCCAGAGGCAGCTGTGGAGGAGCTTGGGGCTCGGGATGATGACTTTGGCAGCCACCTGGTGCGGGCACTACTGGAGTAAAGCAGCATCTGAGGAGATGTGGAGAAGTTCAGTTTGATCGTTTTGGTTTTGGTTTTGGTTTTTGGAGACTGAGTCTCGCTCTGTCGCCCAGGCTGGAGTACAATGGTGTAATCTTGGCTCACTGTAACCTCCGCCTCCTGGGTTCAAGTGATTCTCCTGCCTCAGCTTCCCAAGTGGCTGGGTTTACAGGCGCCCTTCACCACGTCTGGCTAATTTTGTATTTTTCGTAGAGTGGGTTTCACCATGTTGGTCAGGCTGGTCTCGAACTCCTGACCTCAGGTGATCCGCCCGCCTCAGCCTCCCAAAGTGCTGGGATTACAGGTGTGAGCCACTGCACCTGGCTGGTTTGCTGTTTTTATCGTTTTGTATAAAGGCTAACTCAGCGTCTCTCCAGCAACCAGGCTCAATGTGTGTGCCTTTTGTGACGTGCAGTACTCACCAGCAGCCCATATTCCCGAGATGCACATGTAACGAGCGCACTTTGTGTGTTTTCTAGAACTACACGCAGTACATCCCTCTGTCCATATATGACCTGCAGACATGGATGGGCAGCCCGTCGATCTTCGTCTATGACTGCTCCAACGCTGGCTTGATCGTCAAGTCCTTCAAGCAGTTCGCACTACAGCGGGAGCAGGAGCTGGAGGTGAGCGCTCTGGTGCTCGGAGAGCGGTGCTGGGTTTGCTTTTGTTTTCCCTGGGGGTGGGGTTTGGGTGGGGAGGTTGGGAGGTGTTGGACATTCTCAGAATGGAACAGGGCTCAGAATGCCAAGGGCAGGATGGCATATTCAATACCGGGAGCTAGCGAGGCACTCAGCACACTTTTATTTTTGAAACATGTTCTGTTACAGCCCAGGCTGGAGTGCGGTGGTACCATCTCTGGGCACTGCAGCGTCTGTCACCTGAGCCCAAGCAATCTTCCCTTCTCAGCCTTCCGAGAGGTTGAGACTACAGGTGCACACGCCATGCCGCCATGCCTAGCTAATTTTTGTAGTTTTTGTAGAGGTGGGGTTTCGCCATGTTTCTCAGGCTGGTTTCAAACTCCTGAGCTCAAGCAATGCATGTGCCTCAGCCTGCAAAGTTCTGGGATTACAGGCTTGAGCCACTGTGCCCAGCCCAGTACAAACTTACAGGCTTATTTTTACATCTCATTTTACTCAATGTCGTTTTTAATCCAAACATCAATTGATAACATTAATAGGGTTGATTTGTGCCCCAACAGTCTCTGCCTCCAAGATAAATGTGAAAATAAAGCAGACACGTTTATTTTAGGAGACGTGGACCCACAGCTTCAGTTCCACGGTCTTCACTTCCACCAGTGCCTTTGTTACTGCCCCAGTTTCTTTTTCTGTTGTGTTAAAAAAAAAAATCCGCGACAACCACTAAGCTAAAATGATAGAAAACAAACGAAAACAGCTGCCATTGGTAGCTCCCACTTCAAAAAGCGGAGAGCTTCTGCACCGCTCTGATAATGAAGAGACGTTTTGCTTAGTTGTTTTAATTAATATTTGATGTTTGAATTAAACAGTGAATTCTTAGGACAAATTGAAGAAGCAGTTTCAATTAAGAGGCCTCCATCTTGTGGCCTGCACAAGAGTGTCAGAATGAAACATTTTGCAGCCTCAAGGGGGTCATGAGTTCTGACTGGTTGCAGTATAAGAAATTCTCAATTTAGGAGCAAAAATGGTCTTGAGTATGTTTCCTCAAGACTTTTTGAGTATATTCCATTTTAATGTATTATGTTTTCACATTTCATCAGAGGAAAGTGCTGAAACAATCGGCAACAAAATTTGAAATTCTGTTTGGTAGACTTTCATGTTAATGTGTGTAGAGTTGAATATTTTATATTTGTTAAGTCTTTATGTGAGACACTGCAAAAGAGTGATAAGTATAATGTGCTTTGTCCATGAAAAAGGGTCCACATGCAACACGTTTGTTTTCTGTGATGAGGGAAAGAAAGATCAAGGTTTGTATGATCAAATTTTTTCCCTTGCTTTTAGGCATTTCATCTTGGTTTACCCAGGGGATAGGTTATCTAATAAGCATTAAGGAACTCAAAGCATTGAGGGGTAACTTATTTTTCCTTGCATCGAGTAATAAATATTACAAAAAAAAAAAGAGGCAGATTTTTACATTTATAATATGTAAATAAAAATGCCACAGAATCCTTCCTGAGTTCACCAGATTTATGGGCTGTAGAGTGGCTAAGGGAAAGACCAATCCATCAGCCTTAGTTAATTAAAACATGTTAAATGGAGACCCGCTCCCCTTTCAGCAGAAGACCAGCACCTCCAGCTCATGCATAATATCAAATGTTTGCATCCCAGCGCTCTGAGCATGTGCTCCGGCAGTACCGTGTGTGCTCACTGTATGTTGCCAGGGATTAATCAGCCTAAGACACTGTTCATTTCATCAAGTGTAACAGAAAAGATTCCCATGCATCTTTTTTTAGGGAAAAAAAAATGTTTAATTGACTCATTCCACACGAAAGAGATCAGATGAAAAATATGTTAACTGAGTTGGCAAATAGATGGCAAGGCAATGCGATACCGTATGTCTTTAATTAGCTCTGATTTTTATCTTCGTTCTTTAATTACAATGTAGATCAGTCTTGTGTGTTTCTATTACACTTACTATTATTGGTTATTGTTCACTTGGTCTCTTACATAAACAGTGGAAATTAAAATGGTAAAATTAGCTCCTAACTAATATCTTAATGTTCATTTAGTCATTTTACTATCTGCTGGAGAAACAGCAGTCCTGTGCAGCCTGTTAGGGTTTTTCTTTTAAAATATTTTTTGCCTCTTTACAGCTGGTCAAATTCTTTGTAAATTTACAATATGTTTTAATACTTTTATTGTATGACATGTGAGCTGAAAGAAATTGACAGGTGAATGATTTGTTCTAGTGTTAAAGAATTGATTAAATGTAATGCAAGAAAATGGTTATTTGAACCAGAAAGCCTCCAAATAATAAACATTAACACAAACATGAGTGACATAAATGTTAAGAGATGATGATCAGCTTTCATATTCTTAGTGGCACAGTGCTTGTCCTGGGACCAGGAGGTTTATTTATTGTGTGCTTCTGTCTCAGGAGTGCCGTAGCTAGAGTAGAAGACGACTTCATCAAAGCACAGATACAGTGTTGCACACACATCAGACCATCAGAGCCAGAAAACGGCGTCTCCGTCACTCAGTAATCTCGCTTCTATTTGTCATTGTGTCATATTTCTTTGTAATTTAAAAATTAAGGATACTATTCAAGTCTCTCCGCTTTCAGTCTTCTTTTATAAATATTTATTTTTACCAAATTAGCATATGCCATGGTTTGAAAAATAATACAGAAGGTTTATGATGAATAAAATAGTTCCCGGCCCCACACTTTCTCTGCTGAAAATCTGTGACCAAAGGCACCTCCTTTCCCTGTTTCCATTTCTAGTTCTTCCGACAGGTGTCTCCTTCTCTGTAGATGACATGCTGAGACCACTGCTTCTTGATTCGTCGATTTGAGGTTATCTGTGGGCTTTCTCTTAGGGTACAAACCAAGAACAGAGCTGCCATTAAGTCCTGTTTAAAGAATGGAGAAACGATGTGGAAGCCTGTTAGCAAAGAAGTCGATTCCATGTAGATTACATGCTGGTTTAAATTCCTATGTGTTGTTTGTATTCAATAGTGAATTCTAAAGAGAAAATTCTAGATTGAAGAGGCTGCGTCACTCACGACACCTTCTTGCTTTCCCTCTTATTCCCTCTGTTGGGTGTCTCTATACTTTGTAACCTTTGCGGTTTTAAGTAATATCCTTATGCTTATATTTCTGGTTTTATCAGTAATGGGTCATTTATTCCATTTTCAAGGCTCTTAGCTTCTTTGTACTTTCTTCTCCCTTTTTTTTTTTTTTTTTTTTTTGAGACGGAGTCTCGCTCTGTCGCCGGGCTGGAGTGCAGTGGCCGGACCTCAGCTCACTGCAAGCTCCGCCTCCCGGGTTCCCGCCATTCTCCTGCTTCAGCCTCCCGAGTAGCTGGGACCACAGGCGCCCGCCACCTCGCCTGGCTAGTTTTTTGTATTTTTAGTAGAGACGGGGTTTCACCGTATTAGCCAGGATGGTCTCGATCTCCTGACCTCGTGATCTGCCCGTCTCAGCCTCCCAAAGTGCTGGGATTACAGGCTTGAGCCACCGCACCCGGCCTTTTTTTTTTTTTTTTTTTTTTTTTTTTAACAGCTTCTGTTATCTGCACTTTTTGCGATTGTCTGTCGTTCTCTGACCACGATTAACACCTCTGTGCTTGAGTGGAGATTGATTCTATAGGAAGACAAGCATTAAACCTTGTTACCTGATTATGGCCACATAAATATTGCTCACTTAGTGGCTAAATAGAGTAGAGTACTGTGATCTCCATTTTTATAACTGTTTTTGTTAGTTTGCTTGCTTTTCCTGGACATTTCCTATTTTCTTCTTGAATTATCTACCGTTACCACTTCCACCACTGATAGATCCGTAAGGAGAGCGGCAGAGCACAGAAGGCGCCCTCTCCCCTCGTGTCTTCCAAGCTCTCCTGCCTCGCTCAGCCGATGGTGCCTGTGGCCTCCTCCCCAGCGTCAGCTGGCTCCCCTTTGTAACTCTCCGGGATCCATCCCTGTGTCTAGATCCCACTACTTCCCCTCTCGATCTTCTCCGTTGTTCTCCTAGAGGAAATCCTCAAGCACCACCCTAAGAAAGGATGTTTGGCAGTCTGAGACCGTCCATATTTGAAGCAGTGGAAGTAATGAAAAATCTCATTACTGGGTTTTAGACAAATAGCCGTTTGTCTTTTTCACTAATAAGGTCTCTGAGGCAAATGATTGACTTTTCAGCAGTGCCCCTGGAGACTAGGCATCCTTGGCCGGCTGGCTTATCCTCATGGTTGCGATATGCCCACCACATCTGCAGGTGTTCCATCTGCTTGGGAGGCAAGAGAAAATGGGGAAGGGGCAGTGCTGGCCACAGCTGTCTCTTTTATAAGGAAAGAACAGCCCACCCTCTGTGTCTGTGGCTTCCACATCCTTGGAGTCAACTAACTGTGGCTCCATGGCCGGGCGCGGTGGCTCAAGCCTGTAATCCCAGCACTTTGGGAGGCCGAGACGGGTGGATCACGAGGTCAGGAGATCGAGACCATCCTGGATAACACGGTGAAACCCCGTCTCTACTAAGAAATACAAAAAACTAGCCGGGCGAGGTGGCGGGCGCCTGTAGTCCCAGCTACTCGGGAGGCTGAGGCCGGAGAATGGCGTGAACCCGGGAGGCGGAGCTTGCAGTGAGCTGAGATCCGGCCACTGCACTCCAGCCTGGGCTACAGAGCGAGACTCCGTCTCAAAAAAAAAAAAAAAAAAAAAACTAACTGTGGCTCCAAGACATTCAGAAAAAAAAATATTGCACTGTACTGAACATGTACACTTTTTCTCACCATTATTCCCTAAACAGTACAGTGTAACAACTGTGTTTACAGCATTCACATTGTAGTAGATGTTATAGGTAATCTAGAGATGATTTGAAGTACACCAAAGTCTGTGTGTAGGTTACATGCAAGCACCACACCATTTTTTATCTGTGTGTTGGCAGATTTTGGCATCTGTGGGGGTCTAGGAACCAATACCCTAGGGATATTGAGGGATGACTGCAACAAGCCGACTTCGGTTTAGACGAAGTTGGCCAGAGCCAGGTCACGCAGCACCCCAGCTGTGGTTGAGGGGTGGCTAAAGGGAGTGGACTTAGGAGTGTCTGTGAGATGATCCGATGAGGACCATCAGCCACATTGCCTGGGTAATGTCATCATTCTAACTACATCCATTATCCATAGTGTAGATATCGAATGTGAGGCAATTTTCAGTCTTCCAATGGTAGCATTATTACTATTTGCAGTGGATGAGTAGATTTCTTGATAAGTCTGCCACCTCCATCCAGATAAATGCCATAAGAGGAATATTTATAGTCATCGTACACAGTATATGTATTGACTGAGTTAGAGAGAAAAACGAATTCAAATGTTTTTGTAACAACTTTTATCTTGGATACTAAATCCTTAGCCTGTAAACTAGAAAGGAAGGTGAAGTCTGAAAGACACAGATGCTCGGCCGGGCGCGGTGGCTCAAGCCTGTAATCCCAGCACTTTGGGAGGCCAAGGCGGGCGGATCACGAGGTCAGGAGATCGAGACCATCCTGGCTAACACGGTGAAACCCCGTCTCTACTAAAAATACAAAAAACTAGCCGGGCGCGGTGGCGGGCGCCTGTAGTCCCAGCTACTCGGGAGGCTGAGGCAGGAGAATGGCGGGAACCCGGGAGGCGGAGCTTGCAGTGAGCTGAGATCTGGCCACTGCACTCCAGCCTGGGTGACAGAGCGAGACCCCGTCTCAAACAAAAAAAAAACAAAAAACAAAACAAAACAAAAAAGACACAGATGCTCTTGGAAACAGAGCCCATGAAGTCTTGTCCATCAGTGTCTTCTAGTGGATATTTCTCAAGGGCAGTCACAACTCACCATCACTGAAGACGGCAGTCAAGCCCGGAGTGAAATCTAGGTGAGTTTCTCTTCTTTCTAATGGGAGGCCAGTAGCGAATTCGGTCGGTGGTAAAGACAATAATGCCTTTCTTCTGCTGGGACAGCATAGGCTTGACTGCTCCAGTAAGTCTTGTTCTGCATGTAGCCATCTTCATTTGGTTTGGGACTGGAGCATAGGCAAGTTCTTGGTGGAGCCATGAAAATAGCCTGAGAATGACTTCTGGAGAACAGATTGCCGTGTGTCAGAAGAGTCTTGTATGAAAGTTCAGCCCTGGCTGGTGCAGTGGCTCATGCCTGTAATCCCAGCACTTTGGAAGGCCGAGGTGGGCAGATGGCTTGAGTCCAGGAGTTCAAGACCAGCCTGGGCAGCATAGCAAAACCCCATCTCTACAAAAAATACAAAAGTTAGCCAGCTGTAGTGACGTGCACGTGTCATCCCAGCTACTCTGGAGACCAAGGTGGAAGGGTCACTTGAGCTCAGAATTGGAGGCTGCAGGGAGCCGTGATTGTGCCATTGCCCTTCAGCCCGGGCAATAGCGTGAGACCCCCATCTCTTTAAAAAAAAAAAAAAGTTCAGCCCGTGGATCACGGGCACAATTCACTTCTCCACTCTTCCCCCATACTCTACAAGGCTTTTCTCAGGATGCTTCCGAGTAAATCATGTTTGTGTGGTGTCTCTAAACACGATTGTGTGGTCCAGTCCAGCCACCTCTAGCAGTACACTCCCAAAGCACAGAAACCTGTCAAACGGTCACTCACTGCCACGGCGAGAAGCTTGCTTGGGTCCGCAGCATCCTTGAAGCTGCAGTGATTTAACTGCCGCCCCCCCACCCCCCCACCAATGTGAAAACCGATAGATGATACATTGGCTTCCTGCATTGATCCCCGTAACTAAATTTTATGTCAAATAAATATTGTAATTCTGCCAAAAATGACTAACGTCTAGAATCTTCAAGTTTCCTCAAAAATATTAAATGCGTGTCTCACAGAACTAAGGTACTCATGTTCTGAAATCTTCGTCATTCCTTTGCTACTCCTGTAGATGGGCACACTGCATGCCTGGCATGGAATCCTGCAGCAAAAGGCAATTCTCAGGCTGAAGGTTGTGATTGTAGTGATTGCTGAATACCATCAGTTAGTTCTTTGGGTACCTCTCAACAGGTGTGTTTCTTGATCACCATTTCCTAAATTGGAATTTGTGTGTGTGAGTTTGCAAATCTTCTCCACGGACTTGCCGTTGTCATGGCATCTGTGATTCAGAGGAGGGATCTGCAGTGCCAATTCCACGGGAGCTCAGGCTCGCCTGTGTTTCTCTTTCAAACAGTGATTTTCATAAGTGCTTCCCCTGTAATCTCATAGTTGGTCGTTTGTAGGCAATAGGGACACGAGCTGTCGTCTGTTATGTCACAACTGTATTAAGTGTCAAGTGATACTAATTTTTAGGTTTTAAAAAGATGCTTTCCTCTTTTCTAAGTTATCTCTGTTTCCTCCAGCATAATTTTTTTTTCCTTTGGTTAATTTTGATTATTCTCTCTCATACTAGAGGTGTGTGATGATTTTATTGTTTCTCATATTTAAGAATGAAGAGAAGCTGCCCATCACTGCGGGTCTGTGTCAGGAAGCGTTGGCCAGAGGGCTTTGCTCGATGGGAAGTAGGGGACGCTGTCTGCTGCTCTGGGGACTCACTGACGCCCCCACGCTGAGGTCTTTATTTCTCTGGGCTCTAAACGACCATACTAGCTGCCTTTAATTTTCCCCAGATACGTCAGTAACTCTCTTTAGAGGAAAAAAACTCCACCACCACCCTGAGTGCTTTCTGGGGAGGGTGGTGGTGGAGGATCATTGCAGGACCCCTGGCTTCAGGCACGCAGGTGAGACGTTGGCTGTCCTGATGGCAGGTCTTCAGGTAACCCATGCCTTCCAGCCCACACCATTCCAGGCTTGGGCACAGGGGCCGCCTTCCCACTTCCCTTCTCTGCATGCATTCTAGACACTTTCAATTCTTCTTTTTAACAAAAGTTGGCCAAAGTCAGTTTACATACCTTATGGTTTATTTATAGTAAGCTGTAAGAACCCATACTTGTGAAGGTTTTCAAAACATTAGAATATCTGCTCCCTGGTGTTAAGAGATGTGTAATGTAGTTGAAGCACATATATTCATTCTTTCTCTCTCTGTCTCTCTCTCTCTCTCACACACACACACACACACACACACACTCACATACTCCATCACCACCACCACCACCACAACAACCGAAGAGAAGCATTTTTCATTTAGCAGAAATGCTGCCATTTCCACTGTCTATGGCAGAAGGGGAGTTCATCCAAAACATACAGTAGAAACCCCTTTAGTTGGAATCCACAGAACGACCATCCCCAAAGCACCGCTGGGAAGAATGAAGCCACTGTGAGAGGTTAAGAGGATAGTGGGGCAGGGCTGGCGCTTGGAGTGGACTGGTAAGCTGACTTCCCAATCAGAAAGGAAATAGGTCACAGGAAAAGTGGGGGGAAACACAGGCCCAGAGAAGATGAGGTCCACGCCTGCCAGTGGGTGCTGGGAGGGCAGCCCTGCAGGGAGCAGGCAGCAGGAGCTACCCAGCCTGGTCCCATGTACCTGGCAGGCCTCGGGCTGTGGACACCCTCGCCTTTGGTTTGTGTGACGTCTCACGGTTGGTGGGACATTTGTGCCGTTTCATCCATCTTCAGTCTGCACAGCTGAGCTAAATGTGACCGCCAAAGCTTTTGCTGCTTCTCTGTGCCCATGCACCATCCCTTTCTGTGGTTTGCATGGGGAGATAAAGGTCTTTTCTGTTGGCACCTTTCACAACTCCCAGTCCTAGAATTCGGAGGCTTCAGTAAAAAGAAAAGTGATTTCTCTGCATAAAAGATTTAAGAACCTTTACGGCTGATGATCTTAAATGAAATTCACAGACACAGCAAAGCGTATCATTAGCACAGACAACTTCCAGAGTGCAACTGAAGTTCTCCTTTCTTCACAAATGCTTTCCCGAGCCTGAAATCTTCCTGGGCTGACCTGATACAGCAATCTCCTACACAGCGGCCTTGACAATTATGCGTTGTCTTGTAGCCTCTCTTCTATTGTTGTCAGCTTACTTTACATCTGTTACGTAAACCTGTCAGGAATGCCTCATGTTAAATTGATGCTCAGGAAGGATCTGTAGATTTCACTTGATAAATACATATTTGAATAAACTACCTTTAGTTGTCTTCTTTAGATGTATCTGTGATGCATTAAATATATTTGATCTTTAATTGATTTGTGTGAAATGTGACAAGAAACAAAACTTGATTAGCCTTAATTCATGAATACAATATACTATTTGCACTTGTCACAAAACTGGGAGCTTTCCCCAAATTCTTGGAGTTTAACCTTTTTTTTTCCCCCTAATTTCATCTATTTAAAAGTATTATCTGAAATTGCTTGATATTCTGATCACAGATGATGGCCAGCACTATGAGATGTAGAATGGGGCACTGTGATCCCAGCAGGATCCATCTGCCTGGCCCTGCTTGCTGTCGCAGGAACACTTCTGCACCCAACACTGAGGCCGAGGGGGCTCACCCTGCCCTGACACTGAGGCAGATGTCTTTCACAAGGGATCCTGGTGGCACAAGGCAGTGGAGTTTCTGGCTGAAGGTGGAGCCTCATGAGAGGAGAGGGGCAAATGGGAAGTAAGTGCTTTCACTGAACACTGAGGTCAGAAACACGGAAGAGGTGTTCATTCTCACCCATCCTCTGCAGCACCACACGATAAGCCTGTTTGCTCAGAAGGCAAGGGCAGGAAACAGGCGTAGAGATCAGAAAAGAAGAAGTTAGACCATCTTTTCTTGAAGATGAAGTGATCACCCGTGTTGAAATGTCAGCCGTAAGTATCACCGTGGGATTTACAAAACACTCCATCCAACAGCAGCCAATACACACATTTTTCCAATGTCCGTGGAACATTCATCAAGTTCGGTCATAAAATAAACCTCAACAAGTTTTAAACAACACAGAATGTGTTCTTTAACCCCAAGAGAATCAACTACATGTCAATAAACACAAGAGAAAAATCTATGAAAAAAATTAAACAACGTATTTCTAAATAATGGATCAGAAACCTCAAGGGAAATTTTAAAAAAATACATAGAATTAGATGAAAATAGAATATACAACATATCTGTATTTATAGGATGCAGATAAAGCAGTATTGAAAGAGAAATTTATAGCACTAAAATGCTTATGTTAGAAAAGAGGAAAGATTTCAAATTATTAATATAAATTCCTGCCTCAAGATACTGGAAGAGTAACCGAAAACAGTCAGAAGAAAGGAAATGATAAAGAGCAGAAATCATTGAAATTGAAAACAGAAAAACAATGGAGAAATATCAAAAGCTGATTCTCAGAAAAAATCAATAAAATGGATACATTCCTAGCAATACTAACAAAATAGAATCAAGAGGGAGATGGGAAAATCTCTATAGATCCTGCAGCCATTCAAAGAATAATGAACTTTACACTCTTAAATTCAGCAACTTAGAGGAAACGGACCAATTCCTCGAAAATCCCCAGCTACCAAAATTCAACCAATTGACTGTTCTGAGTATTATCTGTTCAGCATTAGATAATCTGAATAATCCTAGAATCATGAAAGAAATTGAATTTGTTGTTTGATTCTAATTGTCTGAAACATAAATCTCCAGGCATACATGATTTCACTGGAGACTGTTGCCAAACATTTAAAAAGAACAAGCACTTCCAGAAGATAGAAGGGTTGGGAACACATTTCAATTCATTTTATGAGGCTATTATTATCCTAATGCCAAAACCAGACACACCGTTCACAAAGAAAATAAAGAACAGCAAACCAGTATCTGTCACAAACTTAGATGCCGAAATCCTCAAACACAATAATAGCAAATCAGTTCTAGCAATTTATAAAAGGAATTATATACTGTGACTTAGTGGGAATTTTTTACAGCTGTAGAAGTCTAGCTTAGTGTTTAAAAATTAATTAATGTACTTCGTACCAACAGACTAAAGATGAAAAATCATATGATCCTATCAAATGATGCAGAAAACTCTTTCAACAAAACACAACACTATTCATGAGAGAGAGAGAAAAAAAAAACTTGCAGTAAACTAAGAATAGAGAAGAACTTCAATTAGATTTTTTAAAAAAATCTGTAAAAACCTACAGCCGTCCTTTTACTTACCGGTAAAAGATTGAATATTTCCCCCTTAATATTGGAAGCAAGGCAAGGATATCCATTCTTATCACTGTTATTCAATAGAAGTACTGGAGGTTCTAGCCAGTGCAATAAGACAAGAAAAAGACATCACTGATTATCAGGGAAATGCAAATCAAAACTACAGTGAGGTGCTACTTCATGCCACTAGGGTGGCAGCAATGAAACAGATGGGTAATAACAAGTGTTGGTGAGGATGTTGAGAGATTGGAATCCTTGCACACTGCTGGTGGGAATGTAAAATGGTACGGTGCTTCAGAAAATAGTCTGGCAAGGTTCTCAAGATGTGAAACTGAAGGTTAGCCCGTGACCCAGCAGGAGAGGAGCGTGCACTGTAGAATAGCGCTTGGCCCATGCTAGGCACTCAGCTGACCCCTGCTGTCTTGGCTAATGAGCAGTCTAACAAGTCTCCTCCCTGGCAGTGTGGGGCCTCCGAGTGGAGGGTGGTGCTGGTGTGGGGGCTCCAAGTGGAGTGTGGTGCTGGTGTGGGAGCCATCCAGGTGGAGGGCAGTGCAGGAGGCCGTGGCAGGCGGTGGCAGTGCTTGGACTAAGGTGGTAGATGTTGGCAAGGCAAATGTTTGCATCAGGGGTTCATTGTGAAGGATGAGTGATTTGCACAAGTGAAGGATGAAGATTAGATGGAGGACGCAAGCAAAAGAAGTTAAAGGCAACGCCAGTGTTTTTGGCCTGGGTGGAATGGAGCGGCTGTCTCCTGAGCCAGGAGGACCATGAGGCTGGAGGTTGGATGGAGGTCTTGGGGTGTAGGACACAAGAGCTCTGCTCAGGCAGTGTGGGGTGTGAGGTCCCATCAGAGATGTTTGTTCAGCATCTCCTGTAAATTAGGAAGGGTGACAGGGCATACAGCAGCACACAAGTGGACAAACCCTGGCTGTACTTTCCTGAGAATGCATCAGAAGGTGGTCGATGTCATCCTGGAACAGACAATAACTGAAGCCACGGGGTGGTGACGAGCCCCCATGTGGTTCGTGTGGCTGGAGAGGAGAGGCCGGTCGAGGCCTGTGCTCGGTGGTGTGTGTAGAGTCTGGTAAATGGAGAGGCACTGACAGACCAGACCAGAGAAGTAGCCGGGGAGTTGGAGGGAAACCAGGACTCATGGCCTCAGGAAGTCAGGAAAAGCCTCAGGAAAGCCTTCTAGAAGTAGGGACCGTTCACTGATTGCTGTGCTGCTGAGCGGCTCACACGATGAGGACTGAGGATGGACTGTTGCGTTTGTGGACACAGGGCCATAGCTGGACTTAACAAAAGCAGTTTCAGCGCAGGGTGGTGGGCTCTCATGTGATTCTAAACTATCCAAGCGAGGGTGGGCGATGCCGTGTGGAAGCTCCTGAGGGTGGTTTGTTTTCTTTACATGGACGTTATGAGAGCATGTGTTTGTGCTAATGGGAGTAACCTGGCAGAGAGGGAGAAGCTGATGTGTGGGAGGGAGAGAGAGCTCATGAGGGTGGCCCTTAAGTAGGTGTGAAGGGAACAGGATCCAGTACATGAGGGGAGGAGCTGGCTGGAGGAGGAGCGTGGACGGTGGTCATTTCGCAGAGGGATGGCAGCACATGCGCACAGAGGCCAGGTTTGGAGGAAGGGTGAAGACACACAGCACAATCGAGTACAGGAGGAGCAGGTACACACACATACACACACGTATATAAGCACATGCACATACAGGCATGTACACATACACATGCATGTAGACAACATATGCACACATGTACACGTATACTCACATTTACATATATGTACACACAGACATATATGCATATAGACATGCATAGATGCCACACACATGTGTGCACATTGTACACACATATACACATACATGTCCACACATATACATGTACACACATGCACATACACATACAGTTGTATACACAGACACACAGACACACACATATACATGCATGCACACACATAGACATGCACACGTGCACAGACACATGCACACATACATGCGCATATACACACACACTTATACACATATATACATGCCCACCTATACATACATAAATATACACACATATACATGCACACAGAAACATGGACATATACACACATGCACACATATATACACAGGTACATGCTCATACAGACAGACGTGCACATCTACACATTCACCTATATACACACGGAGTCCTATATACTCACATACATACATACACATGTATATACATGTATACACCTAAACACATACACACACATGCACATACTGCTTTTGGTGCCATGCCGCAGCACATTCCTAGTGCTTCACATACGTTCCTTTCTAATTGGTGTTTGTTTTGGAAGGTGGAGTGAGTACGTGTGTCTGGATCCGGCCTTATTAGATTGTCCTTTGCGCGCTGGGAATAACACCCACTTTCTGCTCAGCTCTTCCTAGTTTCTCCAGCTTTCCCTCTCCTCCTTGTTAACAGAATTGGAACCCTTCCTGTCTTCTTGTCTCTCTCCTGAAATTAGCCAAGGCTCTCTCTCTTATGACTCAGTTCATTAGAGTTAAGTAAGCAGAAACACAGCAGCTGATGATGAACGAAATGTTTCCGGGGGTGAAGGCACCCATCTGGCAGGGGGCAGAGCCCTCTTGCAGGTTCTGCCATGCAGAGAAGAAGCCGCAAGGACTGAGGGTGGCCAGAAGGAGATGTCTGACCTGAGCTGTAGAACATAAGAAGTTGGCAGCATAAGACAGGTAGGAAAGGCATGTCAGTGACAGAGGCAGGAGGAGAGGCTAGGACACGTGATCCACTTGTGTAAGGAGCTCCAGCAGTGTGCCCGGAGTGCCGGGCATTGCCAGGTCTGGAAGAGGTCATCAGTTTTTGGGAAAGGTGTCTGCGTGGGCTAGAAATCATGGAACAAATCATAAAGCCAGTAATACTTTAAACCCAGATGCTGCTTTTATAACTCACTTTGCTACTTTGCCCTTGGCAGCAAGGGTTGGGGGCACAGCCCTGGCTATTAGCACAGCCCTGGCTACTAACACAGCCCTGGTTACCATCAGAGCCCTGGCTGCTAGCACAGTCCTGGTTACTAGCACAGTCCTGGCTACTAGCCACCTCTGCTAGAGACTACCCGAAGAATATGCCATGAGTTAGCTCTTTCTCCCCCTCCTGCCACTGGTCAGCTAAGCCTTCCTCCTGAAAATCTCTTGTTGACAGAGAGGGTGCAGAATTTCCAGTATCTCCTTTAGTCGACTATAAGAGATATTAGCGTAATTTCTAGTTGACCATCTTCACAGAGTTTTAGAATGATCACAGAGCATTTAGAAGCTGTTGAGTTGCTAATAGCTAAGTGACTTTGAAATAATGAATGCTTCATTTGGGGGAAACTCAGGGTAATTGTGACAAACTGTTGTTATGAAGGGGCTCTAGCTGGGCTTGGAAGGGCAGGCTTGAGGCTTCTCCACGTCCTTGGAAGTCTTCATCCACCAGAAGGAGCTCCTTCTGCTCTCTCAGCCTGGATGTGATAGTTGCCAGCAATAGGCACAACTTGGTTTTTAAATTAAAATCTAATATTTGATATACATAATTATATCAATGCTATATTAAAAATATGACTTCTGCTTTGCATCTGCTGTTTTTGGTACACTGTGTGTCACATGAGAGATGCCACATTAATATCTTTGACTATTAATAGAGTTGGATAAGTAATACACTGACTCCTTTAGCAGTCTCAGCCTTTCTTTGAACTTTGCAAAGATGGCCATTGTAATTAGGTATTGTTGAATTGAGAATAAAAGTTACTTTAAGGCAGAACTAAAAGTGTTACTGAGGAGGTGTTATTTTCAGAAAATACTTGGTAAAGACTCCTCTGGAGTTATTAGTACCGTAGCTCATTATAAAGACGCCTCTTGGGCCGGGCGCGGTGGCTCAAGCCTGTAATCCCAGCACTTTGGGAGGCCGAGACGGGCGGATCACGAGGTCAGGAGATCGAGACCATCCTGGCTAACACGGTGAAACCCCGTCTCTACTAAAAAATACAAAAAACTAGCCGGGCGAGGTGGCGGGCGCCTGTAGTCCCAGCTGCTCGGGAGGCTGAGGCAGGAGAATGGCGTGAACCCGGGAGGCGGAGCTTGCAGTGAGCTGAGATCCGGCCACCGCACTCCAGCCTGGGCGGCAGAGTGAGACTCTGTCTCAAAAAAAAAGAAAAAAGAAAAGAAAAAAAAAAAAAAAGGATGCCTCTTATATGGATTTGAGAAGGGAAAGAAGCAGCCCAGTGTTAATGTTTTATTTAGAAAATGTGAGGCCGGGCACGGTGGCTCATGCCTGTAATCCCAGCTCTTTGGGAGGCCGAGGTGGGCGGATCACCTGAGGTTGGGAGTTTGAGACCAGCCTGGCCAACATTGGTGAAACCCAGTCTCTACTAAAAATACAAAATTAGCCTGATGTGGTGGCTCATGCCTGTAATCCCAGCTACTTGAGAGGCAGGAGAATCGCTTGAACCCGGGTGGTGGAGGTTGCAGTGAGCTGAGATCATGCCATTGCACTCCAGCCTGGGCGACAAGAGCAAAACTCCATCTCAAAAAAAAAAAAAACACAAAGTGCCATGCAGGTGGTCCCCACTGCCCCCACAGCAGTGCTTTCTGCAGGGAGTGGATGGCAGGCCTGGGGTGAGCTGCCCGCTTGCTTCGTGAACTGCGCGTGCACGTTACCCACGCGTGGGGACGATGCGGCAGATGTCTTTTTTGGATCTGGTTGCTGCGTATCGCATCGCAAGACTTTTCTGGACCTTCCCAAATCCTCCGGAAGACTCTGGAGAGCATTTAAAGATGAGAATCTTTCTTGTGTTTGAGTCCCCGGGTTCCCCAGGAGAAACCCCTTTGGGTGCACTTCAGCCTGGGCTTGCTCTTCAGGAAAACCGTGGCTCCGGGCTGGAACTGGTCACTTTTAGGCCTGGGCACTGTTCACAAGCTTGGCCGATCCCAAGTACTCAGCCTTACACGCAGGCCTGCTTCTGAAAGATCGTTTCAGTTACAGGGTCAATATCTTACATAAATGCAAAACCAAAACAATGTATAGGAAATAACTCATCTGTTCAAACAGTTTTTTTTTTTTTTCCTTGGGTTAGCCACCCTTAGAAGAATGTTCATTGGCAGAACGCTTTGGCTTGAATATCAGGATGTTTTTTAGAAATGCTATTGGTTTTGGCCAGGCGCAGTGGCTCAGGCCTGTAACCCCAGAACTTTGGGAGGCTGAGGCAGGCGACTCACTTGAGGTCAGGAATTCGAGACCAGCCTGGCCAACATGGCGAAACCTGTCTCTACTAAAATACAAAAATTAGCCGGGTGTGGTGGCACGCACCTGTGATCCCAGCTACTCAGGAGGCTGAGGCAGGCAAATCGCTTGAACCCGGAGGTGGAGGTTGCAGTGAGCCGAGATTGTGCCGCTGCACTCTAGCCTAGGCGACAAAGCAAAGACTCCCTCTCAAAAAAAAAAAGTGTGTATATATATACACACACACACACATATATGTAATATATGTATTACTGGTTCTAATACCCCTAAAGCAAAGAACTCTTCCATGCACCCAGTAGTGTGGTGGGAAAGAAGGAATTCAGCATGCTTCCTCCTGGGCCTGGCGGACAGGTACCAGGTGAGTGGAGCACTGTCATTGCCTGTCACCTGCTCTTGGAACCTCTGCAGTGAAAGGGCATGACGTCTTGTCTATACATCAATGTGCTTTGGGGGGCTTCTTAAGTAGGTGGGGTTTCTGTCAGTGATCACACTGAATCGGGAAGTGGAGTTTCTAGTAGACATTTTTGCAATAAAGCTCTTTCTACATCTACCTGTCCGACTGCTCACTTGGCAACCACAGAATGTTTCCAGTGTCTGGTGTGCTTCAGGAGGCATTAGGCCAAGCGCCCGTGCATCTCAGGGTGCAGACTGAGATAGGCACAGCAGACGCAAGCCCAGCAGCGTCTGGACCACGGGAGCTTTGCCTCTCCACCAGACAAGACACAGACTTCTTGGTCCCTAAGGAAGTCCCCTTCAAACCTGCTGAGTTCTCATGTGGCTCCTGCACACTGGAGACTCGCCCCACCACCCCGTGCCTTCCTGTGTTCTAGTGCTGACTTGGAAGAAAGGTGGTGTTGGTAGGAACAGTGTTATATTTCAGAAGCTTGGCACAAATGGTTGGCAGCACTGGAGGGGCTGCAGTGTTTAGAGGCTGTGGCGGGAGGACCTGTTGGATGGAGAGACTGCAGTGTTTGTTTAGAGGCTGTGGCGGGAGGACCTGTTGGATGGAGGGACTATAGCGTTTGTTTAGAGGCTGTGGCGGGAGGACCTGTTGGATGGAGGGACTGCAGTGTTTGTTTAGAGGCTGTGGCGGGAGGACCTGTTGGATGGAGGGACTGCAGTGTTTGTTTAGAGGCTGTGGCGGGAGGACCTGTTGGATGGAGGGACTGCAGTGTTTGTTTAGAGGCTGTGGCGGGAGGACCTGTTGGATGGAGGGACTGCAGTGTTTGTTTAGAGGCTGTGGCGGGAGGACCTGTTGGATGGAGGGACTGCAGTGTTTGTTTAGACGTTGTGGCGGGAGGACCTGTTGGATGGAGGGACTGCAGTGTTTGTTTAGAGGTTGTGGCGGGAGGACCTGTTGGATGGAGGGACTGTAGTGTTTGTTTAGAGGTTGTGGCGGGAGGACCTGTTGGATGGAGGGACTGTAGTGTTTGTTTAGAGGTTGTGGTGGAAGGACCTGTTGCTCACTTCTCAGTAATGGTTAGACAGTAAATTTAACATAGAAGAAACTTAACAAAAAGAAAAGCTTTTCATATAGGGGGGCTGTTTTTGGTTTGTTTTTAGAGATGGCTTTGCTCTGTCACCCAGGCTGGAGTGCAGTGGTGCCACCACAGCTCACTGCCATCTTGAACTTCTGAGCCCAAGGGATCCTCCCACCTCAGCCTCCTGAGTAGCTGGGACTACAGGCACGCACCACTACACCAGGCTAATTTTAAACAACTTTTTTGTAGAGACAGATATCTTGCCATCTTGCCCAGGCTGGTCTCAAACTCCTGAGCTCAAGCAGTCCTCCCACCTCAGCCTCTTGAGAAGCTGGGACTACAGGCGTGCACCACCACACCCAGCTAATTAAAAAAAAATTTGGAGTGATGGGAGTCTTTCCATCTTGCCCACGCTGATCTTGAACTCCTAGGTTCAGGTGATCCTCCCACCTCAGCCTCCCAAAGTGCTAGGATTACAGATGTGAGCCACCACACCTGGTTCTATAAAAAGAAAAGCTAAAACTAGTAAACCACACTGGTATTTTTTGCTCTATTTCTGCTATATACATATCCCTTTGAAAAGGAAAATAGGAATATTGAACTTAGTTTTTGCATAAAGGGCCATTTCCTCCCACTTAAAGTTGTTTCCTTTTTAATCCTCTGCCAGCCATTCTTACAGGGCCAGTGGTAGTGGTGCTGATTAAAATAACACAAGTCTGCCAGCAGTCCCAGACAGACATCGCAAATGGCGCCTTCCACAGTTCAGGACTGTGCGCTTCACTCCGCGGAGGTCTGCCTCAGATGCCTCCCCCTCTCCTCCCTCCCAGCCCCTTTCCAGAGGCCCGGGAGAGTGCGTTTCCATCAAGCACAGGAGCCAGCACTTCCTCACAGCCTTCCCGTGCCCTCCCAGCACCAGGCTCACATGGCCGCTCTCACCCATCCCATCCGCCTTTTGTGATGCGGGTCTGAATAGGTGCAGGTCCACATCGTGCCTGGACCCATCATCTGGCTTAGTGGGCCTGTCACAGCAGACCTGGAAACTAATTTTCTGTGTAGAGCAGGTTGCATCGCTGATGCTGTTTTAGCTTATAGAGCCTAGAGCCCAGAGCCCAGGAAATGGTTTTAAATGTGATTTTCCCTTCCCTCTTCCCTCTTCTTTAAAAAACACCCACTCCTTGGTGATGCTTGGTGATTGTTGCGCAGCTTGTAAATATACCTAACGTCGCTGAACTGTACATTTAAAACGGTTAGCATGGCAAATTTTATGCTACATGTAATTTACTGTCATAAAAAAAACCCTCATTCCTCTAGAAATTGCAGATTTTATTGAAAAGTTTATATTATTAAGTATATGAGAATTTGATTTGTACTCTGGGTTTAATGTTCCTGTGGTAGAATGGGTTATTAATAAAACTAGCAGTCGTTAGTACCTTCCATTTGAGAAATTTGAGATGTTGAAAACAAACTTTGCCAGAGTCAGATGACAGTGCGTTCTGTAGCGTCACCGCTGTGCGAGGTGGCTGTGAGTGAATGCACCTCTGTGTGTATTTCATTCCAGAAGCACTGGGAGTGCTGTCTGGAGAAGGCTCGGCAGCTTTCGTGTGGCGTCGTAGGTGTTTGGTGGAGATTCAGGAGGATCCAGATGGGATAATGGTGCCCCTAAAATCAGGGGCAGTGCCCGGCACTCTGGACACATGTGCTGGCCCAGCTGCAGGGCAGTCCGTGTCATCCTTGGGCCCTCTGTGTCCTCATCGTCAAAGCTCTTTTAACATGGAGCTGAAACCTCATGGGGATGGTAAAAAGCAGATGCAATAATATATGTGAAAGAGCTGCGACAAATACTAAGAACTTCGTGACTAAAAGGAAGGAGCAAGGAAGGAGCAAAAACGCAGACACAGACACATTCTCTCCCCATCAAGCCGTGAAGCACATCGTAGCCCTCGGTGATTAAAAGCCATGTGTTCTGGATACATCTCACCCCCACCTCATATTCATCGTCACTTACAATATTCATTTATAACAGCGCCTCTTCTTCATGGAGGCCTGCCACAGTCTGAGTAAACAGAAAAGTGATCTTGTCCCTGTGGTGTTCACAAAACAAGCCCTAGGAATTGTGTAAGTCACAAACAGTGTCCAGGCCCTGGATCTGGGATGACCAGTCTCTGTCATGTGATGCTCCGGCCTCGTGCTGACTGCTTGATCCACGACCCCACATTAGCAGGAGGTGCTCTCGGTCTGAAGCCTCGTTGGGTACCTCGTTGTTCCACGTCTCCGGCCTAGATGGGCAGATGAGATTGGGCCCTACAGCAGAATGCTTTCCATTACAGCTGAATAATAGGTATTTGTAGACACGTGAATGAAGGAGTTCTGCAAGCCATGTGGCCCTGCATGATCAGCATTTTGGGGGTTTTATGTTTTCATTCCTTTAGCTCTCTACATGATACGCCCAGGCATCACATTTCAGGGTAACCGAAGTGAAGGCAATGCAGATTCCGTCTCCACAGCCTGTGGTGTGTTCTTGTTTTGTCTGTTCCCTGTCTCTTTCTATCCCTTTGTTTCCTGCGACCCTTTCTCCTCTCCCGTCTCCCTGCAACAAAGGACCAGCCTCGATGATGCCGCTGGAGGGGCTTTGCGAGCGGAGCTCTCCCAGGGCCCATGGGGCCTCCCTTCCAGCAGGTGGGCCCTGCATGCAGCCCACGGTGTCTGAGGACACCCCCAGCTGAAAGCATCCTACTTGGCGGAACTGGTTCTGATACTGTCCAGCTCTTGTCAGTCATTTCCAGGAGCAGGGAGAGCAGCGTGTGTACATAATCCCTCGTGTGTTACGCTTATTAAATTTTACTGGCCAAAATGCCAGGAATTCCTGTGAACTTCATTATTTCTGAAAACAACAGCAAAACCTCTTGTGGATTACCGACATGGCCACATACAGGCGATGTGGGTAGCCAGGGACAGGCTCACAGTCTCAATGCTGGAATAATTGTACTTGGTAGTATGAGGATCCTGTGTTTTGCCGAGTGCTGTGGTTTTTTGGTAAAGGAGGAACCCACCTGCTTATCCTTCGCAGTGTAGCAAACTCATGTATCAGACAGCCCTGTCATTTTTTAAACCTTTGAATGTAATGCATTATTTAAAAAGAAAGAAGAGTTACACTTTCAATTAGATTTCATTTGGTAAAAAGTGCAATTTTCTGTGCATTTTAGTAGTAAACAACAATTCACTCAGTGCCTTTCTTCCTAAAATGGCACCGTGATATCAGCTTCACATATGGTAGTTTTACATGACCAAAGTCTCATTGAAATAAATATCAACCGGCGTTCCTATCCCTACTTTAAAGAGAGATTAAGTTTTCAATTTAAAAAACACCCCACCTTTCTCCCTGATAACAAAATTTTTTAAAAAATTTTTTATTATACTTTAAGTTCTAGGGTACACGTGCACAACGTGCAGATTTGTGACATACGTATACATGTGCCATGTTGGTGTGCTGCACCCATTAACTCGTCATTTACAAAATTATTGCACATTTGTTTGTAGAACATTTAGAGAAATCCGATGAAGATGGGAGAAAATAAACCCTCCCTAATCCCCCACTCGGGGATGCGCGTTCGCTCCACTCGGGGACGCGCGTTCGCTCCACTCGGGGACGCGTGCTTACTCACTGGCTCTGTCTGTTTTCCAGTCTCTTCTGATAGGTCGCTTTAGTCAGCCTACTCAGACTCACATTTTGTGCTTTGCTTTTTTGTGGGTGATGGAGTTCACGTCACATAACCTGAACATCTTCCTATGTCATTAAACACAACAAAATAAGGTTAGGATGGATTAAAGATTGAACATTTAAAATAAACCATAAGGGGCCAGGCGCGGTGGCTCACGCCTGTAATCCCAGCACTTTGGGAGGCCGAGGCGGGCGGATCACGAGGTCAGGAAATCAAGACCATCCTGGCTAACACGGTGAAACCCCTTCTCTACTAAAAATACAAAAAATTAGCTGGGCGTGGTGGCGGGCACCTGTAGTCCCAGCTACTCGGGAGGCTGAGGCAGGAGAATGGGGTGAACCCGGGAAGAGGAGCTTGCAGTGAGCTGAGATCCGGCCACTGCACTCCAGCCTGGGCGACAGAGCGAGACTCCATCTCAAAAATAATAATAATAATAATAATAATAATAATAATAAAATAAATAAACCATAAGACACCATGAAAGACCTGGTGGACACTGATACAATCCTAGGGTAAGTAGGGGCCTGCAAAGGGGAAAACCGGAAAGAAAACAGAGTTGACTGAGACGTAACCAGGCTGTGCCATCAGAAGGGCGTTGGGAATGAGACGGCCAGTTTTCCAGGCTTACAGTCAGCCTCCAGAGACAGTTCAGCAGCGGTGCCTCTCTCCAGAGGACTTTCTGGTGAAAACTGATGGCCTGAGTTGATATCTTCTTTCCTTCTGTGTTACAGCTCCAGCTTACTCTTTGGTTGTGACCAGCAGCTAAGTCACACTCTCTTTTCCCAAATGTTCTGCCCTTTAGGTAGCTGCAATCAACCCAAATCACCCTCTTGCTCAGATGCCTTTGCCTCCGTCGATGAAAAACTGCATCCAGCTGGCAGCCTGCGAGGCCACTGAGCTGCTGCCCATGATCCCCGACCTCCCGGCTGACCTGTTCACCTCCTGCCTCACCACCCCCATCAAGATCGCCCTGCGCTGGTGAGTGGCCCCTGCTGTGCCCCTGGGACCCACTCACCTGGGCTCTCCCACAGGAATCCCAGCCCATGTGGGCCCCAGGCATTCACATCGTCCCAGGAGCCCACGTGACAGACATGAGTGTACCCCGTCTTCTCTTTGTGTCATTCAGGATTCAGGATTCCCGGCGGAGGCTTGGGTTTTACTCTTTGAGAGTTCAGGATCCTTTCTTCCTTGTGATCTGTTCGTGGGTAGCTCGCTGCTTTGTGATTTCCAAGAACAGCCTCTCCTTACCTTTGTGCGTTTCGGAGGCGTCTTAGTACCAGGATCGGTCATACTGGAAACTGGACTTTCTTTCGGGGGAAGAAAAGGCTACTATGAAAAAGGAGGTCATTTAATCCCTTGCTTGAGTTGAAGCGTAATCTTTCAATTTATTTTTAGCAATGAAATACAAGCCATGATTTTTCTATCTCCATCGTTTTTAAAAGTTATAGCCATTGGGAACATAACTGAAGAAATGTGTGTGATATTCCAAGATGGTAGAAGCCACATTTCAGCTCCGACATCACCGGCAGAACGCACAATGGGATGTGTGTGTTTCCTGCTTCCAAATTCAATATTCTCCCCTAGACCATCTTGCCACTCTTTAATATCTACTTTCCCATTTTATGTTTTGCTGAAAAGCTTGTATGTCGTGGCTGTTACCGGCTAGTAGATAAACACCTCTCTCTTGAGGTGCCGTGCGAATGGTGCCGCTGTGCAGGAGACACCGTGCTGTCGGCCGAGGACGCTCTTGAGGCTTCTGTCAAGACGGCCTAACACTCCAGACAGTCTCCTGCCTTCTCACCCGCAGCCCTGGGTGGACACAGGGGGCTAACAGTACAGCAAAGTAAGGGCCCCCAGGGACCCCCTGGGAAGGGCCAGAGGGGAAAGGCTGCATGAGTGTGTCCTTAACTGCTAGGTGGAGGAAAACTTGGCCTTCCTGCTCTGCCTCTGCAGCCAAGTCCAAATTGATCCCAGACCCCAGGGCTGGGGGTTCATGATGTTGGGGTGACTGTGGCGCAGCCCTCACACTAACTGTCCCTAGCCCTCCCCCCCAGACTTGGGGGCTGCAGGTTTCCACTCAGGGAGAGACCTCCTTTTACTGTTACCCCAAAATAGTTGGAGATGAAGGGAAGAGGGCTGTGCGTGGTAGCTCACACCTGTAATCCTAGCACCTTAGGAGGCTGAGGCAGGAGGATCCCTTGAGCACAGGAGCTTGAGACCAGCCTGGGCAACATAGGGAGACCCTGTCTCTAAAAAGAAAATAGAAAAATAGCAAGTGCAGTGGCTCACGCCTGTAACCCCAATGCTTTGGGAGGGTAGGCAGGCAGATTGCTTGTTGGCCGAGGACACTCTTGAGGCTTCTGTCAAGATGACCTAACACTCCGGACAGTCTACTGCCTTCTCACCCACAGTCCTGCTTGAGGCCAGGAGTTCGAGACTAGCCTGGCCAACATGGGACTGGTGGAGCCTTTTATTCCACCATCTCGATCCACTTCCTATCTTCAGGCGCACCGAAGCAGTCATGCAGGAAATCAGGAGTGGGGGACGGGAAAATGAGTGGGAATGAGGCCTGTTCCCTGGCAGTGTCCATTGTGCGTCTGCAGAAGCTTCAGCCTACAGGCCCCTGGGTGATTTTCTGCTTGGTTCTTCTTTTATAGTACTTTTTCTTGTCTGTCTGTCTGTTTTGTGTTGCTATAACAGCATACAACAGACTGAGTAACTTATAATGAATTTGCTTTGCATTCTTTAAATTGATATATGATAGTTGTATGTATTTTGGGGGTCCAGGTGATATTTTGATCCATGCATACAATGCGTAACAATCAAAATCAGGGTAACTGGGATCTATCCAACTTATCCATCACCTCAAACATTTATCTTTTCTTTTCAAGACTGTTTTTTCTGCCTCTCAGTGCCTCTTTCAACAACATGAAGCTGAACCGGGTACTATGAGCGCTCACCTAATTTCTGGTTTGTATGAAGGCGCTTTCTGTGTGTGCTGACAGTTGTTACACTGGCGTCCTTGCTTCGGGAACACTGGCGCACTGTAATGTTTGAAATAAAGAACACAGTAGATAGGACTCATAGCAGGAGAAACACCGCTGGAGCCAAATGAATGGCCTGGAAGGCTACAGTGGGGGCTCACAGGAGGCCATGGGAAAGGATCGAGATGGGAAATAGAAAAGCCAGGAGATGCAGAGTAGGGAGATAGAGGCCCCAACATGCAGACTGGAGGCGTCCCGTGTTGAGAGAACAAGCACAAACCCAGTGCATTTCCTCGAGTAGACAGGTGTCTCTCAGGCACTTCCTTCTCCCGCCACGAGTGGGAAGGGCTTGGCTTCCCTCCGCGCACAGCCGTGCCCTCCTAAAGACGCCTGGGCCAGATGTGGCAGTGCGTCCTGTAGTCCCAGCTACTCGGAAGGCTGAGGCAGGAGGATCATTTGAGCCCAGAAGTTTGAGACCAGCCCTGGGAACACAGGGAAACCCCATCTGTAAAATAAAATAAAATAAAGAAGCCGGCTTTCACACTGAGGGCTGCTGGCCTTGTTATTTCTAAAATGGGTACCTGCCCTTTGATTGGGAAATGTGCTTTCTGTCTACCAAGACGTGATGCATCATCCCAGTAGCCTCTGAAATCTTTGTAGGAGTTAGGACACAGTCAGATTTTTTAAAGTAAGCATTTAGTAGGAAGTGCAGTAAAAAACAAACCGATACAGTTACCATAAGAGGGACTTTGAAATCAATATGCCACAGTGGCAGACAGTGGTCATCAGATAACCACTGCCTGGAACAATTGAGCGGTGTCTCAGGTGGCAGCTCTTTTACAGTAAACTGCTTTCTCCCATACTGAAGTGCTGAAATTAGGTTGAACATGACATTTTGCTGGGTGTCTGTAGCCTGTGAGTGGTAATGGACTATGTTCATTAAAGAATTATCAAGTGAAATGTGTAGTTTTGTGTGAGCTAAGTTAAAAACCACCAGGGTTTTTTTTTTTTTTTCCCCCAGTGGAAGAATGAGATTGTTTGTCAGACAGTAATTACATGTTTTTAGGATTACAGTTTTATTTTTTCATTTTGAAAAGTCAATTTATTTTCTAATTAAAAATGAAATATACATTCTTTTCAGAAAATTACTAAAAAGTTAAAAGTAGAAAAAAATTATCCAAGATTTTACCATCTAAGGACAACTAGTGTTCACTTTTTGATGTATTGCCTGTTGGCCTTTTTTCTGTGCATGTACCTTTTGCAGTGATGTAAGTGGACAGAATTTACTATTTCATATCCTTAACCCTTAGCATTATACTAGAGTTCCCTGCCCTAGATCATTAGAGACTCTTAGTAAGTATCATTTTACTATTTACTATGTTGAAGTTCCATGTTTTATTTAGCCAGAGCCTAGGGCTTTAGGACTTAGGCATCAGGAGTATGAGGGTGGGAAGGTTCAGCCTAGCACTCTGATGGAAGTCGGCAGACCTGGTTCTGTGAAGGGGCAGACGCACTTGGGTTAGGCTTTTCGGGCCAGACAGTCCCAAGTCTGCTGTTGGCCGCACGAAAGAGCCACAGGCAATAGATAAACCAATGAGCATGGCTGTGTTCCAGTCAAGCTTGCTTTTTTCTTTTTTCTTTTTTTCTTTTTTTCTTTTTTTTTTTTTTTTGAGACCAAGTCTTGCTCTGTTGCCCAGGCTGAAGTGCAGTGGTGCGATCTCAGCTCACTGCAACCTCTGCCTTCTTGGTTCAAGCGATTCTCCTGCCTCAGCCTCCTGAGTAGCTGGGACTATAGGCACCCGCCACCATGCCTGGCTAATTTTTGTATTTTTAGTAGAGGCGAGGTTTTACCATGTTGGCCAGGCTGATCTCAAACTCCTGACCTCAGTTGATCCGCCTGCCTCAGCCTTCCAAAGTGCTGGGATTACAGGCATGAGCCACCGCACCAGGCCTCCGTCAAGTTTTCTTTAAGAAAACAGGCAGTTGGCCAGATTTGGCCCGGGAGCTGTAGCTTGGCACTTCCTGCTCCAGAAAAGGGAACCAGGATTGGGCTGCAGATGACGGCTGTGCGTGTCTGCCCGGTTGGCAGGTGACCTAGAGAAGGACAATGCTCAGGAAGGTAGATTCCCTCCCTCTCTCCCTCCCTTTACTATGTAAATAAGAGAACGGTTTCTAAGCACGCTGCTCTCATTATGCTGGCACAGCTGCTGCAGAATGCGGTGTGCTGGGTAAATAGCATACAGCTTTGCTTCATTTGGACAAAATGTGTACATGTGTATTTGGTGGCAAGTGTATTTATGAATCTTATTTGGTGATGAACTAGTTGTTGGAAGATATTGTTCTCTAATTTTTTTTTCATTTTTGCCTCAGTCTTTTTCATTTTCTTTTCTTTTTTTTTTTTTTTTTTTTTTTTGAGACGGAGTCTCGCTCTGTCGCCCAGGCTGGAGTGCAGTGGCACGATCTCGGCTCACTGCAAGCTCCGCCTCCTGGGTTTACGCCATTCTCCTGCCTCAGCCTCCCGAGTAGCTGGGACTACAGGCGCCGCCACCACGCCGGGCTAATTTTTTGTATTTTTAGTAGAGACGGGGTTTCACCGTGGTCTCGATCTCCTGACCTTGTGATCCGCCCGCCTCGGCCTCCCAAAGTGCTGGGATTACAGGCGTGAGCCACCGCGCCCGGTGTCTTTTTCATTTTCAAAAACTGATTTCAATAATTCCAAAATGAGCAATGATATTACTTTCCATATAAATTATTATCTTACTCACCATGTACGTCAATACAGTGTAAGATTCCAAAATATATTTTTTCCCTTGGCTGTTTTCTACTTCTTTGATTGAGTGGCATAATACCATTTTAGATTTATTATGGGTCTATTTGTATACTACTGAAAATTATAACCCAGTGGGACTTAATTTGCTGTGGGACTTGCTATAAAACAGATTGATGTCTATTGCACTGTGCTGTGTGCACTAGTATTGTCTATTAATGAAAATGATAGATATTATTTTTGATTGAAAAGAGGTCAAAAAACTTATTTCCTTTCTTTCAATTAAGTTGAAGGATTTCCAGGAGTATAAATGTTCATGATAGAGCATTAACGTGGGTTTGTCAGCGTGGAAAGTTTCGCTCCCGCATTGCCTGCAGGAGACGGAAGATGCACAGATCTCCTGGCGCGCAGGTGGGGTGGAGGCTCAGCGTGGCTCTATCTGGCCAGGCTAAGCGGTTTGCAGTGCCTGTCTCATTTCAGACATTTGCTGTGACATTTCCTTCGTATTTTTTCTTGATGACTCAACCAAGAATCATTCAGAATTACCTTTAGAAACATAAATTCTTGTGGTTTTGATGATAGAGTTAACCATTTGTTCTCCAAGGAGTCTTCTAAAATATATCTGCTTTGCCAGAGAACACACTTTGTTCTGCCCATTCAGTGCTCTCGGGTCTTTTGCCGCTTCCTTTCAACAACAGTCTGATGACCGTGTCTTCGCGCGTTATGTGTGAAGGGAGAGGAGCTCACTGGTCCTCCCAGAGGGTGAAGTAACCGGGACACATTATTGAATAAAATGCTCTTTTGTAGTATCCCACTCTATCTTAGACCTTAGTAGTAGGCGAGTTTAATTTGGAATTCGCGTCTGGAGAAACAGCTTTATGATGTGGAGCCTTTCACAGTAGAGCCTCAGCATCATGGATCTCACACAGTCCCCGCGGCGGCTTCCAGGCCGTTTCCAAAGAATATTTTTTTCTCCCCAAACTAGACAGTGTTCTCTCACTGTTCCAGTCTCTTGACATATACTCAATTAAGATGAATATCATAATGTATTGTAATAGAGCTCCCTTTTAAAAAGATGACATGTAAAAACCATCTGATGGATGCGGTAAGAAAGGGAATTAAAGCAGACGGAGGGGCACGGGCTGCTGACTCCCCGGCTGAACCCTGTCCTCGGGTGCCACAGGAAAGAGGGAGATTGATGGATCCTGGAGGGAGCCCACTCAGCAGCACAGCCGGAGACCTTGCTGCTCCCTTGAGATGGCTGGGTCCCCACTGGGGGTTGGGGTGAGGGGTGAGACCGGAGGAGACAGTGGAGCTGGTGAGGGCCCCAGGGTGCAGGTGAGGCTGAGGGCGCTCGGCTCTCCTCCCAATTGCCCTTGATATACACGGCCTGCTGTGCTGTGTCTGGGGCTCAGAAGGAAAATAAGAGGGAGGAAAGAGGGTTTGTCCCACCACCCTTGTGAAAAGAGAAGCAAGAAGCAATCCAATAATAAATATATTCAAAGTGATAAAAGACAATTGGAAATAAGAAGAAACAGGAAGAAAGATCAGTTGGAAGCGTTGAGTATGAAAAATGTAATTAGTGGAATAACTGGAGAGATAGATTGAAAAGCAACATTATAGATAGGGCCAAGAATAAACCAGGAAGCTGGGAAGCTTGTTTGAGGAATTCCCAGCAAAAGGACGGAGCTAGAGGGAAGGGGAGAAAAGCGAGAGGCAGAGACAAAGTTTAAATATCTAAGGAAAGAAAATTTTCTCCTCTCTAAAAAAAGGTAGAAAAGGAGAAAAGACAAGCTTAGTAAATAGAAAGTGTAAGATATGATGGCTAAAATGTTTTCGAGTAAAGTTGTAACTGTAAATGAATTGAACTCACCTCTCAAAGGGCCATGATTCTTGTGTTGGATAAAATTATGATACAGCAGTCTCTTGTCCATGAGACACACATTTAAAGCAAAACATTTAAGCCTGGGCAAAACAGCAAGACCCTGTCTCTACTAAAAATTTAAAAATTAGCTGGACATGGTGGCTTACGCCTGTGGTCTCAACTCCCCCGGAGCCTAAGGCAGGAGGATCACTTGAGCCCAGGAGTTCAAGGCTGCAGTGAGCTGTGATCGCACCACCGCACTCCAGTCTGGGTGATGGGGCAAGACCCCTTTCAAAGGTTGGAAATCAAAGGATAAAAAAGAGAAATATGAGCTAAAAGAAATCTGAAGTGGCTAGTTCCAATATGACTCAAAGCAGAAGCTGAGATAAATTATTGAAACGGGCAAAGAAAAATGTTGTATTGTGGTAAAAGGAACAGGAAAGCAGGAAGGTATATACTGATCATGAATCCGTGTGCATCTGACAACATGGCCTTGAACTAGGTAAGATGAGAACTGAAATAAGTATGGATCGAAGCAGATGAATGAGAAATGTGCTCAGATACAGAGATACCAAGTACAGACAAAGGAAGCACAACAGAGAAGGCTTTAGTCACCGAATTAATTAGCCAGACCTCATAGAGGCACACAGGGCCATACATCCAGCGGGGAATGTGGACATGTGCGGACCATTCACAGAAATAAATCACGCACGTGACTACAAAGAAAGCTTTACTAATCCAGAAGCATCAGCTTCATGTAAACTCCATGGCAGACCACACACAATGAAGCTAGAACTCAGTAACAAAAGGACAGCTTTAACAAAAGTCTGAAAACTAAAATCTTAAAATCCTTGGATTAAAGAGGAAATACTTTAAAACTGATAAAATACAGCCAGATGTTAGTAATAGCACTTTTCCTGTCTGTGGGGTGTATATAGCCAAAGCAGGCGAGGATTTAATACGTTTAGTCAGAAAACAAAGATTAAAAAAACAAGAAGAATTAAATGTTCGCCTTAAAGAGGCAGGGGAAAACTGCAATAAGCAGATGAAAAGCAAAATGAAGAGAGTGAATCTGG
This sequence comes from Macaca fascicularis, assembly GCF_037993035.2. Taxonomy (NCBI): domain Eukaryota; kingdom Metazoa; phylum Chordata; class Mammalia; order Primates; family Cercopithecidae; genus Macaca; species Macaca fascicularis. The sequence goes on from NC_088390.1 coordinate 87,177,582, forward strand.
AAGATAAGGCAACCCTACGCTGTCCACTGCGTCTCTGTATCCAGAGGGTCTCATTGCCTGAGAGCCCTGCCGGTATGGGAAGAGGCGTCCGGGGCCTCTGGACACTCTTCTCCCAGGTTTTCAGCTGGGCACTTGCTCTCCGTTCTTCCTTCGAGAGACCTGGTTGTCTCCGTTCTTGATCCTTGCTCATACCAGGCTTTGAGAGCTGAGTGCTTCATTTTGACTTTGCACCATCCAGGTCGAAGACTTCACTTCTCTCACCTCTGCTGAGCCACTTACCACTTGTCCAACTGTTTCTTTTTGGTTGACATTTTACAATTACAGGGGTAACAGTAGTTAGCATTTGTCAAGCATCGCTGGAGCCATTCCACTAATGAACTCATCTAACACCACATGCATGTGAGGTGTGGACTAGCATTAGTGCTGCTTTCAGGATGAGGAAGTTCAGGTTGCTTGGAGAGTAACTGGTGGAGCCAGGATTCAAAGCTGGGTGCCTGGGCCCCCGAACTGACAGCCTCCACTGTGGTTGTTCCGCTTCTCATGCCCAGCGCCTCTCATTTGCTATGATTTCCTTCCTGGGGCTCTCCGTCCTTGTCCTGTTCTTTTTCTCTCGTTATGGAGGAAGTTGAGATCACTGTCATCGGTAGTCTCTCATGTCTAAATGCAGGTTACCGTGACTTACTTAACTTGGTAAAGGCAACGTCAGAGCTCTTCAGCAAATCAGCCTAGTGGAGGGACTTGAGACGTCTTCCCTTCGAAGCTGGGAATAAGGCAAAGATTCTAGCACTAAAACAGTATTAGAATTCCTGACCCCCAGTAAGACAAGATAACTCCATAACCAGCAGAAGGAATGTGAACATTTGTAGTTTTCTGTTTACAGTAAGGGTCATCTAACATAATTCACTGATTCTAGCATGTGCTTTTTTTATTTTTTGAGACATGATCCCAGCAGGAGTGCAGTGGTGTGAACATGGCTCACTGCAGCCTCAACTTCTCGAGCTCGAGCAATCCTCCCGCCTCAGCCCCCCAAGTAACTGGGACTACAGTTGTATGCCACCATACCCGACTAGTTTTTGTGTCTTTTGTAGAGACTGTGTTTCACCATGTCGCCTAGGCTGGTCTTGAACTCCTAAGCTCAAGAGATCCTCAGACCTCGGCCTTACAAAGTGCTGGGATTACAAGCGTGTGAGGCACCACATCTGGTCCTTTTTTAAAAAATAGAGACAGGGTCTCTCACTTTTACTTCTGTGGGAGCGCCGTGATACAGTCATAGCTCACTGCATCCTTGAACTCCTGGGCTCAAGTGGTCCTTCCGCTTTAGCCTCCCAAAGTGCTGGGATTCCAGGCATGAGCCACCACGCCTGATCCAGCATGTGCATTTTCACGCTTAACATATCTGAGGTCCAGGAGGATCTTACAATAAGTAACGTACCTGTTTAGTTGGCAGTCCTTTTTCTTTGTTAGCAGTATATAGAAATGCTTGCAAAGGTCCACCTAGAGGTGTGCACTATACCCTTTCTTACTGCTATTTGTAAGCTCACTGTTTGTCACTATAGAAAGCAACAGGCATCATTACTGAACTAGGTGTTCATATACCAGCAATAATTGATCTTAAAATTTAATGCCATTTATAGTTTTTAATTAGAAAACTCTCAAATACATGGTCTAAGTTTTTCTTTAAGACCAGAAAAAAAAAGAATACATTAAACCCTAAGTAAGTAGAAGAAATGATAAAGAGCAAAAGTAAACAGAAATCGACCCAAAAACTTGTGAAGATTCATGAAACTAGTTGATAGTTTTTGAAAGGTTCATTAAAATTGTCAAAACTTTTCATACAGTGCTCAAAAAAAATAGAGGGAAGATACAAATGACCTTCATCAGAAATGAAGGAGGGCACATCCTTTCTGATCCTACAGACGTTAAAAGGAGAGTAAGGGGCCAGGTGCGAGGGCACACGCCTGTAATCCCAGCACTTCGGGAGGCTGAGGCAGGTGGATTGCTTGAGCCCAGGAGTTCAAGACCAGCCTGGGCAACATAGCAAAACCCCATTTCTGCAAAAAAATACAAAAATTACCAGTGCGTGGTGACACATGCTTGTAGTCCCAGCTACTTGGGAGGCTGAGGTGGGAGGATCACCTGAGCTGAGAGGGATCAAGGCTGCAGTGAGCATGTGAGGTATGAGAGGTGTGATACCTCTGTGCAGCCGTGAGAGGAATCATGGCTGACGTGATCACTGCAGCCCAGCATAGACCACAGAGTGAGACCGTGTCTCCAAAATCGAAAATTAATAAATAAAAGGAGAATAAGGGAATCATTTTAATCATGAAGGACCATATGCCAGTAAATTCTTCATCTTAGATGCAATGGATAAATTCTGTGAAAGACACAAGTTATCAAATCTGACAGAAGAAGAAAAAGAAAATTTGGATAGGATATATCTCTTAAGGAAATTAAATTTCTGGTTAACAACCATACAAAGATAACCCCCCACCCAGATACCTTTACTAGTGAATTCTGCCAAACTTTTAAGACTGAACAGAGTAGACAGACAACCTTTGTGAAATTTTTAAATATCTGCTGACTATATCAAATTGCTGTCCCAAGGCTCAGTGTAATTAGTAATGGTAAAAGCCAAAAAAATACTTGTAAGGCCACTGCCTAACTATTGACTAATTTGACCAAATTTTATGCACCTAGGGCCTTTTAAAAATCACCTTATTTCCCTAAGAAAAAGTGTTACATGAATTTTTTTATGTTTTTTATTTTATTATTTTTGAGACGGAGTCTTGCTCTGTCGCCAGGCTGGAGTGCAATGGCGCAATCTCAGCTCACTGCAACCTCTGCCTCCCTGGTTCAAGTGATTCTCCTGCCTCAGCCTTCCGAGCAGCTGGGACTACAGGCACCCACCACCACGCTCGGCTGATTTTTGTATTTTTAGTAGAGATGGAGTTTCACCATGTTAATCAGGATGGTCTCAATTTCCTGACGTCACGATCCGCCCACCTAGACCTCCCAAAGTGCTGGGATTACAGGCGTGAGCCACTGCACTGGCCCCTGAATTTTTTTTTAAGAGCTGCTTGCCTTTATGTTTTTGGTTCATGTTGGGACTTCCCTTCTAGTCATTCACTGTCGGCTCACATTTCCTTCTCCCATCTCCGTCTAACAGGAGAGCCAGGGAGTGCATGATCTCACTTGGAGTCCCAGTAGGCCGCTTAGTGAGTCCCAAAGACTTTGTGAGCATTTGAATGCATCCATGTGAAATGTGTCTGAAGGACTCAAGGGTAGCAAGTGTACACAGAGTATTCTTTTAACATAAAAGGAACATTCAGAAAAGAATTAAGACTATGCAGTCGAGCCCACAGTGGGTCTCCCATAGCTACTGAGTTATTCGTGTAATTCTCAGAAATCAGCTTGGGTGGAATACTGCACGGGAAAGAGTGCTCAGCCCCTGGCCTCACTCCTGCCTGTCCCAGGCCTCCTCACTGTCCGTGTCTAATGGGAAGAAAGGCGTTTGTTGTCTCCTGTTTGATGCCATCATCACTATGTTCCACATTAGCTTCAGTGCTTGTTTGAAATCATACCTGCTGAACAACGGATTTATATCACATTTATCACACAATGACCCGTTAACTACTTGTTTGCCTCTTTGTATCTTCTTCTTAAACTTCTGGGCATTTTAGTGGTAGTTTGGCTTCTTTTCTGATTTATGTGCCTAAGCATGCACATGCCTCTGTATTTAATCAGTGACGTTAGGTCACATTGCATGCAAAAACTGGCAGTGCATCCAGCTCCATATTTCATAGTAGGCGTTCATGACCCTTTTGTAAATAAAAAAAGTGGTCATTTGACTCGTGTTAAACTGGGCAGTGTATTGCAGAAGCCATTTTCATCCTCATTTGACTTGTGCTGAGATGGAATCGGTAATGCCTGTCTCGATGGCATCATTGTTGGAACCCCAGGACCATGCTGTCATATAGACCTGTATGGAGCGTGGCGTGTGTCCCATGCCAGAGCCATGCCATCATATAGGTCTGTGTGGAGGGTGGCACGGTGTCCCATGCCAGAACCAAGCTGACATGTGAACCCATAAGGATGGTGGCATGGTGTTGCCAGCCTTGTTATAAAATGGTGTGAATTAATCCAGGAGACGTTAGCCTCCTTTGGTTTCTCGTTATTTGTACTGCTGAGTAAATGTTGCTGTAGATGCATAGTCGGTACATAGAACAATTTAAACTGGATTCAGAAGCCATTTCAGTGCACTCTGAGACTGGGCATTAAACCTAACTTTGAGTACTGTCACCAGTGTCGCTGGGAGCAGCCCGAGTGCTGCTTATTCGCACGTTGAAAGGACTCTGTGCAATGAGAACTTCTGAGTTCCCGGCCTGGCCCAGGTAGCTGGTAAACACCTAAGTCATGAGGGTTGTGAGCCACAGTCCCTGTGCGCCAGGAAAAGAGGGTCTCCAGGGAGAGGCGCTCCCTCTGATCAGTGCTCTTCTTGGAGACAGAGGAGAGACTAGGGACACTCCTTGTGCTTGCCTTGGAGGCAGGCGGCATCACTGCTGCTGGGGCGTCCTCGTGCCACCCCCTGTGATGAGTGAAGTTTCACCAGTGAGAGGAGGTGGAGAAAGGCATTGTGAGGCACTACCCTGACCTGCTCACAGGCCTGAACGCATCTGGGCCAGCAGCCCAGTGTGGCATCTGAGAGAAGGATGGTGGCCAGGACACGAGAGGGAGGGTGGGGTCCATGACCACGAAGCTCGGGCTGGGATTTCTTCTGTTGGCAGCACCTTCTTTGTGGTACGTGCTGTGCAGCTGCAGGGGCTGGCCCGGCCTGCAGAGCCAGTCACACGGGGGTCTCCACCCTTATCTCAGCCCACCAGTGCTGCTGGACAGGCCCCCGAAACTGGGTAATTTATCAAGAACAGAGAGTTATTTCTCCCGGTTCTGGAGGCTGGAAGTCCCAGGTCAAGGCACTGGCGATTTTGGGGTCAGGTGAGGGCTGCTCTCTGCGTTCGAGGTGGTGTCTTTTCCCATGGCCTCCTGGGAGGACCGCGCATCCTCACGTGGCAGAAGGCAGAAGGCAGGAGAGGCCGCACTCCTCCAGCACCCCCGCCTTAAATCAGGTTGCTACAATCCCACTCAGGACGGTGGAGCCTTGGGATGTAACCATCTTCTAAAGCCCCGCCTCTTAGCACTGTCGCTTCGGGTCCTCAGTTCCGACAGGAATTTTAGGAGGGACCTGCCTCCGCAGCGTAGCAGCCCTCCGGGAAATGGAAGCCTGTTGGAGAAGCCACGTTCGTAGCTCAGCGGCAGCGTGGTCCGGGCTCTCCTGAGGAAGCTGCCCAGGGCACTTGGGAACACAGAGGAACAAATTGCATCCGACATGGGCAGCTCACCCGGGTGGGTGAGGCTTGGAGCTGGGCATGGCAGTGGCTGTCGGAGGGACAGGCGGGTTCAGGATCCAGGTATGTCTGTCACCTACCGTTTTTAACGGAGGACAACGATATTGTCAGTTGTGAATACATCTTCTCTGTTACTATGCAAGAGGCCATGCTGTTTGCATTCTCTATAAGGAAAAGCGCACTGCTGGTAGCGCTTTCAGCCTGTGGTTCCCACTTACCAGCCTCAGACACTTCCTCTCTTCACTTTCGCTGTCCGCAAGACCCCCACCTTCCAATCCACAGATGTTTGGACTCAGATTTCCCCATCAGAACCAGCAACAAAGCACAGAAGGCAACTGACCTAAGCCCAGCAACCTCTTTCCTTAAATTGTGCGTCTTCCCCTTAGTGTGTCTGGTTTGTGCTGCTGTTGCCACTGGGCTTCTCCCAGCATACAGTGTGTACTGCCTCTCTCGGCCCCGGGGCAGCCCACTGCCTTCCTGCCACTCCAGGAGCTCTCCCAGAACCGTCGAGGCGATCGCTGCCTTCCGAGCTGTCAGCCTCTCTGGCCTGTTCCTAATCCTTGCCCCTGAGGAGTCCGCTGCGGAGCTGAAGCAAGGGACACCCCCTCCACCACCTCCTTCCCCGCCCCGGGGTCTGCGGCTGCCTCTCTGTAGCTCCCACTCTCTGACTGGCTTCTCTTCCTGCACCTGGATGTATGATCTCCCCCGGCTGTGTTCTTGGCCCTCTTCTCGACGTACTCTTCTGCCTGTGAGAAACTGCAGCGCATCCAGCTATCACATCCTGACCTCGCTGAGATAATCCCTCTTTCCTCAGGCTGTCCCTCTGCCTGCACTTTCCTCGTCATTACACCTGCATAAACCTCTCATGCCTAAAACAAAAGGACAACCCCAGCAAGAGGACACTCCCGCTGCCCGCTGGCCCTCCTGGACCTCACTGCCTAGTTCTTTCCCTCCAGGTGCAATTAAGCTTCAGGACGGAAGGGGGTGCCTCCCAAGCTTTCTGCCCTTCCTGTCCAGCCCTCAACATTGTAATCAGGTCTTCTCTACCTGGAACGCCCCTCTCCCTCCCAGCCACAGGTGTTTACCCTGGTTGTTTGTGTTTCTTGTTTTTCTGTGTAATGAAAGGAAGGCATCACCTGAGAGGCCTTAGGAATGACACAGGAAACCCTGCTGCCTCCATTCGGACTTGGGTGGGGTGGGGGTGGGTGGAGGCCGGCTGGCATCTCCCAGGAGTTCTGAACCCCTGTGTCCCTCAGCTGGTCACTGCCATGCCTGGCTCCAGGCCCCGCCCCCCACATGGGGGAAGCTGTTGCTGCTGGATCTAACTTGCCCTTCTTCTCGCTCAGGCACCCCAGCTGGAGTGTAGCAAGGCAGTCACAGCTTACCGCAGCCTCGACCTTCTAGGCTCCCTGGTAGCTGGGATTGTAGGTGCACACCACCGTGCCCGGCTAATTTTTCACATTTTTTGTAGAAATGGGGTCTTGTTATATTGTGCAGGCTGGTCTTGAACTCCTGGCCTCAAGCAGTCCTCCAACTGCAACCTCCCCAAGTGCTGGGATTACAGGCCTGACACTAATTTCTGTACGTAGAGGTGTGGAGGCACCTCAGGTATCAGGGCCGTGAATGAGTGCCTGGACTGCACAGGCCAGAGTCGAAATATGTTCACCTGCCTTCATCTGCCACTGTTTGGCTGCTTTTAAAATATAAATGTACATCTTTGTCTTGGATTGCTTTCCTTAATATCACATCCAAAAACAATAGCAATTTTTCTGAAGACGTCATTGTTTTGGGCAGCCCTTGGACCTCCTTGTCATTTGACCCAAATGGTGCTGGGTTGACCCCAGTCCAGCAGGGACCACCAGTGCTGCCCGCAACATAACTGGTTCCCCCACCCCTCCCCCTACATGACTGGTTCTCCCGCCCCTGCCCCTACATGACTGGTTCTCCCGCCCCTGCCCCTACGTGACTGGTTCCCTGCCCCTCCCCCCACATGCCTGGACCCCCCTTCCCCTCCCCCTCCACGCCTGGACCCCCCTCCCCTCCCCCTACACGCCTGGTCTCCCTACCCCTCCCCCCACACACCTGGACCCCCTCCCCTCCCCATCGCATGCCTGGTCTCTTCCCCGCCCCCACCCCCTCCCCGGGCTCCCTGAGGGGCAGCTGCCCCCATTCTCCTGCGCGACTTCACCAGCTACACAGCTCATCCAATGGCTTGGACTTTGTTTCATTCAGTAAAGCACCAGCTCTAGCACTGTGAGGTCATTATTGAATCTGTGAGCAAAAATCTTAAGGAGCAGACTAATGTGTATTTAATTTTTATTAAGTACCAGGTGCATATTAAAACTTTTTGTTTCTTTTAATCTCAGTAATTCCTATTTTATAGTTCCATTACCCTCATCAAGTAAGTGAAAGGTAAGTGATGGCAGCCAGACATCAAGGTGTGAACTTGCCTGGGGCTGTGCAAGGGCAGGGCCAGGGCTGCGATTTGAACCGGGGTTTTCTGACCTGAGAGCTCTGCTCGTCATTACCTTCTGCTTCCTCATCACCACTTAAAAGGCTTAATACATGCAGGGCTTTTAAAATCAGATTTTCTCAAAGAGCCGTGTGTGCAGGTGGTGTGCGCTGGCACTGTGCTATTGGAGAGCCGTGTGTGTGCAGGTGGTGTGCGCTGGCACTGTGCTATTGGAGAGCCGTGTGTGCAGGTGGTGTGCGCTGGCACTGTGCTATTGGAGAGGCACAGAGTTGTTCCTGGGTCTCTCCCGCCAGAGAAAGCAGGCGTGTGGCCGAGCCAGTGACACAGGGCCGCCCAGGAGCAGCACCACCACTCTTGGGACAGGCGGGCAGGCGCTGTTGTTGGCCCTGGACGTTGTCGCTTCACCGCAGTTTGTCACCAACGTCCAGAGGGACTGTGAGAGAGACACAGCTAGTGGGGATCTTTTGTTCCCACAGAGAGAGACTCTGCGGATGCAACAGTGTACTGCAGTTGCAGCTAAATCCCACTCTGGTGAATAGCGCCTCTGGCAGTGGGTTTTAATATCCACCATGGTTGTTGAAGCAGTATATTCTGGGGGCGCATGGGAAGACAGTCCTTTACAATGTCTCTGCTTTTTATAGGTCAGTTTTTCTTCTTCTTTTTCACTCCCTTGCCAATTGTTGGACTTGAAGTTTGTTGGAAAGGCCCTTCCTTTATTTTGATTTGTGCCTGTGCTTTGCTCCAAGGCAGGCCACTGGGGGCGTGTTTTACACCGAGCACTTGGTTGGAACCGTTCGCCGAGGCCTGGCCGACGCCTGGCCGGTCTGTTTGTTTACGAGGCAGCCCTGCAGCCTTGCTCCGAGCTGGCCGGCTCCTAGATGTTACTTGGATTTGCTTCCTCTGGCACCAGGCCCTCCTCCAGGCAGGTGCCTGGGCAGGCTGGTGGGACGGATGGGTAGCCTTGCTGGGGACGTGTAGTCACTGTGGCGCTGCCAGCAAACTGTTCTTTGTGGAAGAGGAACGCTCAGTGCCTGGTTGTGTTCAGTGTGTTCTGTTGTGCAACAGAGCTCCCTCAGACATCGACCGCTTCTGATTCCCTCCAGGCAGCTCCCGGTGGACACGCAGGGCTATCCGGCCTGCCCCGGGGGTGTGGTGCCGAACCCTGACAGAGGCCCTCTTCTCGGGCTGTCAGAAGGACAAGGCTGAGTCAGGCTTTAATGTAAACCATCACTCCCTATTTTTCTATTTCTTCGTTGAAAGAAGCACTGATCATTGTGCTCATTAGAAACACCTCAAGTTTTTAAAAGGCTCGTGTCCTGTTGGTGTGATCAAGGGTGCTGTGACATCCGGAGAAAGCGGGGACTCTGGGAGTCTGGACGTCAGCTGGTCTCGTCTCTACTCCCTTAAGTTCTCGGTTCTCGACAGCGCCTGTGTGATGATGATGCTCACGCTCCCGTGTGACACAGACGGCACGGGAGAGTGCTTCGGAAGTGGACCCGCAATGTAATGCAAGCTGTTGAGTATGAATTGTGTCATATTTCACAATCCAGAGAGTATTCTCCCATATGGTGTCACATTCGCTCTTGCTAATAACCCAGGACTCGTCAAAGCAGATGTAGTGCATAAAACGTCACTGTGTTACTGAAGAGGTACCAGATGCTCCGTGTGCGGCCGTCCGGGGTGGACAGCTTCATTTATAGCAGAGCCAAACAGGAGCCTGGATCTTCTGATCCCAAATCCTGTGTTATTTTCACTATTCCATGCTGCCTGCCTTCGCCAATGTGAGCTGAAGGTATTACACGTTATCACTTTACTTGATGCCGTGCCGTACTTTACACGAGAACCAGCTGCCCATTGGGGACTTTATAGAGCTTTCAGCAGGGACCGAATGGGGGCGGCCCCTGGGAAGCTGTGAAAAGTAGCATTTGTGGCGCCGCAGTCCCGCAGTGTTTCCCGAGGACTCGCTGTGTGCAGGGGACTGTAAGATGCCACAGAGAAATCAAGGAGGATGCGGACACAGTGTCTGTCCTCAAGTCATTCATCATTCCCTTTCTCTGCCCCTCTACTGTGGAAGGTTTTCAGGTAATTAAGTTGCTTGCTTTAAAATGCGGCTTTTTCCTCCACGGGCCTGCCTGTGTGTGGTCCGGCAGGGTCTCTGCACCTTCCTCCCTTGGGCTCCTGGGCCTGTGTCTGTCGGTCCCCTGCTGTCTTGCTGTCTGCATCCTCCTGGTGTAAGTCTGGCCCCTCAGCCACCCGACAAGCCTAGCCCGGGGCTGCGTGCCCTGTGCGGGGTGAGCTTCCAGCCACTGCTTCAACCCAAAGGCAGAACACCTGTTTCCTGCAGTGGAGAAGATGGGAAAGCCTTTTCTGCAGGGCTTTTACTCCGACTTTCTTCTTGTTTTCAGCCATTTTCTCTGTGCTGTTTTTCTCCTTTCTTCCTGTGACTTTCCTTGTTCTTAGTCTTCTGTCTTTGACTTCTTGTTAGTCTTCTTTCTTTCTCTTTTGAACAGGTAGCAGTCTTGCTATGTTGCCCAGGATGGTGTCAAACCCCTGGCCTTAAGCAATCCTCTCACCTCGGCTTTCCAAAGTGCTGGGACTGCAGGTGTGACCCCCACACCCACCCAGTCTTCTCTTTTCTTTACCTTGATTTTAGGCTTCTTGAGTTGTTTTCTTCTTCTCAGATGCTTCAGGGGGTAGTTGAGAATGTTGAAAATACTAAAGTGCAGCAGAAGCCAGGGGACAGAGCCAGCCGTGGTTTCCACCGAAGATCAAGTTGATCCTCCGCGCAGAAGTGCTGGCGTAAGGGTGCAGCGGCGCTGGGCATAGGATGAAAAACAGACGCAGCCCACGTGTTTGGCTCTCAAACCACGTGACCCGGAAATACCCATCATTGTAAGAACCCCAGAGGGAGCCTTTGCTCTCTTTTAATTTATTGCACAAACAATATTATAATAGTAAGCAATGAAAAGGAAGAAATGAAAGAAAAATTACCCAGAATCCACTGTTTTTGTGATTCCATATTCTTCATACATTTCTCCATATATGCACATAATTTTACTTATTTGGAATTTTATGTATTTCATATTGTTTTTAAATCTGAAGATCACTTATATTGCTACTGATATTTTCAAATTTAGTATTCCATCACATTTATAGATAGTATTACTTAATCATTTCCTTCTTATAAAATTATAGTGCTTGCAAGGATTTTTTTCCTGTTCGTCTTTCCTTAGCTGGCCACAGTAGCATGCAGCTGTAGTCTCAGCTACATGGAAAGCTGAAATGGGAGGATCACTTGAGCCCAAGAGTTTAAAGTTATGATGAGCTATGATTGCACCACTGTACTCTAGCCTGGGCAACATAGCAAGACCCTACCTCTTAAAAAGCAAAAAACAACTCCAGTCGAAGCAATAGAGTGAGACCCTGTCTCTTAAAAGAAAAAAATAATAATATTTTCTTATTTTGGACTATTTCTTTTTTTTTTTTTTTTTTTTTTTTTTTGAGATGCAGTCTTGCTCTGTCGCCTAGGCTGGAGTGCAGTGGTGCAATCTTGGGTCACTGCAAGCTCTGCCTCCTGGGTTCATGCCATTCTCCTGCCTCAGCCTCCCGAGTAGCTGGGACTACAGGTGCCCGTCACCACGCCTGGTTAATTTTTTTTGTATTTTTAGTAGAGACGGGGTTTCACCGTGTTAGCCAGGATGGTCTCGATCTCCTGACCCCGTAATCCACCCACCTCGGCCTCCCAAAGTGCTGGGATTACAGGCGTGAGCCACCGCACCCGGCCATTTTGGACTATTTCTTAGAATATATTTCTGGGAATAAGATCAGTAGGTCAAAGTATATATAGCTCTTGGTATCTTTTGCCAAACTTTTTTTTTTTTTTTTTTTTTTTTGAGATGGAGTCTCACTCTGTCTTCTCAGGCTGGAGCGCAGTGGCGTGATCTCGGCTCACTGCAAGCTCTGCCTCCTGGGTTCAAGCGATTCTCCTGCCTCAGCCTCCCAAGTAGCTGGGACTATAGGCGCCCACCACCACGCCCAGCTAATTTTTGTACTTTTAGTAGAGATGGGGTTTCACTATACTCGCCAGGCTGGTCTTGAACTCCTGACCTCGTGATCTGCCCACCTCAGCCTCCCAAAGTGCTGGGATTACAGGCGTGAGTCACTGTGCCTGGCCCTGCCAAACTTCTTTACTAAAAGATTGCTCTAATTACACGGCCCCAAATCACACATATATGAAAGTGCCATTTTCAATATGAAAGTGCCATTTTCAACACAACATTATTTTCTGAGAGAAAATGTTCCCTACTTTGCATATTGCTGGGGAAAGACTGTGTCCTGTAGGTCCTGTACGTGACTGCAAGAAAGGACCAGGATTACAAGGCCAGAGACAGAGAAGGCCCCCCAGTGACATCTGGACCATATCTTTTTGGTGAACCCAAGTGCTGAGTTATTTATTAGAAAGTGAAGGGGGAGGCCAGGCACGGTGGCTCACGCCTGTAATCCCAGCATTTTGGGAGGCCGAGGCGGGCAGATCACCTGAGGTCAGGAGTTCGAGACCATCCTGACCAACATGGCAAAACCCCATCTCTACTAAAAATACGAAAAATAGCTGGGCGTGGTGGTGGGCGCCTGTAATGCCAGCTACTGGGGAGGCTGAGGCAGGAGAATCACTGGAACCAGGGAGTCAGAGGTTGCAGTGAGCCGAGATCGCACCACGGCACTCCAGCCTGGGCAACAGAGCAAGACTCTGTCTCCAAAAAATAAAAATAAAAATAAAGTGAAGGGGGAGCAGAGGCCAGTGTGGGAGGAAGGGACAGGAAAGGTCATTTGGACAGGAAAGATTACCTGGTTTCATGTTATTTCCAAATTGACTGATAATTTTAAATATGTGGTTGAAAACTATTAAAAACGAGTATTCAAGCAGGACTAGAGAAAGTGTCTCTGGTGTCCTTGGTTCCAGCGTCCTGCTGTGTGTGAAGTGGTGTCTCACGGTTCTGCTTTGCGTTTCCCTAGTGACTAACGACGTCAGGCATCTTTATATGGGCTTATTGCCTATTTCTTTTTTTTTTTTTTTTTTTTTTTTTGAGATGGAGTCCTTTGAGGTAGGAATGTTTTTTATTTTATTTTGGTAAAGTCCATCTTATCTATTTTGTTGTTGCTGTTACCTGTACCTTTAGTGTCATGTTTAAGAAACCATTGCTTAATCCAAGGTTATGAAGTTTGACACCTGCACTGACTTCCAGCACTTTCATAGTTTTAGCTATTACATTTAGGGTCCATTTTGTTAATTTTTGCAAATGGTGTGATGATGTCTTAAATAAGCATAGCTTGAACTTTGGATCTATTTTTAACTTTGAGAATGTCTTCTGCAGAAATGACAGAAATAGATGTATTGCTGGCGTGACTTTGGAATTGTATAAAGAAAGGGTGTGTGTTGCTGGCGTGACTGTGGAATTGTATAAAGAAAGGGTGTGTGTTGCGGGCGTGACTGTGGAATTGTATAAAGAAAGGGTGTGTGTTGCTGGCGTGACTGTGGAATTGTATAAAGAAAGGGTGTGTGTTGCTGGCGTGACTGTGGAATTGTATAAAGAAAGGGTGTGTGTTGCTGGCGTGACTGTGGAATTGTATAAAGAAAGGGTGTGTGTTGCTGGCGTGACTGTGGAATTGTATAAAGAAAGGGTGTGTGTTGCTGGCGTGACTGTGGAATTGTATAAAGAAAGGGTGTGTATTGCTGGCGTGACTGTGGAATTGTATAAAGAAAGGGTGTGTGTTGCTGGCGTGACTGTGGAATTGTATAAAGAAAGGGTGTGTGTTGCTGGCGTGACTGTGGAATTGTATAAAGGGTGTGTATTGCTGGCGTGACTGTGGAATTGTATAAAGAAAGGGTGTGTATTGCTGGCGTGTAACTGTGGAATTGTATAAAGAAAGGGTGTGTGTTGCTGGCGTGACTGTGGAATTGTATAAAGAAAGGGTGTGTGTTGCTGGCGTGACTGTGGAATTGTATAAAGAAAGGGTGTGTGTTGCTGGCGTGACTGTGGAATTGTATAAAGAAAGGGTGTGTGTTGCTGGCGTGACTGTGGAATTGTATAAAGAAAGGGTGTGTGTTGCTGGCGTGACTGTGGAATTGTATAAAGAAAGGGTGTGTGTTGCTGGCGTGACTGTGGAATTGTATAAAGAAAGGGTGTGTGTTGCTGGCGTGACTGTGGAATTGTATAAAGAAAGGGTGTGTGTTGCTGGCGTGACTGTGGAATTGTATAAAGAAAGGGTGTGTGTTGCTGGCGTGACTGTGGAATTGTATAAAGAAAGGGTGTGTGTTGCTGGCGTGACTGTGGAATTGTATAAAGAAAGGGTGTGTGTTGCTGGCGTGACTGTGGAATTGTATAAAGAAAGGGTGTGTGTTGCTGGCGTGACTGTGGAATTGTATAAAGAAAGGGTGTGTGTTGCTGGCGTGACTGTGGAATTGTATAAAGAAAGGGTGTGTGTTGCTGGCGTGACTGTGGAATTGTATAAAGAAAGGGTGTGTGTTGCTGGCGTGACTGTGGAATTGTATAAAGAAAGGGTGTGTGTTGCTGGCGTGACTGTGGAATTGTATAAAGAAAGGGTGTGTGTTGCTGGCGTGACTGTGGAATTGTATAAAGAAAGGGTGTGTGTTGCTGGCGTGACTGTGGAATTGTATAAAGAAAGGGTGTGTGTTGCTGGCGTGACTGTGGAATTGTATAAAGAAAGGGTGTGTGTTGCTGGCGTGACTGTGGAATTGTATAAAGAAAGGGTGTGTGTTGCTGGCGTGACTGTGGAATTGTATAAAGAAAGGGTGTGTGTTGCTGGCGTGACTGTGGAATTGTATAAAGAAAGGGTGTGTGTTGCTGGCGTGACTGTGGAATTGTATAAAGAAAGGGTGTGTGTTGCTGGCGTGACTGTGGAATTGTATAAAGAAAGGGTGTGTGTTGCTGGCGTGACTGTGGAATTGTATAAAGAAAGGGTGTGTGTTGCTGGCGTGACTGTGGAATTGTATAAAAGGGTGTGTGTTGCTGGCGTGACTGTGGAATTGTATAAAGAAAGGGTGTGTGTTGCTGGCGTGACTGTGGAATTGTATAAAGAAAGGGTGTGTGTTGCTGGCGTGACTGTGGAATTGTATAAAGAAAGGGTGTGTATTGCTGGCGTGACTGTGGAATTGTATAAAGAAAGGGTGTGTGTTGCTGGCGTGACTGTGGAATTGTATAAAGAAAGGGTGTGTGTTGCTGGCGTGACTGTGGAATTGTATAAAGAAAGGGTGTGTGTTGCTGGCGTGACTGTGGAATTGTATAAAGAAAGGGTGTGTGTTGCTGGCGTGACTGTGGAATTGTATAAAGAAAGGGTGTGTGTTGCTGGCGTGACTGTGGAATTGTATAAAGAAAGGGTGTGTATTGCTGGCGTGTGACTGTGGAATTGTATAAAGAAAGGGTGTGTGTTGCTGGCGTGACTGTGGAATTGTATAAAGAAAGGGTGTGTGTTGCTGGCGTGACTGTGGAATTGTATAAAGAAAGGGTGTGTGTTGCTGGCGTGACTGTGGAATTGTATAAAGAAAGGGTGTGTGTTGCTGGCGTGACTGTGGAATTGTATAAAGAAAGGGTGTGTATTGCTGGCGTGACTGTGGAATTGTATAAAGAAAGGGTGTGTGTTGCTGGCGTGACTGTGGAATTGTATAAAGAAAGGGTGTGTATTGCTGGCGTGACTGTGGAATTGTATAAAGAAAGGGTGTGTATTGCTGGCGTGACTGTGGAATTGTATAAAGAAAGGGTGTGTATTGCTGGCGTGACTGTGGAATTGTATAAAGAAAGGGTGTGTATTGCTGGCGTGACTGTGGAATTGTATAAAGAAAGGGTGAATGCCAGAGGCTGAAGAGGGAAGGAGCGCTTTGCCCAGCAGGGTTCTTTGTAGGGACCATCCATGGCTGGGGTTAGATACAATGTTTCTTCATTATACAGTTTATCAAATTGGGAAAACACAAAACCTAAGGGCATTTGTATCTACTCCATAAAAGTTTGCTATTTTAGTTTGATGATCATATAACAACTCTGAAAAAGTATTGTTTTTCATGGATTAATCAAATTACCAACACTACTTTAAAATCACACTGCATCACTCTTTCTGTGCCACAAGGTGCTTGGACCAGTGACTTCTCTGCTCTTGGGAGCAGCTATTAGGATCCTGATGTTAATGACAGATAAAAATTGATGTCAGATAGAAAATTAACCTTCTTCAGGGTATATGAAACTGCTTCCCCTAATCCTATGCTCTTCCTTATTAAACCAAATGCAATCCAGGACCTCGGAGAAGGAAAATCATCAGCTGTTTATATGCTTGGCACCCTTTGGAATAGTCATTTACCCATCTCATTTGAAAGAGCAGTTAGAAAAATCACAAAGAAATAGTCTTTCTAAAGTTTTCCTTCCATTTTAATTCTGTTGTGTTTTTCTTCATCACATTTTCCACGCACCTCACATGATTAAAGAATGGTCATTCTGCATTTCAAGGGGTCCATGCAGGAGGTTCACTTAAGACTAGGAGTTTGAGACCAGCCTGGGCAACATAGCAAGACCCAATCTGTGCCAAACATTCTTCAAAAAATTAGCCCGGCATGGTGGTGCACCTGTGGTCCCAGCTACTCGGGAGAAGGAGGCAGGAGGATGACTAGAGCCCAGGAGTTCACCACTGCCATGAGCTGAGATCATGCCCCTGTACTCCAGCCCACATGGCAGAGTGGCGCAAGACCTTATCTCTTAAAAGAATAAAATGTTGATTGAGGATCCGGACAGTAAAATCATGAGACCTCAGAGAAAGAAGAACAACTGTCGTGACACCTCACGTGTGGTGTCCGTGGCCGCAGCACCCATGAGTGCATTTTGCTCTTGTTTGTCTTGGAGGGGAACCAGACATCTGTGTGCTGGCGTGGACTGGACATTGCCATGTGTTTGGACCATGTCTTTGTGGCTTAGCACAAAACCAAGACAAAAAGTTTGTACCTGTCATAGTCGCTGGAGAAGCCGTGCTGTTAATTGATACAGAAGCACAGCCGTGGGCTGAGATGCACCTTCTGAGCCCCTGGCTGTCCTCAGCCTCATCACAGACCCCACGCTGAATGGTCCTGTGGGACTAGGCATGAGGACTCGAGCTCATGTGTGCTCCCATAAGCTGGCTTTCCATTCAGTCATACAAACGTCTTCCTATAAAAACACCAGAACTGGCCATAAGGTAAATGAAAATAAGAACCAGTTCACTCTCAATTTCCTCCCGTTGTCTGGAGTCTTGTTGAGGGCTCTGGCCAGGTCAGCAGGCACTGTTTTGTCCTGTGAAAGTGGGCGCCTCCGTGGCTTTCTAGGGGAACTGAAGAGAGAGACTTTAGTCGGCGAGGAGCTCCTCGGCACAGGCAGCGTGTGGATTTCCTCATGCTTCTGCCGTGCCTACGTGCACTGACGTCACAGAAGAGGGAGATGACTCTGTCACAGTCAGAGTTTTCCTGTGTGGACATTGAAATGTGAAATTCCTGGCCGGTCACGGTGGCTCACGCCTGTAATCCCAGCACTTTGGGGGGCCGAGGCAGGTGGATCACAAGGTCAGGAGATCGAGACCATCCTGGCTAACACAGTGAAACCCCCGTCTCTACTGAAAATACAAAAAAATAGCCGGGCGTGGTGGTGGGCGCCTGTAGTCCCAGTTACTCAGGAGGCTGAGGCAGGAGAATGGCGTGAACTCGGGAGGTAGAGCTTGCAGTGAGCCGAGATGGTGCCACTGCACTCCAGCCTGGGCAACAGAGCGAGACCCCGTCTCAAAAAAAAAAAAAGAAATGTGAAATTCCTTGACCGCAGGTGCTGCCCCTTCCACACAGTGGGGTTCATCTGCTTGCGGAATCTGCCTCTTAAGGGCAGTTGGGAGAGACCCTCAGTGGCGCCTATCTGGAGGCTGCTGACCTAGCGTCGAAACTGTAGACCAGGAACGCAAGCAGATAAAAGCAGCAAGGGGGACAGATTGAACCAGCTCTTGGCATAGTTTCCTACCCCCCACCCAGTTCAGGAGTTCATGGACAAACTGTTTCAGGCATGTTGAACAACACAGTGTACATTTCAGAGTTAATTGGAAAATCTCTGTGAGTTCACTCGTTTGCCCCCAGAATGCCAGGAGTGAGCTCTGTTCTCAGGGTGCTCTTCCTTAGCCCCCTGTTTTTGCGGCGGCTTAAGGCTCTGCAGGAGCCGAGGGTATCCAGGCTCCATTCCTTGGCCCGACTCCGTGCTGCTGCGACTCTCATCTGCTGCGGGAAACTCGCTCCCTGTGGACGTTTTCCACGCCTCTGGCTGGATTTCTGCTCAGTAGCCTTCAACAGTGGTGTTCTCATCGTGTCCATCTGCTTCTATTAAGTTAATGGGCACAGGCACATGGCCCATAAAGCAGCTGGATCAAAAATCTGGTTCTTACCAGACGACTTAATTGATATATGTCCCAATCACAAGAAGTTGAAATCCTGTGTACAATGAATTTCAGAATCACGTTCTGGGCGCTTCAGTTTCCCTAAGTATAATTGGAGCCGCCAGTGGAGAAGACAGAAAGGGAGAACTTGAGTGTTAGGAGGACGGGGACCAGCGAGAGACAGGGATGAACAAAAAGTCTGTTTAATTTTAGATATTGGGTGCAGAAACCGCCATGGTTTAAATGCTTAGGGGACAACTGGATAGACAGTGGTTTGTTTCTAGCAGATTCTGAACTCGTCTGTTGGGAAAAACGGCTACTGACGCCCTCTGACCGTCAGAGGCGGCCTGGGCTAGACGGGGATTGGCGGAAGACATCTCGGCAGGGCTGCTGCACACGGGTGCGGTCTGGTCGGAACAGAACCGTGACTTGAGATACATACACTTTTCATATTTGTGCCGTTTATGCTATTTTTAGATTGCCTTTATTTTACGTATTAGGAATTTGCACACACATCAGGTGAGTTGTAAAGAGTCACAGAGTAAGTTCCTTCTTAGCCTGTGGCAAGGTGGCTCCTGCAGCTCCCCCACCCCTCCCCGCCCCCCCACCCTGGGGCCTCACTCACATGGCCTCTGCTTCCTCCTTTCTTTTTATGAGCTTTCACCTTAACTGTCTTCCTCTTTTCTTTCTGATTTCCCTAATTGAGTTTGTCAGTGCATTGAGCATGCTGTCTCCGTTGTCAGGGGCATACACTTGTGTGTGATTTTTGACTTGGCTAAGATGCTCCAGGATCCTGTCGCCCCCACCCATTGTGGTCTTTGGGTGCAGAGGGGGGTTCTTATGCCCAGCCACTTAGTCAGCCGGGTAGCCAGGGGTGAGTTTCAGAACCTTCTGAACCTCACCTGTCTCCCATCCAGGACAGGAAGGATAATGACACACATCTAAACTGGGAGGGGATGTTCTGGTCTAAACTGAGAGGGTGATGTTGTGGTCTAAACTGGGAGGGCGATGTCGTGGCCATAGTCTGAATCTTTCTCAGGTTCTCTGGTGACATTGCCTGGTGTGAGCTAGGAGGAAGGGTGAGGGCTTAGGCAGATGGAGGAGTGTGCATTTCAGTTTTTTGTTATAATTTTTTTCACTGACAAGATAACTTAGAGGGATTTTTTAAATTGGCAAATAGAATCTTCAGCTTTGCCTTCAGTTCCCTCATCTTAGGGTCAGCTCGTGGCTGCCACCCCAAGACAACGCATCCTCCCCGTGGCTGCCCCGCGGTTCTGCTTCCCAGAGGGCGCCGAGGAGCTAGACCTGGTGCTGCCGAAAAGGAACTCGGTAAAAGATTTCAAAATGTTGGGGGCCGGGCGCGGTGGCTCAAGCCTGTAATCCCAGCACTTTGGGAGGCCGAGACGGGCGGATCACGAGGTCAGGAGATCGAGACCATCCTGGCTAACACAATGAAACCCCGTCTCTACTAAAAATACAAAAAAATTAGCCGGGCGAGGTGGCGGGCGCCTGTAGTCCCAGCTACTCGGGAGGCTGAGGCAGGAGAATGGCGTAAACCCGGGAGGCGGAGTTTGCAGTGAGCCGAGATAGTGCCACTGCACTCCAGCCTGGGCGACAGAGCGAGACTCCGTCTCAAAAAAAAAAAAAAAAAGATTTCAAAATGTTTCATAGGAAGAACTTTCCCAAGTCTCAAATACACAGAACTTACTCAAAAAGGGCCCCTTCTTGTGGATATTTTTAAGAGTACATTTTGCCACGCTGTCTCACATGGGACCTTGGCAACAGCCGAGACATCTGGCAGCTTCTTCTGGAGTAAAATCTCACGCGAGATCGAATCTCAATAGACTGGGCTTGGACCGCCCATTTGACTACATTTCGATCCCAACTCTAGCTTTCAGAAACCTCCTTACAGGGAGAGGCCTATTGCTATGGGAAGACGAGAGAAATTAATGTCTGCGTTATTCCAGCGAAGCCCCCGCACTGCGCCGGAGGGTCTTTTGTTTGCGTCTTTGGGTTGCAGAAGGAGCTGTGATTGTGTGTGGCTTATCTTGCTCTCCAACCCAGTTTAGCACTCTCCTAGCTGAGCTCTTCTCTCACTTGTACTTTGGAAGAGAGTCACGTCTTGGCTTTGGGTCAGAGCTGTGCAGCGACCTCGGTTTTGTCCCTGTCATAGGGACTGATTGATTCTAAAATGAGCCGCGCGAGGCAGCCCTGGAGCCTGCAGCAGCACTGGTTGCCCAGCATGTCGCTGGCCTGTGTTTCACGTGGGGTCAGCTCTTCAGGGGTCGTCACTGAGTAGTAAGTGCTGAGCCTTTGGCGCTGCTGTAGCACCCTCCTGGCCGTTTGCGGAGAGCCTTTGGTGCTGCTGCAGCACCCTCCTGGCCGTTTGCAAAGGCAGCGGCTGGTTTCTGGCTGGCCCGTGTTTCCTCCACCCTGTGAATGCGTGTGGAAATTGACACAGTGGACTCTGGGATGTAGGGAAGGCTAGGGGTCAAGGGCACAGCTTCTTTATATAGAAAGAACAAATCAGATGGCAGGAAAGATACATAATGATGCATCATTGAAGTATTGGTTCTTTGTAATTTAAAAGAATCACTTGTTTTTAAAGAACTGAGTTTTATGGGTTTACCACAAGGCCATCCTACATCCCAGACGAGAATGGGTGAGGACCCAGCAGTCGCATGTGAAAATAAATGGTGTATTTAGCGGGAAACGCCCTCTTGCCGTCAGGCACGCTTTCCCTTGATCCTGGAACACCTTGGTTTCTGAGGATGGCAGCCCCAGCCGTTGCCCCGTAGCTGTTCCTCAGCACCACAGTCATGGAATCTCTGTACTGAACTAGGACTGAGCAGCCCTGGCTCTCAAGGGGTCACGGGGTGAGAGGACCCGAGTTCTGCAGGCATTTGCACGTGAGAAACTCCAGTGCTTTGTGGCTGTCCCACTTCCTGACTCAGCTTGACTTCCTTCCGGCAACCTGGGTGTTACTCCCATCTTAGCTCTGTCGGTATGTAGTATAAACACAGTCCATGTTATTGATAGTTTCTTAGGTAAAAACACATTAAGATTTGAATCAGGCCAAGGAGCGCGGAGAATCTGAAGTTGTCCCAAACGAGCTGGCCGTAAATGGGCTCCTCCAGGGCAAGGCGCGCCCCAGAGCTACTGGGGGAGGTGGAAGCCTGCCGTGTGCTGCGTGTGTGTTTCCTGTGGGTGACGCTCACGGTTACCTCCGTGGAAGAGGTTTACCTTTTTAGGAAAGAGTTGGTTTTTTCTGCTTTTGCAAAGTTGTGCCAACTGTTGATCATCTCAAGGACAGTGGAGAAGGGAGAGGCAAGGAGCCTGCCTTTCAGTCTTGGCCTTCTTTGAAAACAGAAGGTGGCTCCCTTAAATGATTTCCTGACTTGACTCATCAGTGTAGGGTGCCTGTGTTGACACTCTCTTGCCCCTCTCTCTCATCTCTGTCCCCATCCCTTTCACTTTTTACTATACGACAGTTTTCAACCGTTCCGTGAAACAGTTGAGAGGATGAAGAAGCGAACTCTGTATATATCACCTACATTTTACAATTATTTGCTCTTGTTTTGTTTCTATGGGTATGTTTGCTAAATTACAGACATCATGATGTTTTACCACCTAAACACTTAAATAATCATTTCTTTTTTAAAAAACTGACATTTTCCTTATAACCAAATTATCTTAACTTTTTAATGTCTTCTGCACCCAAATGGCAGAGCCCTTGCAATTAGCATTGTTCCCATGGAAGGTGTCTTTCCATTGCCGGCCAGGCTCCTGCATCCCACAGGCGCCTAGGGGGCTCCTCCGACATCCAGCCAGCTCTGCCACTGGGGCTGTAGCGCAGAACAAGACAGATGGGATCAGTTCATTATGTTGGTTGGCAGAAAGCTCAGATGAAGTGTTCATCTGTATTTCTCTTACTAATGGAATAATTGGTTTTCTTTTTTGCTAGCTTGCTTCTGTAGCACGGAGGGCAACTAAGACATAGCCAACTCTTGCACTTAATTTGTATCTTGTCCTGATTACTGGCCCAGAAGCTCCTGAATAGAGTAAGCTTTTCTGTACATTACAAAGTGCAGCTGTTTAACGTTCGCAAGTTAGGAAAGTCACTTCTACTCTGTTTTCTTCTAATAATACTGAAAGGCATACTTTTTTTTTTTTTTTTTAAGAGAAAGGGTCTCACTGTGTAACCCAGGCTAGAGTGCAGTGGCACAATCATAGCTCACTGCATCCTTAACCACCTGGGCTCAAATGATCCCCCTGCCTCAGCCTCCCGAGTGCTCTGACCACGCCCAGCTAACTTATTTGTCGAGATAGGGACTCAAGTGTGTTGTCCATGCTGGTCTCACACTCCTGTCCTCAAGTGATCCTCCCGCCTTGGCCTCCCAGAGTGCTGGAATTACAGGCATGAGCCAAAAAAACCACTTACTTTTAAATTTAGTTACAAATATCGCATGATTTGGCACATTAGTTTCATGTGGGGATGTTTAGTTCTTTGGGTTTTTTTTTAACCTGCTGGATTAAATGAAATGCTGAGAGTTGAAGAAATTGGCTGATTTTACTTTTTTTTTTGAGATGGAGTTTCGCTTTTGTTGCCCAGGCTGGAGTGCAATGGCATGAACTCGGCCCACTGCAGCCTCCGCCTCCTGGGTTCAGGCAATTCTCCTGCCTCATCTTCCCGAGTAGCTGGGATTATAGGCGCCCACCACTATGCCCAGGTAATTTTTTGTACTTTCCATAGAAATGGGGTTTCACCTTTTTGGCCAGGCTGGTCTTGAACTCCTGACCTCAGGTGATCTGCCCACCTCAGCCTCCCAAAGTGCTGGAATTACAGGCATGAGCCACTGTGCCCAGCCTATTTTACTTTTTTTTTTTTTTTTTTTTTTTTTTTTGAGACAGAGTTTTGCTCTTTTTGCCCAGGCTACAGTGCGGTGGGGCGATCTCGGCTCACTGCAATCTCCGCCTCCCGAGTTCAAGTGATTCTCCTGCCTCAGCCTCCTGAGTACCTAGGATTACAGGCATGCGCCACCATACCTGGCTAATGCTGTTTTTTTTTTTTTTATTTTTTTTTTCTCCATTTTGGTCAGGCTGGTCTCAAACTCCCAACCTCAGGTGATCCGCCCGCCTTGGCCTCCCAAAGTGCTATTTTACTTTTAATTGTGTATTTATTGCCACTTTGAGCTATATTCAAAAATTCCTTTTTTGAAAAAGAATATTTAAAGCCAGACCCCTCCAGCAGTTTGCTGTGTCTCTGTATGACTAGGTTAAAATACACAAGTCTGAAAGCTTCAATGACACCTTCGTCAGTATAAATTCTAGAGACTTCACGTGCCAGCCGAGGTGAAGTAAGCCACCTACAGCCTCTCTGTCCCACTCATTACAACGAAAAGCTCTGGTCAGGTTACAGAAAAGCAACTACCAAAGACTACAAATGAGCAGGAATGGTTGGGACTGGAGTCACAGTCAAATAAAATACAGAGGTGAATCTCTAAATGTAAAACACTTTATTCGGGAAGCAGGATTTACAGTTGAAGGCATACAGGCAGACCAGGTGGGCTTCAGTAGATCTTGATGAACAAAGAAAAGGTTGGAGGTTTTATAAAGAGGAGAAGTGTTTCGCGTTGCTCTTTGAGAAGGTTCTTTGACACGAGTAAGGTTTTGGGGAGCTGGCAAGTTCCTACTGGTGAGTGGGTGAGACTAGTCTTCGAGTCACAGCAGGTTGTGTTGCCATTAGTTAAAACTGGTGTCAAGTGACAGCAGGCAGTTTCAGCGGCCAGGCTGGCAGAGAACTGCGTTCCTCGAGGATATTTTGTGGCCCGAGTGCTTTCCCCTGGCCCCTTGACTCTGGTTGAGTTGGGTGTGACAAGACTGACCCAGTTTGTATGATCAGCTTTCACAATGACAGTGACAGTCATGATGGGGATGGGTTTTGAGGGCCTTTCCCTCTCCTTTGCTGTGGAACTGCACAGGGAATGCTGATGGCAAGACCTCCAGGGAAGCCACTTATGTCTTCACCACTAGAGAACAGGGGGCTCTGCATGTTGGCGAGAGCAGGGGGTGCCACACTCCAGCACATCGTGTGTTCACCTTCCAACCGGGAAGCTGTCCTTGTTCAGGAGATTTTAGAGCGCGTCTGTCCGTGGGGAGGAGTGGCTAGGCGGGGTGGGTGGTGGTGTCCTAGAACCAGTGCCCCAGGGATGACTGTCTGTGCTTGGGCCAAGTCCTGGAGGTCATAACAGAGGCCGCCTCTGCACAGTGGGATGGGAGAGTGAAGGCTAGACTGACGCACTATTGGGTGACACATGTCTGTATGATTTGGGTTTTTGTAGTGACCGCCATTTGCTTTTATTCTAAAATAAATCAGCATGATTCAGTGTTGCGTAAAAGATAAATATGCAAATGCGAAACTATCTCAATGTGGTGGGTTTATACAAATTTTTCACTTTTTTATGGTAAATACATGTGGAATTTTTTTAATTAGGAGGAAACAAAGGAATTTTCATTCTCAAAAATGAAAACAGCATTCAATAGTTACTTGTATGATACTTGACAAGATTACCGAGCTGAACGTTAATTTGTTCTTCATTGTTAAAAGAAAACTCTAGACAAATTAAATTTAACAGAGTTTAATTGAGCAAAAAACCATTCTTGAATCAGGCAGCCCCAGAACCAGAATAGGTTCAGAGCGACTCCGGGACTGCCATGTGGCCGGATACTTTCATGGGCAGGAAGGAAAGTGACTCCAGAGAATGGAGGAGCCGCAGCAGCTGGATTGGTGGCCGCAGGGGGTCTGCCTTGCTTGAGCCCGGTTTGAACAGTTGGCTGTCCGTGGTAGTCTGAGACTCAGCTGCCTGTCACAAGACCAGGCTGTTTACACATCAGGCTGGGTTACGGTTCACCACGTATATGGAACCATTAGGCCAAATGTAAAACATGTACGGAGGCAACCTTTAGGCGAAACTTAATTTAACATCATAGAAATCTTGAGGCCACTTGTTTGCGCACCCAGCCTGGATCAGCCATAATTCTTGCTTCATGCCACACTCATCACTAGTCCATATTTGGCCTCCTTTTAAGTAGTTAGTTAACAGGTATTTTTATAGCATAATGGGTTTCCCCAAACCACCACCCAACCAAAACCCAGACCTTGATGATGACCTGCGCTCACCACACAGGGCCCTTGATGCGCACACGCCTGCCACCCCGCCCCGTGACCACTGCCCTGAGTGCCAGGCTCATCATCCCTTCCACGCCCTTTCTAAATTGCTACTATGCATCTGTGTGCATTCATTAAAACTACTACTTTTCTTTCAGATTTTAAATTTGTTAAAGGCTTTAGTGCTGAATGTGATTTTGAGGACTCTTTAAAAAAAAATGCTTTTGGTTGGAATGTGGACATTTTCCACTTAGCTTTGTGTTGCTGGTGTTCCTCCATATCCATGTGTGTTTAGCTAGAGTACCCCCCTCTAACTGCCTGTAACATTCCACTCTGCGAATATGCCACACTGTGTGCACCTGCTACTCCTTAATGGACACTTGAGCTTTTCCAGCTTCTTCCCTTACTTGTTTGTTTTGCTTTGCTTTGCTTTGGTGTATTGTATTGTATTTTTGCTATTATGAACAGTGATACTTTGAACATTCTTTTCCGTGTGTGCTTTTGAACACATGCAAGAATTCCATATGTATTGAAAAGCAGAGTTGCCGGATCATAGTGTATAGGAATGTTCAGTTTTAAGGGATCATGGGAAGGTGCTTTCTCAGTGGTTGTGCCATTTTACACTCCTGCAGTGGTGATGGAGACAGCCTGTGACCCACGTCCTTTCTAGTTCTTGGCATTGCCATTCTTGTACATTTTTGCTGAGTAGGTTTAGAATGATATCTCGTGTAGCGTTGATTCACATTTCTCTGATATCGCATGATGTTGAGCATTTCCTCATATTCAGTGGCCATAGGTATGTCCTCATCTTTGAGATGTCTGTTCATCCATTTTTCTGTCGGCTTTTTAATGCTCTTGTGGATTTATATGTAGGTTTTCAATCCTGGTTATGATGGATGTCGCCCCCACCTTTTTGCTTTTCATTTTAAGACAACTACAAATGCTACCAAGGTTATGTGTCATCATCACTTCATAGATCTCCTCCAGCGTCTCTTGGAGTTTTCTCCCCTCTAACTTTAGCCTGTCATCTGCAAGTGTCTTCCTCATGAGTCTTTTTGTGACAAGTCTTCTGAGGCCGTATGTGCCTCTGAGAGTATTTTTGTCATGCTCACACATTTGAATGACAGTTTGGCTGGATACAAAATTCTGGGTTTTAACTTACTTTTCTTTAATAAATTAAAAACATCAACTGGGGGTGGTGGCTTACACCTGTAATTCCAGCACTTTGGGAGGCTGAGGCGGGTGGATCACCTGAGTTAGTAGTTCGAGACCAGCCTGACCAACATTGTGAAACCCCACCTTTACTAAAAATACAAAATGAGCCAGGCGTGGTGGCAGGAGCCTGTAATCTCAACTACTCGGGAGGCTGAGCCAGGAGAATCACTTGAACCCTGGAGACAGAGGTTGCCATGAGCCAAGATCACACGACTGCACTCCAGCCTGGGTGACAGAGCGAGACTCTGTCTCAAAAATAAATAAATAAAATAAATAAATAAAAATAAAAACACCACTCCATTGTCTTCCTGCATCCTGTGTTAATCTGATTCTTGTTTCTTTGAATGTGATCTGCTCTTTCTTTCTGGAAGCTTTGTATGTATTTTCATTGTCTTTTTAATATTCTTGATCTTTACTACAATGTATCTAATTTATGATGTTCTTCATCTGTATAATGTATCATAATACCTCACAGAATGTGAGGATTAAAACAATCAGTATAAAAGACATAAACAATGACCACCAGATAATAAGCACCAAATAAGCATCAGCTGTGTTATATTATCATTCTATTCAGCTTTATGGATTTTTTGAGCCATTTTTATTACCTCTGCCTTTGCCCGGTCTTTGACCTTTCGTTGCTCAGTAACACTCTAATGTAGGTGAATGAAAGAAATCGTGTAAAATGTGAAACCAGTAGTTAGCAATTCTGGTATAAAGATAATTTACATTTTTGGCTAAAACGAAGTTTGTGTACGAAATGACTGATTTATGCATGCTACTCTTATTCATATAGCCATACTATAATAAAGTTGCATGATAATCCTATTTTAATTTTTTATTTAAGGGAACATTATATTTTCAGTGAATTTATAATAATGCTTATTTCCCAGCCAATAATTATTTTTATAATTTTTAAGTCTCTGTCTAATTCCAATATCTGGCCAACTATGAATCTGTTTTTGTTGATGGTTTTTTCTCTTGATTTTAGATAGTATACCATCTGTTGTGGATGAGGCATTGTAGACATTCTAGATTCTGTTATTTTCTTTTGGGCAGTTAACACTGGTCTTGTAGAGGCTTGGTTATAGGACTAGGCTCTTTTGGCCTTGATCTTAGTTCTAAGGTGCGGTTCGTATTCCCTCTGGGGTGTCCATGGAATGCCTCAGATGTGATCAAGCCCTGTAATTTGGCAGGACCTGATCTCCTCTGTCTTCACAGTGGCAAGCAGATGTTAAAATCTCTCCTCTGCGTTTTCAACCTTCCTGCTGTCCTCCACGGGGATCCTGGGAATATTATCCTGTGTGTGTGCCCTTCAGGAGCCAGCCTCCGACTTGGGGAAGGTTTACATGCGGGTTTTGGTTCCCTTCTTCCTAGGGCTTTTGCCTGCAATATCCTGGCAGCCTTGAACGTGGTCTCAGCCCAGTAAGGCTGCTGCCTTTCAGTTGCATGCTATCCCCCACGTGACGTGTGAGTGAGGAGCACCCCTGGGAAAAGCCAGATGAAGGTGATTCATCCAGAGTTATTCTCGTTTTCTAGGGGTCACGGCCCTTCCAGTTCCTGCCTGCATTTGTTTGTTGTTCAGAGTCTTCAAATGGCTTTTGAATATTTTGTCCAGAGCTTATCATTATTGGCAAAAGGATTAGTCTGATATAAGTGATTCTGTCATTACTGGACTCCAGAAATCCCAGTCAATAAGTACATTATGGATAAAAAGACAAAGCATGGTTCGCATAGGACTCAGATTTGAAAATGCATTTCCTGTAGATCATTTTTATCCACAGAGAAATTCTAGTTTGCCTGGGAGCACGGTAGGAGCTGCATGTATTTGCGCTGGTGCAGAGGTGTCTGGGCACAGCCGAGGAGAGCATCTGCAAGTGAAGCCAGTAGAGGAGACCACTCAGAGTGGCACTGACTGGCTCGGGGAAGCATCGGGGCCACACGGGACACTTGACGCCGTGGGAAAGGGCTGCTCTCTAGCTTCAGGCAAACGCGGGCCTCACTTTTATTTTCTCGGCTCTTTGAACAATAAAACACTGACTACTGCAGCCACCACCAAGAATATAACTTCCTCTCTGCGGGCTGAGCCAGGTATCACTTCCTGAGAGAGTGAGCGTGGCTGGCAGCCGTGCTTGGGGTCCAGGACGGCCAGCTCAGCCTCCCCTCGCCCTGCAGGGCTGCGGAAGTGAGACCATCTTCACACGCCAGCTCGTTGTCATCCTCGTTCTGGATCTCTCAGTTCCTCTCCCATTTCCTATCCCACTGCTATGGGTGCCCTCCTGGGTCCGCCATTCCCCATAGAGGAGTCACTTCCACGTCTCCCCCGAAAGTGCCTGACCCTTGTACTGCGCCCTCCCCTGGGCTACTGTCCTTCTCCAGGCTTCTTCCATTGCTCACTTCCAGCCAGCAGTCCGCGAGTGTGTTTTGCAAATGTGGTGCTTGCTCTGCACCTGCCATTATGTTTTTAAGGTGTATTATTTGTTCTTAATTTTAAAAGTAGGTGAATTAAACATTTTGTATTTCTCCTACTAAAAATACTGCATTGGCTTTTTACTCTGCGGCCTTGGTTCTGCCCCACTGTATGCCAGTAGCCTGGGTGGGAAGAGAAATGCTTTCCCTACCTCCTGTTGGTGCCACATTAGAGAAAGCCTGTCCGGCTCCACACGCACTCCTAAGGATGGACTTGCCTCAGACATGAAGCCAGCTATGACCTGTAGGATTTTATGATTATGAACGTGACATAATTGCATTTGCATTTCTTTTGTGTGCCTTAAGGCTACTCATTTATTCTACTCCAGCAGGCTCCCCAGCTCACTTCCTTAAGAAAGAAAGAAGTGGCAAGTCCAGTCCACTCCGGTGTCTCGTTTGGAGACTGAGCTTTATTAAGCATCTCGGCGCTCCTCTCCAGGGACTGGGCTTCGTGTGGCTGCAAATGGCTCCTCTCCTTTCTCCTGACAACTCACTGTGGCAGCTCTGTAGTCTCGCGCCTTGACAGGATGGCAATGACATTTTCTTTACAAATCTAAAACTGCCGAATTAAGGAAATCCGAGTGTACTTGTTCACCAGGGCAGTCCCTGTCCCCACCTTTAACTCTCCTTTTCCTGCAGGTCTGTTGAATTTCCTGGGTGACTGTTCCGTTCGTGGCATTCACTCACGTTCTCTTCTTTCTCTGCAGGTTTTGCATGCAGAAATGTGTCAGTCTGGTGCCTGGCGTCACACTGGATTTGATAGAAAAGTAAGTAGGATTTTTAAGCTCTTGTGGCTCTCTGGAGCTGATGAGTTTCTTTTCCTTTTTGAAGGCTCTTGCTTCTCAGAAGTACTTTCTATCAGCGTGGCATGTTCCCTTTCATGTGGCTATGTTCTTTTGTTCTCTGATTAAGGCTGTCACCCTGGGGCTTAGTGCAGGAGATAACCAAACATGGGCCATATGAAAAGAAAAACAATAAAAAGCTGGATTCCTTTGAACATTTAAAAAATCTCCAGACTTTAAGCCAATACAAGAACATACCACTTCGCATACAGATCATTGCTGCTGCCACTGAAACGGCAGCTAGATCATAGCTAGCTCTTACCTTATTTTCTGAAACTGTCGCTTTAATATTCTATAACTTTCCATCCCCTACCCACCTGTCTCCATCCAATTTCCATTTTACTATCTCAGGGCAAACTGATTTCAGAACCTCAGCGATGAAGTGATGGGGTTTAGTCAGGCCTCCCATGAAGAGTCAGTAGCACTTGCCTCCTGTAATCCTTCCGGTCCCATTGGCCGACCTGTCTGTCCCTCGCTGTGATCTCTTTGGATCTGAAGTGGCGTCTCAGGACCCGGAGCGTGGCCTGCACTGCCTTGTTCTGTTTGTTTGTGCGTCGGATTCATCGTGACTCATCCTGAGTCATCCAGGCAGCATGGAAGAACTTTGGAGTTATTTTAAACCCTTTGGCTTGGAACCCCATTTCTTCTAGAATTAACATGCAAGATAATTGTTTTCTACATCTTATTATACAAAGTTGTATCTTAATATTAGGACCTGAATTTACTAAATTAGGCAGGAAAAACAAACCCACTTCCAAGTTTCTCTTGTGAAAACATACTTGCCTTGTGTATCGGGGAAAAATACAAAATATTATGTGTCAGCGTTCACGAGGGCACGGTGAGCTCCATCGTGGTTCACTCCCGCCGTGGAACATGGCCGTGTGGCCAGTAGGAAGGCCGGGGAAGCTGCGCTGGTCCTGATGTAGAGTGGTCTATCAGATGTGCTAAGTGAGCACTCCCCAGCATGGGTACCTGACAGATCATAGTGCCCAGAGGCTTTCCAAGCAGTGCAAGCTGTGACTGAAAAGACTGTTTCAGATAGTGGAGTCTCTGAGAAGCATCACATGGAAAATAACTTAAAAAAAAAAAATCGGGACTAAATGATCTGTGCTCCCCTCCCCTTCTGTTTGGTTTGGTTCCCTGATGAGATTTCATGAGATGTGTTAACTGGTCATTGCTGTGCGCTTTCTTTGGGGCTTTTATTTCCCCCTCTGTTGTCTGAGTTTCAGAACTCTCTATTCCCTGTAACGTATAGATTGCCCCCACCACTCCTGCCCCTCCCCACACACGTACCAGATGCGTATCCCAAATCTAAAATTCCAAAATCAAAAATACTCCAAACTTTTAAAAAAAGTTTTAAATGAATTTTAAAAAGAAATAGACATGGGCATCTTGCTGTATTTGGCCAGGCTGGTCTTGAACACCTGGCCTCAAGTGATCCTCCCACCTCCACTTCTCAAAGCACCAGGATTACAGGTATGAGTGATTCTGGCTGTGCCAGGCCAAAATCGGGAACTTTATGAGCACTGACATGCTACTCAAAGACAATGCTCTTTGGAGCATTTTGGACTTCGTGTTTTCGGATTAGTGATAAATCCAAAAAACTTAACTGGTAAGTATAATGCAGATATTCCAAAATCTGAAAAAATTCAAAATCCGAAACACTTCTGGTTCCAAGCATTTCAGATAAAGGGACACTTCACCTGTGTATATATATTATATATCTAATTTATTAAATAAACCATATCCATTAATATTTCAGCAGTTATATTTTATCCTCGCTGGGCTGGCTTATTTAGGCAGCTCTTGGGTGAAAACTGTCTTGGCGTTTTCCATTTGTTGTGCCTCCCTGTGGCTATTTCCGTGGTTTCCTCTGGAGGTGGGAGGGCCGCAGTATCCTTTCTCCTCTGCCTGGTAGCAGGAGCCCGAGCCTTGCCCACACCTCCGTCTCCGTGTGGGTCAGTGTCTTGTCTCCGTCCTGGACGGCTGCTGTGTGCTGTTCTGTCCACCCTGGGCACCTGTGCCTGTGGCTACTCCAGACAGGGCCCTGCCAGCGCATGTTGAGCCACGTGAGCTCAGGCAGCACCACGTGTTCCACGTCTCCCGCGCAGAAAGGGCTGTTAAAAATCACCTAGTGATTACGACAAAAAATTGTTTTAAGTTATTGAGTCAAACCCCTTATTTTACTGAAAGAGAACCTGGTATTTGGTCCACTTCAGCTCCTGGGTGACCTTTTCTGCCTGGTTCGGGCAGGGCTGGCCTAGAGCTCAGGTCTCGGGACGGCCCCGCCGGGGTCTGCCCAACGCAGGGAGGTTTCCTGGAGCTCAGGTCTCAGGACGGCCCCACCGGGGTCTGCCCAGCGCAGGGAGGTTCCCTAGAGCTCAGGTCTCGGGACGGTCCCACCGGGGTCTGCCCAACGCAGGGAGGTTTCCTGGAGCTCAGGTCTCGGGACGGCCCCACCGGGGTCTGCCCAACGCAGGGAGGTTTCCTGGAGCTCAGGTCTCGGGACGGCCCCACCGGGGTCTGCCCAACGCAGGGAGGTTTCCTGGAGCTCAGGTCTCGGGACGGCCCCACCGGGGTCTGCCCAACGCAGGGAGGTTTCCTGGAGCTCAGGTCTCGGGACGGCCCCGCCGGGGTCTGCCCAACGCAGGGAGGTTTCCTGGAGCTCAGGTCTCGGGACGGCCCCGCCGGGGTCTGCCCAACGCAGGGAGGTTTCCTGGAGCTCAGGTCTCGGGACGGCCCCGCCAGGGTCTGCCCAACGCAGGGAGGTTCCCCTCGAACAAGACTTTGGTGTCGGAACAACCAGCTGCCTCCCGTTTCTTTCCAAAACTTAAAATGTGCAGCATGACATCCTCAGCGTGACTCACAAAAGAAAAAAAATTGGTAAATTGGACTTCATCCAAATGTAAGATGTTTACTCTCTGAAAGACACTGCTAATATGAAAAGACAAGCTATAGACTTGGAGACAATATTTGGGAGTCACATATCTGACAAAGAACACTTGTATCCAGAATGTATAAAGATATCTCAGAACTCAAAAATAAGGGGGAAAAAGCAATTAGAAAACAGACAAAAGACATGAAGAGACACTTCGCCAAAGAGGATTTAGGGATGGCAAATATGCATTAAAACCCAGTGAGACAGCACCGTGTGTCCCTGTTAGAATGGATGACATTTAAAAGGCTGACCAATCCCGTGTTGAGAACTCACATCGCAGCTGCTGGGAATGCAGAATGGTGCGGCCACTCTGGAAGTACTGTCAGCTTCTCATCAATGTCCACACACCTGCCAACGTGTCCCCG
This sequence comes from Macaca fascicularis, assembly GCF_037993035.2. Classification (NCBI taxonomy): domain Eukaryota; kingdom Metazoa; phylum Chordata; class Mammalia; order Primates; family Cercopithecidae; genus Macaca; species Macaca fascicularis. The sequence goes on from NC_088390.1 coordinate 87,210,894, forward strand.
CATTCCCACTCCTGGATCTGTACCTGGAAGAGTGAAATCTTAGGATCACACAAAACCCTGTGCGTGAACGTTTGTGGTAGCTCTGTTCATTCCCCCAAGCCGGAAGCAACCCAGATGTCCCTTGCAGGGCAAATGGATCCAGACTGTGGTGCATCTGTATGGTGGAATTCTGCTCAACAGGAAAAAGGGACAGGCTTTCTGTATCCACCGCCATTCGGGTGGTTCCCAGAAGTATCACACTAAGTGTCAGAAGCCCGTCTCCAAGGGTGGCACACGGTTCGATTCCCTTTCCGTGACCTTCTGGGAAAGACAGAACATGGGCCAGAGAACAGATCAGCTGTCGCCAGGGATTAGAGGGGTGGACAGTGTGGCTGTGGGGCTAGCGGGAGGGGCCTGCGTGGGGCCTTGATGCTGGTGTGGTTCCACAGATCCACCCATGCGTTCCAGTCCATAGCATGTGCACCTGCAGAAGTCATTTTGCTGTTTGACAACTGAAGTAAAAGTAATACATAATGTAGGGGAGGAAAAAAAACCTCACGAGAGCGAGTAGGCCGGAGAGTGCAGACCAGAGGCAGCACAGGGCTGGCCGCCACTACGAACAACAAGCCACGGGCCTGGGGAACGAGGGGTGCAGGGAAACGGAGACGTGGATTTGGGAGAGGATGTGAACTCTACAGCAGCGTGCTCTGTTGTTTCTGGGAAGATTCCTTCAATCTTATTATTAAAATAGGATTCAGTGAGGATTGAAAAAGAAGCAAACACCCTCCCCCATCCACCGTGGATGTTAGTCATTTTCATCAGACGCCCTTTCCCTAAATCATGACGTTAGCGTTTGCAGCCGCTCGTGTTCTTCCCAGAGCCAGTGCGTCCCCTCCCTCCCCAGCACGAAAGGCCCTTCTCAGCCAGTGCAATCGTGACTGCTGGAGGTTAGGGCAGTGTCCTCGTCTTTCTCACTTCTCCCCTTCTCCTGTGCCAAGTGATGCTATGAAGGTGGCTAATTGCTAAAGGTTTATTGTATTTTTAAATTTAAAGAGACAATGAACTGTTAATAGTAGGCAGTTTTCAAAACACACCCTGCTTAGGGATTCAGGGTGTGAGGAGGAGAGTGTGCTGGGAAAAATATGGACGTTGGAGTCAGAGCAGCCCCATCCTTCCCTCCTGACCCTTCTGAGCCACACTCACTGGGCACCTCCTTGCTCTGGGTCTGTCTCTGTCCTGCAGAAGGGACACCACTCGGGTCTCACTGGGCAGCAGCAGTGCCGAGGGCATCACACGTCCTGACACGGCCTCGGCTCTCAGCCCATGTCCACCTCCCGCCAGACACTTCTGCCTTCTCAGCACTTCCCAGAGCTGCAGCTTGGATGGTGGCTGCTGTCACTCCACATTCCTGTAGTTCTGTAAGTGCCTCCCACGCCTCTCCATCTGCCATCAGCTGAGGCACCGACTACTCCCAGGCATCATTGCCCTGGTCCCACTGCAGTTAGAGAGAGATGGCAAGGCGCCGGAGAGGCCGTGCTCTCGAGGCCCATCGCTGAGATGAATTGGCTTAGCGGGCTGTTTTCGGCCATTCTCACACTGCTATAAAGATACTACCTGAGACTGGGTGTATTAGGGTTCTCTAGAGAGACGGAACGAATAGGATAGATATAAATGTGAAGGGGAGTTTATTGATTAATATTAACTCAGACAGTCACAAGATCCCACAGTAGGTCGTCTGCAAGCTGCAGAGCGAGGAAGCCAGTCCGACTCCCAAAGCTGCAGAGCTTGGAGACCTCAGTATTAACCATCACACTGGGCAGTTTATCAATACCAGAGGTTTAATTGACTCACAGTTCTGCATGGCTAGGGAGGCCTCAGGAAACTTACAATCATGGGGGAAGGGGAAGCAAGGCACATCTTACATGGCAGGAGAGCGAGAGCACGCCAGGGAAGGAGAAGTGTCACACTTTTAAGCCAGCGGATCTCGTGAGAACTATCACGAGAACAACCACTCCCATAATCCAGTCACCTCCCACCAGGTCCCCGCCTCGACACGTGGAGATTGCAATTCAAGATGAGATTTGGGTAGGGACACAGAGCCAAACCAGATCACAGTCACTGTGGGTACCTCAGTCTTTACTGAGAATAACTTCTGAAAGTGTGTGGATTTGGGTCTGAGCCGCTGTTCTCTCAAAGCAGTTCAGCAAAAGCACCTGTTTTGGTCGGGCGCGGTGGCTCAAGCCTGTAATCCCAGCACTTTGGGAGGCCGAGACGGGCGGATCACGAGGTCAGCAGATCGAGACCATCCTGGCTAACCCGGTGAAACCCCGTCTCTACTAAAAAATACAAAAAACTAGCCGGGCGAGGTGGCGGGCGCCTGTAGTCCCAGCTACTCCGGAGGCTGAGGCAGGAGAATGGAGTAAACCCGGGAGGCAGAGCTTGCAGTGAGCTGAGATCCAGCCACTGCACTCCAGCCTGGGCGACAGTGCCAGACTCTGTCTCAAAAAAAAAAAAAAAACCACCTGTTTTAGTGTCTTCCACTTGGAACCCACGTCACACTCGCAGGGTGAACTCCCGCGGTACCTCCCCTCATAGTGTGACAGAGGTTACATTGAATGCGAGTGGCTGAATTATGTTTATATTTTTTATGCCACGACAAATTCCTAACTGTAGAATTATACAGCACTGGAGAAATCCAGATCTTTGCTCCAAAAGCTGCCCAGCCACAGCTGCCACTAGCTCTATTTCCAAGTGGACGTCAGTTTTTAACTTGCGCAGACAGAGTGACTTCTCCACTTAAAACACTATTTTTACGTTCTTTTAATTTTTAGATTTTGTTCCTCAATTATGTTTAGTCTCATAAGAAAGGTTTTTTGTTTGGTTGTGTGTGGTTTTTTTCTTGTTGTTGTTGTTTTCCAGACAGGGTTTCGCTCTGCTGCCCAGGCTAGAATGCAGTGACGCCATCTCAGCTCACTGTAGCCTCAACCTCCTGAGCTCAAGTGATCCTCCCACCTCAGCCACCCAAGTAACTGGAACTGCAGGTGCATGCCATCATGCCTCGCTAATTTTTATTTTCTGTTGTTTGGTTTTTATTGTAGAGCCAGAGTTTCCCTATGTTACCCAGGCTGGTCTTGAACTCCTGACCTCAGATGATCCGCCTGCCTTGGCCTCCCAAAGTGCTGGGATTACAGGCATGAGCCACTGCGCCCGGCTGTGTCTTTTGCATATTGTATTATCTACAAAGGACATGAGTTACTTTTTAAATAAGTGATCTTTTTAATCAAATGATCTTCCTGCCTTGGTTTCCCAAAGTGCTTGGATTATAGGCATGAGCCACCACGCCCAGCCAAAGAAAAGTTTTTAAGAAGTAGATTTGATTTTGCAGTTACAAAGGCAGAAAATTCAGCACATCTATGTTTAATAGTGTCTTTCATGCTGCTGTGTTTTTTATATTCAGAGGACACTCCTAAAAAAAAAAAAAAAAAAAGACCGGGCGCAGTGGCTTAAGCCTGTAATCCCAGCACTTTGGGAGGCCGAGACGGGCGGATCACAAGGTCAGGAGATCAAGACCATCCTGGCTAACCCGGTGAAACCCCGTCTCTACTAAAAAATACAAAACACTAGCCGGGCGAGGTGGCAGGCGCCTGTAGTCCCAGTTACTTGGGAGGCTGAGGCAGGAGAATGGCGTAAACCCGGGAGGCGGAGCTTGCAGTGAGCTGAGATCCGGCCACTGCACTCCAGCCTGGGCGACAGAGCGAGACTCCGTCTCAAAAATAAGTAAATAAATAAAAAATAAAAAGCCTCATTATTTTTATACTTTATCATTTTCCAAAGATTTCTTCTCGAAATATGTTGATCTTGGTTACAGTGACCTCTTTGGCTCAGACCCTCTTGGCCAGCCCTTCTACTACTTCAGGGCCCCTTCTTTTTTCCACGGGGGGTCCCATCAGCATATGTCAACTCACGTAATGCTAGCCCTCGTGTCAGGGGAGACAGATCCACTCAGAAAGCAGCCGTGCGGTACAGTTCAGAGACAAACAGATCATCATCAAGCTCTGCTGATGAATGTGACCCCTGTGTTCCAGGCAGCCAAGACTGAGTTCCCCCTTGTTTCCCTTCGCTGAGCACGCCAGCCATGTTTGCGATGTCCTTGTGTGTCCCCTGTCCTGAGTGTGACGCTGGGTCCAGGGTGCTTGAGGATGAGCCCCCAGCACATTCTAGGCTGTGCCTGTCACCAGTGTGCCCCGGGCGAGGGAGTCACCTCTCTGACATGGAAGCCCAGAGGCTGTGTTCTGGAAGTAGATGCCGTAACCACCTTCGTCCTTACAGGGCTGGAAATGTGGCAGCGTCCACTATCTGTGGAATGTCCTCTGGAGCCTCCTTGCCCGTGCCACAGGGAAGGACACCATGGATAGGGCTCCCATGCGTCACAGCATGTGGCCAGCAGGGCCACGCCACCTCCCAGGGAGGCATCTGACATGCACAAAACCTTTTGAGTTTTTGTATGTTTTTTTCAACACTTTCCTAAAATGCAGTGGTCAGAAGTTAGTTGCCTGCTCCTGCTTGGGGGACCAGTCCCTCAGGGGGTTTGGGAATTGTTCCTCCCAGACTCTGGGGCTGACATGTGGAGAGTGACCGCCTGACCCCTGCTCCAGAGTCAGCAGTTCGGTGCTCCTCTGAGGCCACTCCTCCCATCACAGGTGGGAGCAGGAGCGCTGTGGTCTCGGAAGCCGCACCCTATGATGTGCATTCACCTGAGTGACCTTCCTGGACTCAGGACTGCGCCAAGCAAGGCTGAGGCACTGCCTCCCTCAGGCAGCATGTGTGTCCACAAACTTCATAAGTAGCCAAGGAATATTTCAAAATATATACATTTTTGAATAGTTGAGAGATTTTAATACAAACATTTGCATAATATTGGCAGAGCTGTCAGTGGGTGCCAGGTGAGAGCCACACGGTTGTCTGGGTGACACCCCCATGTCCCCGCACACCATGACTGCCCTCCTGTCCACCTTGAGACGGAGCTCCGGGTTCCTTGAGTCACACCTATGTTAAAACGTACGCAGTCGTCCATCACTTTCACGTCTGTGCCGGCGAGACCTCCCTGGGGAAGCGTTTGCATTTGCTGCCCTTTTCGCCAAGACCCTCCCAGGAGAGACATGACCTTTGAACCTAGAGCCAGAGAACTTGCATGGGCGTCCCTGCCTTCCCTACATGAACTGATCTTGGATCCAGGTTGATGGTGGGATAACCTGTTTTTAATTATAGTTTTAAGACCAGGCAGAAACAGGCTCTCGTGCTTGGTCTGATTTCATTTATGTTTTAGCAGTTCATTATTGTAAACAGAATCCTAAGGACTGTAGACCGGGGGGGTGGAAAACCCACAACAACACAGCACCTAGAATGCACCTGTGTGACATGTCGAGCGACACTCATTCGGAACAGATTGTGTGGATGTGCAGATGCCAGGGAGCCTGCAGTACCTGTGCGTACACTAGCTGGGGTTGGACTTGATTTACTCTTAGCTTTTGCCAGCTTTTTAGGGATTCCGAAGAACTAGTTTTGCAGTTTTGTTCTTTTGTCTTAACTCATGACATAGAAATTTCTTGCCCTCGAGAATACCTCTGTTGCCACTAAGCGTGAGGATGACGTTGGTTCCTGGGTCCCACCTGACTAGCGTGACAAGTCACGTGATGCAAGGAGACTAACGGGCCTGTGTTCTTGGGCTTCTTGTTTCCATCAAGCTTCATGACCTGCAGGAAGTAAAACCAGGTCTGCCTCATGCTCTGCACACCCCTTCGCTCCCCAGTGGCCTCTCTGCACACTCCTTCCCTCCCTGGCGGCTGCCCTGCGCACCCCCTCCCTAACCGGTGGCTGCTCTGCACACCCCTTCCCTCCCCGGCGGCCACCCTGCACACCCCTTCCCTCCCCGGCGGCCACCCTGCACACCCCTTCCCTGCCCGGCGGCCACCCTGCACACCCCTTCCCTGCCCGGTGGCTGCTCTGCACACCCCTTCCCTCCCCGGCGGCCACCCTGCACACCCCTTCCCTCCCCGGCGGCCACCCTGCACACCCCTTCCCTGCCCGGCGGCCACCCTGCACACCCCTTCCCTGCCCGGTGGCTGCTCTGCACACCCCTTCCCTCCCCGGCAGCCACCCTGCACACCCCTTCCCTCCCCGGCGGCCACCCTGCACACCCCTTCCCTGCCCGGCGGCCACCCTGCACACCCCTTCCCTGCCCGGTGGCTGCTCTGCACACCCCTTCCCTCCCCGGCGGCCACCCTGCACACCCCTTCCCTCCCCGGCGGCCACCCTGCACACCCCTTCCCTGCCCGGCGGCCACCCTGCACACCCCTTCCCTGCCCGGTGGCTGCTCTGCACACCCCTTCCCTCCCCGGCAGCCACCCTGCACACCCCTTCCCTCCCCGGCGGCCACCCTGCACACCCCTTCCCTCCCCAGCGGCCTCTCTGCACACCCCTTCCCTCCCCAGCGGCCTCTCTGCACACCCCTTCCCTCCCCAGCGGCCTCTCTGCACACCCCTTCGCTCCCCAGTGGCCTCTCTGCACACCCCTTCGCTCCCTGGCGGCTGCCCTGCGCACCCCCTCCCTAACCGGTGGCTGCTCTGCACACCACTTCCCTCCCCGGCGGCCACCCTGCACACCCCTTCCCTCCCCGGTGGCTGCTCTGCACACCCCTTCCCTCCCCGGCGGCCACCCTGCACACCCCTTCCCTCCCCGGCGGCCTTTCTGCACACCACTTCCCTCCCCGGCGGCCTCTCTGCACACCACTTCCCTCCCCGGCGGCCTCTCTGCACACCCCTTCCCTCCCCGGCGGCCACCCTGCACACCCCTTCCCTCCCCGGCGGCCACCCTGCACACCCCTTCCCTCCCCGGCGGCCACCCTGCACACCCCTTCCCTCCCCGGTGGCCTCTCTGCACACCCCTTCCCTCCCCGGCGGCCTCTCTGCACACCCCTTCCCTCCCCGGCGGCCCTCGTTGGGAGCGTGTGAAGGATGGTCCTGAGTGCAAGCTGTAGATGCCAGGTGGTGATCAGCACGCACGTGTCAGATGGGCAGGTGTGTTTGGCACACAGAGACCTGCACGGCAGGCACCTGCCTCGTGCCCATGTATCCTTGCCTGCTGCCATCTGAGAGGATGTACCCTCGTCCTACAACACCTGGCCCTTGGTGTGCCAGGTCTGCGAGGCCAGAGCTCTCTAGGGGTCCGTGTCGGGGCCATCCTGAGCGGGGAGACGCCGTGCTGCTAAGCACACAGCAGGCAGCCCCCGGCCGAGAGCCTCAGGACCCCGCTGTCTGGGGTTTGGGGGCTGAGTGTGGCACAGCACCACTTTCATGCCCTTTGGAAGGCCCGGCTTTTGTGACCTGGCCTCCTCACCAGCTCAATGGCAGTTTCAGGGCACAGCGTCCCTGCTGCCCCCAGACGGTCAGAAATCCAACCCAAATCAAATCATTATCCTCGTCTTTGTCAGCACTGGAGACGCGGGGTGGTTTCGTTCCTCAGAACCGCCGCACGATATGTCTTCCATAATAAATGCGGTTTATTTCAAACAGCGGCGCTCAAAATCAAGGCTCCTCAGGAAATCCAGTATTAACCCCTTCCTAGCTTTTGCCACTCTTGTCAAATGGGCAAAACATGTTGTTTAGCATCTCAGCACAAGACGAGAGAAGATCGGGCAGTTTGTGCATAATTATTTAGCAGTCTTTAAGGCTAGGGGAGGAAGTTGCTTTCTAATTAAGCTGCTGTGTCTGGAAGTAAATTATAGTGAACCTTCCTTGAGCGACCCCCCAGTTTCTAATTATCTACGCTAACCTGGCAGCTTGATGAATAAGCCTGTTGCTGCTGCAGTACGTATTTATATCCCGAATCCTTTGAGAGAGTGGCAATAAGATCCATGCTTGGAAATTAAGGGACATTTTTCAGCCCTGAAACAAAGTAATGAAACGCTTAAACAGTGCTAGAAATATTAGAGTTTTCAGAAAGCTCTGGGGAACCTGAGAGATGTGAACCTGTTCTACGAGGCTGCTAGTTAGTATTCTGATCACTGAAGGCTCAGAGCGTACCCAGAACTCACTCATGATTAACATTGATTGTGTACACAGCATATTTTAAACCACTAACAATCCAGCGTCGTGAATAAATGAGTTTCCGTGTGCTGCTGCTTCGGAGGCTCTGGTAGCACGGCCGCCCCTGTGGACCGGGGACAGCAGGCGCAGGGCTGCAGCCCTGCAGCCCTGAAGCTTGGGTTTGACTCTGGCTCTGAAACCTTCAGCATTGTGTTAGCTGATCTCTGGTTCCCCTCTGTGGGAATTCTGTCTAATCTGAGCCTGGGAATGCAGTACAGAAAACGTAAGGAGACCCGGGAGCCGCTGCTTGAGAGCACGTGGCTATCCACGCTTCCTCGGGAATGATAGTGACTCTAGGAACCATTTACTGAGCCCCGATGGTGCCAGGCACTGAGCTGAGGCCTTTACAAACGTTACCTCTTAGTCCTCCCTGGAGCCCTTCAAGGGTAGGTGCTGTTGTTACCTATCTTTTAAAAGATGGGGAAACTGAGGCACCCAGCAGGCACGGGGCCTACCGAGCACCATACCATTAGGACAAGCTGGGACAGGGATTTGCTGGCAGCCTCCCTGGAGCCTGCATGTCCTTCCCTTCAGCATGAGCTGTGTGAACGGAGCACGGAACCCAGGCCTCTAGAAGGTCTACACAGGGCTGGGTGAGGGGCGGCATTCGTGTCAGAGGCACAGCAGCTGTGATTAGAATTCACTTCACTGAGGCAAGTCATACACATGGATTATGTTTGAAAGGAAAACTATCAAAAGATCCCAGTCTTGATTCAAAAAGTACCTTTCTTTCCAACATAAATATACAATATTGGCGGGTGAAGGTGAAAATCAGTAATTCATTAACGTCTGCCAGTCACTGCTGAGATGAGGAACGAGGCACTAGACTCTGACTTAGAAATGAAGAGGTAGAAACAAATCCCGAGAGATCGCCGAGCGAGGGGGGTGTGAGTAACTGGCGGAAACGTGGCACCGCCGCCACCTAGCAGAAGAGCACCCCTGCCTGCCCGAGCACAGCCTCCTCGGTGTTCCCGTGCGCCCCACACCAGGGCACACGGAGCTGCACTGGGGTCCTTGTGCCCGGGCACCTCTCATTCAAGTGCCCCCACGGGCAGAGGGAAGACGGGCACCAGGTCCCCTTTGTGTTCGATGCACACCCCAGCAAGGCCTCCGTAGCTCATCCGGGTCGGCTGGCGTGGAGGAGGCTCGGTTCTGAGATGAAATTGCGGACGTGCAGCCAAGGGGGAATGTGAGAGGTTCCGAGGTCACCCCAGGGAGCCTGCACACAGCACGGAGATCTTCCGTTTCCTTCACAGCGGTACCCAAATCCTGGTCTTTGTCATCCAAACAAAGGCCTGCACAGCAGAGCATGGAGCTGTAACATCTGTGGCACTCACGCCACCTCCTCATGGCTAGGCACCTCCTAGCATCCTAAAGAAAATGTGGGCTGGGCGCGGTGGCTCACGCCTGTAATCCCAACACTTTGGGAGGCTGAGGTGGGCAGATCACGAAGTCAAGAGATCAAGACCATCCTGGCCAACATGGTGAAACCCCATCTCTACTAAAAATACAAAAATTAGCTAGGCATGGTGGCACGCGCCTATAGTCCTAGCTGCTCGGGAGGCTGAGGCAGGAGAATCACTTGAACCCAGGAAGCAGAGGTTGCAGTGAGTGAGCTGAGATGAGGCCACTGCACTCCAGCCTGGTGACAGAGTGAGACTCCATCTCAAAAAAAAAGAAAAGAAAAAGAAAATACATGTGTCTGGATGTCTCTAAAGGAAGCCTTCACTCTGCAGAGATGCGGGGGCACAGGTTGATTGGAGGGCAGCTTCCATTCATTGAAGGCAGGCGCAGAGTGAGGAAGAGGCCACGGTGAGGCTGAGCGTGTGCCTGGCCAGTGCCCCTCGGCCGTCCTTTCTGGTGTTGGCATTTGCTCTTGTGTAGGAGTTGTCTCAGACAGCTCAGTACCTATGGGGCACACATCACTGCGACCACATGACTGGGATGAGGCTCAGCCCCCGTCGATGCCTCTTTTCCAGACGTGTCGTAGTTCGGCAGGTGCACCTCCCTCTGTCCAGTCTGCCGTTCCTCCTTAGCTTTCCCTGAGTCTGTTGCTCTGGCTCCATTGCCCGCACAGCCCTTTGGTTCCTCACAGGCCCTGGTTCTGGAGGGGTGCCCGGAGTGCCTCCTCTGGCAGGGGTGCCTCCTTGGATCTGTTTATCCTGCAGGACTCAGCGCCCCGCCGTCGTTCCTATGCGCGTGGCTGCAGACTTGCAGTCAGTGATAAAGCAGTGTGGCGTGAGTCGCCAGCACAACCGGGGGCCCCAGGTGTGTGGCAGCTTTTCTGGTCCTCATCACAGCTGCCCGGTGAGCAGCCTCTGAGGCCGTCTCCATCTAAACTTCTGGAAACTGAGGCAAGGGAGATGGAAGAACTTGCTGAGAGTCAGAGAGTCACATGAGGGTCCCCTGTTGGTGGTGGAGCCTGTGTCCGTCCCCGCCCCCTCTGCTGGCTTCTGAGTTTGCTGCTCCGTGCTGCATGGTCCCCTCTATCGGAGCCTGGTTGCTGCACCTTGTGGCCCTTCAGAGAAAGACCTCCCGGTTCTGAGGTACGTGTGTCTTCTGACCTCGAAGCCAGTATGTCATGTGTGAGCGGCCAGTTCGTCAGTGGGGCCTCGGGTTCCAGGCTCGAGCGCACTTTCAGACCCCGCATGTGTTTCTCTGTGTTTGTTTATTCACCGTTCGTTCAGCAGACGTCCGCCGTGGTCTCGCTGTGTGCTAGAGCCTGTCCTAGGCTCTGGAGCCAAGTCCTCGCTTGTTAACTTACACCCTGATCAGGGGAAGAAACACACGTAAGAGGAGTGTGAATGTACCAGGAATGCCATGTGATCGCACACAAGAGTGCCTGGATGCTTCTTTGATTGGGCAGCCTGGTGAGGCCCGTGAAGAGGCAACACTGGAACTGAGACCACCTGGCCAGACGGGAGCAGCCGTGCCAGGACCAGGGGGCAGCGTTCCAGACGGGGAACCCCACAGCCTGTGACCAGGCATGAGCTCAGGCTGTGTGGCAAGGGCCTTCTTTGAAAGAGGCATATGTAGCTTCAGTATTTAGAATTAACACCGCTAACCTGGCAGCCCTTAATGGGTCTACAGGGGCCTATGTGAGTCTGACTCAGAACACTGCATCTGATGGGGAAACTGAGGCACTTAGGAGCTTGATGGCTACCTACAAAGGACATTTTGCTCCATGAATCAGTGGTGTGACCCGCAGTGGCCACGGAAGGGGTGGCGGCACAAGCCTGACTAGTGACTTCGTTTGCCGAGGGAGCGGGGACGATTGACGGCCAGCAGGAGGGCCATGGTGTTCTCACCTAAGAAGGCAGGCGAGCACTCCTTTTGCTAGAAGAGGCTAAGAGATCTCTAAGCTTATTTCCATGGATGATAACCCAAACAGATTTCGTGTGGCTGCGTGTATAGCTGCTGTGTCTTACAGCTGTTTTTGGAGACCAGAATGTGCCTCCCCGAAATATGAAGGATTGTTGGGCTGAAGACAATTAAGAAGCAAGTGCAAGAGAGCTGCTTGCCTGCCCTGTTTCCCTAAAGCAAGACACAGATCTGCAGAGACAAAGGCACCCTGTCCCACGCCCGTCCCAGGGAGGACAGCAGTGAGCCCCGAAGACAGCTCCGGGCCCACGCGGAGGTGTTTCCTTCATTTTATAGATGAAGTGACTGAGTCTCAGAGAGGTTAACTAACCTGCCCAAAGTCACACAGCTAGGAGTGGCCGAGCCTGGAGGACTCCAGCCTGGGTCTGTGTGATGCCAGCCTCAACTCTGCTCTGGCTCGCGCATGGGAGGACGTCCATCCCGCCTGGAGACGTCTGTGTGATGCCACCCTCAACTCTGCTCTGGCTCGTGCGTGGAAGGACGTCCATCCCTTCACGTCCCTCCGTGTGTTTGTGGGTGTGCATTCTGAGGAAAGTGGCATGAGTTTTATGCATCAAGATGCCTGGTCTCAAAGGGCAGGTTCCATGTGGACCTGACAAAAAGAGGGGACGTGTGCAGCATGGGAGGAGAGACTGGAGGGGACGTGTGCAGCATGGGAGGAGAGACCGGTCATTTGGACCCAAGCCCTCGGTGCCCAGTGGTAGGAGGAGTGCTGACCTTCTGTGTGGTGCATGCGCACCAGGAGAACCTCAGAGGATTATCCCAGAAATCAGGCATAGCCACACAAGGCTGGCTGTATTTGGAAACTCTTTCCTGGGGTGTTTGAACAAATTCACAGGAAGAGACAGAATTTACAACCAGGCTAGGAAGTGACTCTGGGATTTCAGCATCTTTTCAGAGGCAGAAAGATCCAGATGAGCTCAGGACAGTCGGGGGAAGTTGGTGGCAAATCTCTGTCAGAAAACCGTGGAGTGTTTGTGAAAGATACTTCCCCGGCAGGAGAGCTCCACGCGCCATCCTGAAAGCTCACCCTCCCCTCCTCCCACCCTCCCACCCTCTTTAGGCCAGATTTTTGCAGAGAAGCTCCCGGGTGAGGTGCAGCGTGCAGGTGAGAGGGGCGTCTGGAGACAGCCTGGAGGCGGCCGGTGCCTCCAGAGGGAAGTGCTCCCCACCCCAGCTCCGCTGGGGCCTGTGCTCCTTCCCCTTATTTTAGGAGCTGCCTTTCCCGGTGTGGCCGGCCTTTCGGCAGCTTCTCAGGAGGCTCTGCCTGGAGGTGGCTTCTCCCACGTGACTCAGGATAGGTCTGTCTGAAGGTCGGCCCTGCCACTGGGAAGCCCATGGAAAATCCGCTTTTGCAGGAGCGCTTCAAAAATAAACATGGGCTCAGATGTCTTTCTGAAGGGCTTTGGAATCTGCCCGTTTAATAAAAAAGAATCTGCTTTTCATTATGTCATCAACATGTTGAATAAGAAAATGGGGAATGACCCCTCGCCTCGCTGTGGCCCCATCTCTCCCTTTGGTTTTTGTTTGCAGCCTCCAGAGTGGCCGTTCCTGTCCATTGTTGTTGTTGACTGACTCCAGGAAGGGGCAATAATTTCTCGTTCTATCATAAGTCAGGTAAAAGGTGAATTATCTCCTGTAATATTAACTCTGCTTACTGTTAAGTCAGGGAAACTTCCTCCAGAGTTCAAACTTGCATTTACTGCACAAGTAAAGATGAGCAGAATTCTGTACTAGGGGAGCCATTAAATGCAGAAAGATGGGATCCAAAGAGATGGTAGCACTGTGCATGTGAACCATTTGATTTAGAAACCAAGCAGAGATTTTTAAAAATCGGTAAAAAAACAAGCCGCCTCTGGTGGTTTTTAAAAGACCAGTCAGCTTATGCAGAGGTGGAATCATGGAACTTTCTAGTTTCTAATGTCTCTCAGGTGCCATGTTCACACCAAACCGTTTCGATAACCCTGAGCCAGTATATCCTCCTGGAGAAATTGACAACTGCTTCATTTAAGTCAACGTTTTTCAGATTTCAAGTCATGGTTGATTAGTGGCTATGAAACCCGTTAGGTAGGTCACAGCCAGCATTTTAAAAAAGAAAATATCTTTGTTTTCCTAGTAAGACGAGTGTTCCTCGGTTCTGTTGCTGGAACATGTTTCTCTCTTTTTGTTTGTTTGTTTTTGTTTTTGTTTTTTGGATGCATGGAGAGAGTATGAAACTGTGAATATGTATCTTTATATGTGGTCGTGTATGTGTGTTTGGTCACCAAAAATCGTCCTACGGCTCATGATCAAAAAAGTTTGAAAGCTTATTATTTAAATGATCTCTATCTTATGTTAATTGGGAACCTAGACACGCTGACCACCTTAGTGGCCTGTACTTTAGTTCGCATCAGTGTTGTGAATACCTCGTCGTTTTCTAAGAACAACCTTGCCCCAAATCCCTGCTCTGCCATCATCAGCCTTGTGCCATATTATGGTTTCCTATAATCTGTCCCATTTTTAATTAGGAATATTGCGTATACGTATATCTTTTTTCTTTGATTTTTTTTCTTTTTTTAAAATTTTCTTTGCTTATACATACATCTTAACAGCCTCTTCTTGTTGAAGAAATAATTTGGACAAGTTTTTATATTTTACTCTAAAAGCTCATTTCCCTTTTGACCACATGCATTCCCTCTCCAAACTGAAGAAGGCCAGATTAACCGCACCCACTTACCCTTCCTGGGAGAATGAACAAACCTTTTATCATCAAGATATGTCACCATTTATCTCGGGTAATGCCTTTTGCCTTAGAGTCCACGTTTTTATAGTATCATAGCTAAACAACTGTCTCTTGGTTAGTGTTGGCAGAAAGCATCTTTTTTATCCGTGTATAGATAAGGTATATCTCTTTGTCGGCAATATAGTTAGCTTTTATGTAGTTTTGTTTCTAAATAGAGATGGAAAATGTTTGGTTTTAATTATTTAGTTTGTTTACATTTAGTGTAGTAATTGACATACTTGGGTTTAAGTCTGCCTCCTGTTTACTTCATCCTTTCTTTTCCTATTGCTTTTTATTCTAGCCTCCCCCCGCTCCTTTTTTCTTTTTTGAGATGGAGTCTCACTCTTGTTGCCCAGGCTGGAGTGCAATGGTGTGATCTCGGCTCACTGCAACCTCTGCCTCCTGGGTTCAAGTGACTCTCCTACCTCAGTCTCCCAAGTAACTGGGATTACAGGCACACACCACCACACCTGGGCAATTTTTGTATTTTTATTAGAAACAGGGTTTCACCATGTTGGCCAGGCTGGTCTTGAACTCCTGACCTCAGGTAATCCTCCCACCTCATCCTCCCAAAATGCTGGGGTTGCAGGCGTGAGCCACCACGCCCAGCCAAGCCCCCTTTATTTAACCTTTCTTTTTTCTCCTCCCTTATCATCTTTTGGGTTGATTTAGCAATTTTATTACACCTTTCTTCTCTTCTGTTGGCTTGTTAATTTTATATTCTTTTACTATACTTTGAGCATCCTATTTTTTCCGTTAACTGCCAGATACTATATGCCTTAGACTTTGCAGGCCGTGTAAGGTCTCTGCCTCATATTCTTCCTATCGTTACAACGCTTTAAAAACCATTCTTAGCCTGGAGGGCTTAAAAAAACTTGCTGCTGGCTGGATATGATCCTTGGGCCATGGTTTTGGTTAACTGCTTTAGAAGCTACAGCATGCATGCTACTAAAATCTAATCGAAGCATGGCACAGTGGCTCATGCCTGTAATTCTAATGCTTTGGAAAGCTGAGGCAGGCAGGAGGATCACTTGAGGCCAGGAGTTCAAGACCAGCCTGGACAATATAATAAGACCCTATCTCCACCAAAAAAAAAAGTCAGGCATGATGGTGTGCACCTGTAATCTCAACACTTTGGAAGGCTGAGGCACGAGAATTGCTTGAGACCAAGAGTTCAAGACCAGCCTGTGCAACATAGCAAGACCCCAGCTCTACAGAAAAAATTAAAATCAACTGGGCCTGGTGATGTGCCCCTGTAGTCCCAGCTGCTTGGGAGGCCGAGGTGGGAGGATCACTTGAGTCCCGGTGGTTGTGGCTGCAGTGGCTCGTGACATACCACTGCACTCCGGCTTGGGTGACAGAACAAGACCCTGTCTGCTAAAAGAAACAAAAACAGAGTCCTCTTTAGTTTAGTATAGATCTGCTGGCAAAAAGTTCTCGTTTTTATTTGTTTGAAAATGCGATCATTTCTCCTTTGTTTTCACATTTTCAAATCAACATTATTGAGGTGCATTCAATAAAACACACCCACTTAAACTGTACCATTGATGAGTTTGACAGAGCACTGTGCCCGTGGAGCCACGCCACAGTCAGGGTATATCCCGTGTGTCCCCTTGTACCTGTCCCAGTTAATCCCTCTCCATTAGATTTGACGTTTCCAGAACTTTCTGTAAGCAGAATGATGAAGTATGCGCTCTTTTCTGTCTGCCTTCCTTGGCTCAGAATCATGCCTTTGAGATTTCTCCTTGTTGGGAGTATCAGTAGTGTATTCCTGTTCGTCGTAAGTAACAGCCCATCATCCTGTGTGTCACAGTTTGTTTCACCTGTTGATGCACGTTTAAATTGTTTCCGTCCTGACTGTTATGAACAAAGCCGCTATAAATATTCATGTGCAAGTCTCTGTGTGGGCATATATATTCATTTCTCCTGGATAAATACCTAAGAGTGAATGGCTTGGTCATATGATAGGTGTACATTTAACTTTATAAGAAATTGCCCAACTGTTTTCCAAAGTGGTTTACTGATCTGAGTTCCTGCCGGTAGTAACAACGTGCCAGTCGTGGTGCATCCATGTCGACACTTGGCATTCTGTCTTTCATTTTTTTTATTTTATTTTTTGAGATAGAGTCTCGCTCTGTTGTCCAGGCTGGAGTGCAATGGCACAATCTCGGCTCACTGCAACCTTCGCCTCCCGGGTTCCAGCAAATCTTGTGCCTTAGCCTCTCGAGTAACTGGGATTACAGGCACGTGCCACCACGCCCGGGTAATTTTTTGTATTTTTAGTAGAGATGGGATTTCACCATGTTGCCCAGGCTGATCTTGAACTCCTGACCTCAAGTGATCCGCCCACCTCAGCCACCCAAGTGCTGGGATTACAGGCATGAGCCACCACGCCCAGCCATCTTACCGAAGTATAACACAATACCATTATTATTTTAATTTGCACTTGCCTAATTATGCCAGAGCAGCTTTTTCTGTGCTGCTATTAGCCATTAATTTATATTCTTTAATAAAGTGGATGTTCAGGTTTCTTGCCAGTTTTCAGATTGTGGTGTTTGTCTTCAAGAGCCCTTCATGTGTTTTGGACACAAGTCTTTGTCCTATCTATATATTGTGAACAGTTTTGTTCAGTCTGTGGCTTGTGTTTTTATTTTTAAAACAGTGTAGGCCGGGCACGGTGGCTCAGGTCTGTAATCCCAGCACTTTGGGAGGTGAAGGCGGACAGATCACAAGGTCAGGAGATCGAGACCATCCTGGCTATCACGGTGAAACCCCGTCTCTACTAAAAATACAAAAAATTAGCTGTGGTTGTGGGCACCTGTAGTCCCAGCTACTTGGGAGGCTGAGGCAGGAGAATGATGTGAACCCGGGAGGCAGATGTTGAGTCCATCTAGCAGTGAGCTGAGATCGTGCCACTGCACTCCAACCTGGGCCACGGAGCGAGACTCCATCTCCAATAAATAAATAAAACAGTCTTTTGAAGAACAGAAGTTTTTCATTTTGATGAAGTCTGATTTCATCATTTATTTTATGATCTGTGTCCTGCCCTAGGGTTGTGAAGATTTTCTGTTTCCTAAAACTTTTAGTTTTAACGTTCGTGTTTATGATGGACGTAATGAACTATGATTAACTTTGAAGTCTGTGATCGTTTCAAGTTATTTTTTTAATATAGTATGCAATAAGGGTCAAGGACAGTTGTTTTCCATGTAGATACCAAATCGTTCCATCACTATTTGTGGAAGAGACTGTCTTTTTGTCATTGAATTTCCTTCGTGCCCTTGACAAAAATCATTTGACTATAACTGTATAGTTCTATTATATTGATCTGTGTGTCTATCTTTATTGGCATAAGGATAGGAATACCACATTACCTTGATCACTGTAGCTTTATTTTACGTCTGTTTTTGTTTTTATTTTGTTTTGTTTTGTCAAAATGGTTTTGACTACTATAGATCCTTGCATTTCATATGAATTTAAAAATCAGTTTATCAGTCCTAATGAGAAGCCTGCTGAGATTTTGATTGGAATTACATTAAATCTAGGTCAATTTGAGGAGAATTACCATCCTAGTAATAGGGAGTCTTCTGATCCATGAACATAGTGGCTTCAGATTCCACAATCATCACATACTGGTTTAGTTGTCTTGGTGCCTTATAGCTTTATCTGTTCATGTCTTGCAAATATTTTGTTAAATTAATGTCTGTTTAAAAATTACTTAGTACAGCATATAGAAATGTGATTGATTTTTGCATAGTGACCTCATTTCCTCTAACCTTGCTACATTCACTTACTGGCTCTGGGAGCTGTTTTACAGGTTTCTTAAGATCCTCTATGTGTGTAATTATATCATCTGAAAATACATACAGTTTGACTTCTTTATTTCCAATGTTTATGTCTTTAATTTCTTTCTCTTGCTTTGTTGAACTGCCTGATGTCTCCAGTATGATGTTAAATGGAAGCAATACAGCTGGCTGTTCAAGCCCTGATCTCAGTCAGGATCAATGACAGGGAGACATTTTTTCTTAATCTACTAAGTATAATATGTACTGTGAACTTTTCATAGGTATCCATTATCAGGTTGAGGAAGTACACTTCTAGACCTAGTTTTCCGAGAGTTTTTTGCGTGAGTTGGTGTTAGAATTCGTCAGTGGCTTCCTCTGTGTCTGTGGAGGGGGTTGTACAGCTGTTTACCCTGTAAAGATGGTTCATCACATGAGTGATGTTCAGATGTTAAACAGTCTTGCATCCCTGTGGTAAACCCCACTTGCTCATGGTATATTACCCTTTGATATATTGCGGGATTTTTCTTGCATTTCATTGAAGATCATCTCACGTGTGTTCTTCTCTACCTGTGGGACACAGCCACGCCCTCTCCAACAAGGTCTCAACCTCCCTCTACCCACGGGAGACAGCCACACCCTCTCCAACAAGGTCTCAACCTCCCTCTACCCACAGGACACAGCCACGCCCTCTCCAACAAGGTCTCAACCTCCCTCTACCCACGGGACACAGCCACGCCCTCTCCAACAAGGTCTCAACCTCCCTCTACCCACCAGACACAGCCACGCCCTCTCCAACAAGCCTCAGCCTCCCTCTACCCACGGGACACAGCCACGCCCTCTCCAACAAGGTCCCAAATTCCCTCTACCCACAGGACACAGCCACACCCTCTCCAACAAGGTCTCAACCTCCCTCTACCCACCAGACACAGCCACGCCCTCTCCAACAAGCCTCAGCCTCCCTTTACCCACGGGACACAGCCACGCCCTCTCCAACAAGCCTCAGCCTCCCTCTACCATAAGTATAATGTGCATGTTTTATAATATGGTTTCAGTGCAGCGTTCATTGAGAAGCTGGATGAACCCGTCGTCACGCTTGTGCACGTGCTCCGATTGCTTTCAGTAACTCTGATCCGCGGCCCCCCGTTATTCCAGCCCCCACCGTGGAGAACCCCTAGTCTGAGATACATATGTATAGCTTTCCTCTTACTAGCAATCTAACCATTATGCACTGACCTGGATTTTCAAAAGAATTATTTCCATAAAGAAATTGCTCAGTTCACCTCCTTGACCTTGTCATGGAACCTTTGTAAGTAATGAATTATTTGCAGTAAGTAAGTGAACCAGCCCAAACTTCTCTACACTGTCATTTTCATAGTAGTCATTTAAACTTAAATGTGTGTCCTTCTTTTTTTTTTTTTTTTTTGAGATGGAGTCTTGCTCTGTTGCCCAGGCTGGAGTGCAGTGGCCGGATCTCGGCTCACTGCAAGCTCTGCCTCCCGAGTTTACACCATTCTCCTGCCTAAGCCTCCCGAGTAGCTGGGACCACAGGCACCTGCCACCACGCCCGGCTAGTTTTTTTTGTATTTTTTAGTAGAGACGGGGTTTCACCGTGTTAGCCAGGATGGTCTCGATCTCCTGACCTCATGATCCGCCCATCTCGGCATCGCAAAGTGCTGGGATTACAGGCTTGAGCCACCGCGCCCGACCTCCTTCTTTAATTGAATTTAATCTGAGATGATATAAATTTTTGAAATAATACAGTTTTGACCGGGTACAGTGGCTCATGCCTGTAATCCCAGCAGTTTGGGAGGTCGAGGCGGGTAGATCACCTGAGCTCAGGAGTTTGAGACCAGTCTGGGCAACATGGTAAAACCCCATCTCTACGAAAAATACGAAAAATTAGCTAGGTGTGGTGGCGTGTGCTTGTTGTCCCAGCTACTTGGGAGGCTGAGGTGGAAGGATCACTTGAGGCTGGGAGGTGGAAGTTGCAGTGAGCTGAGATCGAGCCTCTGCACTCCAGCCTGGGTGACAGAGTGAGACCTCATCTCAAAAAAATTTTTTTTTCATAAGACAGTTTTGAAATATCTTCCCTTTTAAGGAAACTTGCTCTAGCCTCCTTCTTATTTAAAAAAAGGGGGAAAAGGTTTTCTCTTTCTTTAGTATGTAAGTTGTATGTTTTCAGCATAGATTTTTAAGTACACATAAGCAAAAAGAATTAAAATCTTGCATTTTCTCCAGCATGCCAGGATAATCACTATTATCACTTTGTGTATACCCTTCCAGACTTTTGTCTAAGTGTATTCTTGGGTATGTTTTTGATTTTGTGCACAAAGAGATAATCTAGGGGAATGGCCGCCAGAGTGTTTCATGAGCTTCTTAGATGATGGAATTGGGGATGATTTGTATTATCTTGTTTTCTTTTTTATCATCGTGTGAGTATTTTTAGTGAGTTTGTCCTATTTCTTGGAAGCCGTAGTTTTTCATTTGACGTTTTGTTTGTGTACAGCCTGACAATCATTCAGTGGGGACTCACCCGTTGGCTCATCGAGTATGTATGCGGCACCTGTTCTGTATCCGATGCTTCATGCTAAGCATCGTAACAGCGAGATGAAGAAAGAATTTAGTCCTCACTTTCAGAGAGCTCCAAACCTCAGCTTAGACACAGCCTGGACTGCAGTGTCTCTTATGGCAGAGACATTCACAGTTCTCTGGACAGGCATCAAAGCCGCAGCCGCCAGCGAGGGCCCCCTGGGCTGGGGTGGGAGAGGCCCCAGTGGAGTGTCCTGAGAGGAGGCAGGACTTGAGCCAAATGATAAAGGATTCATAGATGTCCCCTAAGCCAAGAAGACAGGAGGGTGGTCTAAGCAGAGCACACGGGATGTTTGAGACCGACAAGTCTGACATGGCTGGAAAGCGATGTATTCGGTAAAAGAGAAAGATGGGGAGAAACAGAAAATAGCACAAGGAAGGTAAACATGCTTGAGTTAGCCTCCACCACATCGGCCGCGTGGCTGTGCTGGGGAGCAGACACTAGGCAGCTAGGGGTGTACAAGGTTTGTTGGAAGTAACACCTGTCAGAGGCCAGGACAGAAGATGGACCTGATGTACACCTGGCCCAGGCTCTGCCGGCCCCATGGAGAGAGAGCTGTCACTCCAACTCACAGGTGGCCCAGCCTCTGCAGGCCCCTTGGAGAGAGAGCTGCCAGTCCAACTTGGAGGTGGCCAGACTCTGTAGCTCCGCTGTGCTACAGGGCCACCCAGAACAGAGCAAGGCCTCATCTGAACACTGGACCAGCCCCTGTGCATACCAGCTGGGGCTGTGCCTGCACCACACTTTTTCCCACCAAGGACCCAGCCCACGTCGACAGGCAGCAGACAGCCATCGGCATCAGTGCGAGCAGCTGTTTTCTAAGTGGGGAAGTGACGCGGCCCAGGCCTGTGGACTGTGGAGATCACACGATGTGCTTAACGAGCTACTGGGAACTGTGAGATTGATTTATGCCGAGGAAAGCAAGTCATTGTCCACGGGAATTTAGCTATACAGAAAATTAACAGTGGAACAATGGTGGGTAATAAAAGAAAAAGTAAGGGATTAGTTGAGCACCAAAGAAATTGAGAGGAGGATCTCAGCTGTCATCCTGTGCTAGACAGTCCATCCTGTGCAGAGCACCCTCCCGGCTGGTGGGGTGGCTTCCCCGTGCCCTGTCACTCAGGGCTGGACAGTCCACCACGTGCAGAGCACCCTCCCGGCTGGTGGGGTGGCTTCCCCGTGCCCTGTCACTCAGGGCTGGACAGTCCATCCTGTGCAGAGCACCCTCCCGGCTGGTGGGGTGGCTTCCCCGTGCCCTGTCACTCAGGGCTGGACAGTCCACCACGTGCAGAGCACCCTCCCGGCTGGTGGGGTGGCTTCCCCGTGCCCTGTCACTCAGGGCTGGACAGTCCATCCTGTGCAGAGCACCCTCCCGGCTGGTGGGGTGGCTTCCCCGTGCCCTGTCACTCAGGGCTGGACAGTCCATCATGTGCAGAGCACCCTCCCGGCTGGTGGGGTGGCTTCCCCGTGCCCTGTCACTCAGGGCTGGACAGTCCATCATGTGCAGAGCACCCTCCCGGCTGGTGGGGTGGCTTCCCCGTGCCCTGTCACTCAGGGCTGGACAGTCCACCACGTGCAGAGCACCCTCCTGGCTGGCGAGGCAGCTTCCACGGAGTGATTCTCGAGACCCGAGGGGTGTGGACGCAGCTTCTGTGCAGGCAGACAGAGAGCTAGTGGGCTCTTGGCCCTCACTCCTCCAGCCAGAGGGGTTTTGCTTTCCTTTGTCCTGCATAAGATTTTGTTTGAGTGGCTAAAAAGTAATGGAAAACCACTGCAGTGATCAATGGCGAACCTTGTAGGTTTGGGGACCCAGCTGTGTGTTAGGAGCTGTCACCCTGCATAGTGTGAGCCAGAGCAGAAGGGCCTGGCCCGAGAATGCTTTCTGGATGCCTCGCGGGCCTGGCTGCAGGGTGCTGCGGAGGAGGTGGGAAGCCTGGCTGGCCCCACTGCAGGGACAGAGAGCGGCTGAGGGCTTGGGGCCTCCGAGGTTTCAAGCCTCAGTGAAAAGCGAATCCACAGGGACTGTTGGAGTGGGGACCAGCAGTGGAGATGATGACATTGTGCTTGATTTTACATGTTACACTTGAGCTGCGATGCCAGGCAAGTCGAGGGTGAAGGAAAGCGCCTTGTTGTGAGACCTGGAAGGAGCAGGCCGCTGCTGGAGCAGATGCCGGGGTGTGAAAAGAGCTGGCGATGCAGAGCTCCCGGAGGTCACTAAGGGAGGAGCAGGGTGCTAGGGGAGAGACAGTCAGGATCCACAGATTCAGCAAATGAGGAAAGGCAAGGCTGGGCGGCCACTGGAGGGAGGGGCTTGGCAGGAGGTGGCTGGGAAGGGTGGCGAGGACAGAATCCAGCTTTTGCACGGCAGGTAAGAGGAGCCTGCAGGGGCCCACGGAGAGCTTATCCAGTGCGAGCTTCAGGGCCACATGGGTTTTCCCCAGGGTGGACAGGCGTAAGGCCCCAGCAGCCACTGTGTGTTGAACCCCAGCAGCCAGTGGTCTCCCCGGCCCATCCCTGGTCCTCGCGTCCCTGTGAGGCGGCTGCAGGGCCTGGGTCTGGTTTCTGCCGCTTGTCTCCAGTGGAAGACACACCCTCCTAGAGCCTCAGTTTCTCCATCTGAAAAGCATGTGAACCTAAGACTTGCCTGGCGAGGGCACTGGGAAGGAAGTCTTGGTGGGCTTGGCAGGTGGGTGACTTGGGGGCCTGGGTCTGCCGAGCCGCACAGCGGGAGGCGTGGCATGAGTGCCCGACTGGCAGCGGTGGTAGAGGTAGTGTAAATGTCCATGCTGAGGAAAATCCAGGCCTCTGAGAGGCTAGGCAGCCAGTCCACAGTCACAGAGCCAGTCTCTGGCCAAATTCAAGCCCCTGTCCATCTGGCTGCCAAGTTTAGGCCTGCAGGTGCAGGAGGAGGAAGGCGGGGGGCTCTGCAGGGGAGATGTCCTGATGACCTCACTGCCCCTAGTCCTTGTCCTCCGCATGGATGGGGCTGGGGACAACAGTGAGACGGCCACCCCATGGGGAAGGGATCATGTGTTGTGGCTCCTGAGTGCAGACAGAGCTGAAGGCGCCCCTGAGAATCCAAGTGAGAGCAGGAACCTGGAGAGACTGAGAGGCGAGCACCTGCCAGATGGGCACCTGTGGGTGACCCAGGGAGGGACAGGGCCCCGAGGAGTGGGTGGCACCTTGTACTGGAAGTGGGGAGCAGGCAGGATGACAGGGCAGATGACAGGGAGCCGGGCAGGTCCGGGAGAGGGGGAGGGGGAGGGAGCACCCCTGGAAGTGGGGAGCAGGCAGGGTGACGGGCAGATGACAGGGAGCCGGGCAGGTGAGGGGGAGGGGGAGGGAGCACCCCTGGAAGTGGGGAGCAGGCAGAGTGACGGGCAGATGACAGGGAGCCGGGCAGGTGAGGGGGAGGGGGAGGGAGCACCCCTGGAAGTGGGGAGCAGGCAGGGTGACGGGCAGATGACAGGGAGCCGGGCAGGTCTGGGAGAGGCGGGTGGGGGGAGCACCCCTGGGAGAGTGACTGTGATAGGTTGTGACCCCTCAGGCAACTGGTGGAGAATCAAAGGCGAGGGCCGGGGACATAGTCGTTCTTGTTGAGTGACAAGTTCCCAGCAGAGGGTGGTGGTGGGGACAGCCAGAGGTGTCAGGGAAGAAGAAGGGGCCTTAGGGGAGGGGCACCTGCTTGGCATTTTGGAGCTGGCCTGGCACTCTACGGTGGTTGCACAAACAGGGTATGGATGCTGAAGTTCTGCCAGCGTCTAGCAGGGCCAGAGTCACCATGATGGCCTGGATATTGGGGTATGGAAGATAAATCCTGGCAAGAAACTGAATGCCGCAGGTGAACCCGGGAAGTGTGGGGGTAGGTGGAGATAAACCCTCCTGGCGACGGCAGCGAAGGAGAGTTTGAGGAGGCGCAGGCATTGTCAGGGGGCCACCCCTGGCATCATGCCACATCTGTTGTTGGAGTGTGATTTGTTTTATTTTAGTCGCCATTTTGCATCAAGGTCAGCTGTGTTGACTCAGCAGAGAAACTGGTGCCACGAGTCATCCAGCCACAGCACAGCTGGGACCAGCGCTTGAGTTTTCTCGTCTCCCAGTTCAGGGATCTTTTCCTGAACTGTAGCTTTTTACAGTTTTCGCGTAGAAGTCCTTGACTAACACTCTGGATTTAAATTTTAAAAGAGCCACCTTGATCATTAACCCTTTGAGGGTTTAAAGAAACTTCTAGAATGAAACGTGGTCTGACGTGGACACCCCACGCCACTAGGCTTCTGCTCTGGTCCCCTCATGATCCCAGTGACCTCCCAAGTTGGGCGAGGCTCAGCATTAGTTAGGATCAGGCACAGAAAGGAAACCAGAAACAAATTGTTTCTGTAAAGATTTAATTTTATGTGACATGAAAAGTGAGGGATGCCGGACTCGGTTCCACATGGTCACCCCCTGTAGGACCAGGTCTGCTGGATCAAGAAGTCACATCAGATTTCACTCACCGGATGGTTGGTTCATGTACTTGAATGATTTCTGGGTCTGTCTGAAGTTGGCCGGGCAGAGGCTCTGTCTAGTTTCATGATGAGCTTAGGGAAGAGAGCAGTGGGATTTTCAGGACCGTTTTGGGGGAATCTAGCTTTGCATTTATCTACTGGTGATTATCACAAGATACCAATTTGTAAAAACACAACTAACTACACACCGGTGCTATCTGGCCTCTGTTTATCTTGATGGCTTGGCCATCCAGTGACAGTGCTGGGGTGTGTGACCTCATGGGAAGCTCTTTGCTGCTCAGAATGCAACTTTCTGTTAACCAGGGGTCACAGACTCAAGAACAGCAGGGGCTCTATGAGCTTCACTCCACTCAGGATACTTGGGCTCACGTTAGGGATGCGTTTAGTCCTGGTTTGCAAACAGCCTGTGGGCGAATGGTCTGTCTGTGCTTGTGATGGTCCCTGCCCTTCTTCCGAGATGCAGTCCTGGTCCCCGCAGCTGCCCGAGCTGTGCTGCACCCATAGGCTCCCTCTCCGGCATCACCAGGGCCCAGGATGAGGAGATGCAGGAGCCGGGGTTTCGGCTGTTCCCTGTTACTCAGGTGGGCACACTCATTGCAGTCAATGTTGATGATATAAAGACAAGAAAGAGTATTCCCATGATCACATTTTGAGGTTTTTTTCCTCCAATTGTCTCTCTTGCACATGTTTGATGTCATCGTGACGGTAGAGTATTTATCTTGCTTCTTAATGTTAGGAAGCATTGTCCCATATCATTGAAATGTTCATAACAATTTAATTGCTTGTAGCTGCTGCGTTGTGGTTGTTGCATGGTTGGTTTAATCATTTCTCCCTTGTCGGTTTCGGAGTGAATTTCGGGCTCCACGAGGGCAGATGACACGGCGCCACACATCTCCCTGCATCCCCCGTCCCCATCCTGCTTCCGGTTCAGGCTTGGTTGGTTCCTGGAAGTTGATGTAATGAGCTACGTAGATTTTCCCGACTTTTACACGTGATAAAGAAGGTAGTGCCAGCGCACACTCATGCAGGATAGAAGTGTCTTTGTTTAGGGCAGGGACAGACACATCCAGCTGCCTTACGATGGGGGCTCCGCACATCAGAAAGACCAGCCGTGTAATGTAGAGTGTGGACTTTGACGCAGTATCAGTCAGTCAATCGCTCATGTCTGTGTGACTCTGAACACGCAGACTCCGGGCACTTCCCAGACTGACAGTGCTCCACACGTGTTGTTAGAGTCGTGCTGGGAGGGTAACATGTCTGAACCCCATGCAACGAGGACCTGAGCTCTGCAGTTGGTCCCACCCTGCCCTGGGCACCTCTCTTCTTGAGGTTTGGGGACAGTCCTCTGCCCTCGTAGTTTGACTAACTCCAGAGAGAGAAGAGAGATCCCATGACAGGATGCTCAAGATCAGCACCTCCTGTGCCCGCCTTCCTTGCACACTTGGGCCACTTGTGTGTTTACTGGTCCTAGACCACAGAGCTTCTGCGTGTGGCCTGGGTGCCCTCCCTCCTCTGCACGGCTTTGGTAAGGAGGGCAGGTGGCGCTCAGTGGCAGTCCCGTAGCTTGAAAGAGGCAGTGTTTTTGCGGAACATTGTTATTGACGATCTTGTCAATAATTTCATTAAAAAGGTTTCAGCATA
Organism: Macaca fascicularis; assembly: GCF_037993035.2. NCBI lineage: Eukaryota > Metazoa > Chordata > Mammalia > Primates > Cercopithecidae > Macaca > Macaca fascicularis. The sequence goes on from NC_088390.1 coordinate 87,237,677, forward strand.
TGTGGTTCTCATCTGCAGATGAGGGACCCAAGACACAAGTGTGTTGGGGCTCCATGTCCACCTTACGATGCCCCCCGTGCCCCTTCTCCGGGCTGTTTCCCCAGGCCATGTCCCGGGCAGCCACCCCTGTTTGCACTGGCCATGTCCACCCTACGATGCCCCCCGTGCCCCTTTTCTGTGCTGTTTCCCTGGGCCATGTCCCGAGCAGCCACCCCTGTTTGCACTGGCGCTTGAGGGCTTGAGCCACCTGCTAAAATGAGTTCCCGGGCTGTTTACTTGCGTTTCATAAGGAAATGTCTTCTCTTTGGGAGGTGCGCCCCACCCTCACATCCCTCTGTGGGCCAAGCTCTGTCGCAGGTTGTTGGGTGGACGGGCGCCTTTGCTTTTCCTCACTCCCCTGCTCGGAGGTCAGAGGGCAGGCAGCCTGGCCGTTCCTCCTGCATGCAGTGGACATGCTTGTTCTGAAGCGAGAGCAGGCTGGGGAGAAGGAAGGGGCGCTGAGACGACTCTGCTGTCCTTGTGCTGTGTGTTCACCTCCAGGCCCTGGTTTCTTTTAAATGGTGGGAATCCTTCATGATGCCCGCCCTCCCTCCCCCACCCACACAGCTCACGAAAGGTGCTTCTCAGTCATCCCCGCCCTGGCCAGCAGCCTGACTGCAAAACCTTGATGTTGGGTAAACTGGTCTCCCCTGTGGAGGTCAAAATTTTTCTTGAATTTGGAAATCTTTGAGACTTCTCGCATTGTTTGAGCCACAGTGCTGCTTCAGAATATTATACCGACTTCTCAGTTTCTCATTTTTCTTGTCCTATCACTGAGCCTGTTTTGAGGAAATAAGACATTTTTTGTTCCTAAAGGAGAAGGCATTTAGTGGAAGGAAAGAGCATGTGTTGAAGAATTGTATTAAGAAGCTCGCTTAGGCTGGGTATGGTGGCTCACACCTGTAATCCCAACACTTTGGAAGGGTGAGCCGGGAGGATCCCTTGAGCCCAGGAGTTCAAGAGCAGCCCGGGCAACACAGCAGGACTCCAACTATAACAATTTAAGAAAAGAAGTTCACTTAACTCAGCTACCCTGTGTTGCTGATGCATCGCCTCTTTGAATATTATTCCTATGAGGACGGTGCCATCAGATGGTTCCTACGGTGGGAATTGCTGATCAGCTAAATCTTCTCGATAGCGGAATCATGCTCATGCCTCTGAACGTGTGGCATTTGGTTTTCCATTCTGAGTTACTTCACTTAGAATAATGGCCTCCAGCTCCATCCAAGTTGCTGCAAAAGTCATGGTTCTGTCCTCCCGGCTGAGGAGTGGTCCTTGGTGCCGCCTGCCCTGTGCGAAACGGCAGCAGCCTCACCCCCCGCCCACTGTCTGTCATGTTTGTCCCTGCGTCATCTGCCGTCACTTGGCACCACTCATGTGTGCTTGTTCATTTGCCTGTTACCTGTCCTCCCCAGACCCGGCTCCCTCAGGACAGGGCCTGGGCGCACACTGCCAATCTTCACATCCCTGTCGCGGGTATCAGCTGCGTGTTGAATACACAGGCAAAGTAGACCTTGTGGGCGAGATTCCCCCCAGCGTGGATGGTGAGCTTCCACAGCGTTCGCTGGCTGAGATGTAAACCTGCAGAGCGTGATGTGGACTGCTTTCAGTACATGCCATGGACTGCCCTTGGGGTCCAGTCCGTGGTCCATGGAAACCATGTGTGACCCAGCTGGGCTTGGTCTGTATGTCTGGGGACACCGGAAGAAGCAGTCGTTTTGGAGGTGTGCGGGAGGGAGGAAAGCTGCAGATGGAGGTTGAGCTCTGAGCTGTGAGCTCATGGAGAGTTTAATTCTTCCGGCCGTGCGCTGAGGGTCTCCTCAGAGCCTTCCTCCCTCTGCTCAGAGCCCTTCGCCACCTGCGCCCATTTTTCTTGCAACCTCTCCACCATTCCCTGCTCTCAGAGCTGTGGCATCACTCATGAGAACGCCCGGTGTTTTCTAGGATCCCTGGCCGCCTGAACGACAGGAGGACGCCCCTGGGTGAGCTGAACTGGATCTTCACAGCCATTACAGACACCATCGCATGGAACGTGCTCCCTCGGGGTGAGGCGCGGGCCGGGCCTTGGGGAGGGAGGCTATGGCCTTGAGTGTGCGGGGAGCCAACCTTTGGACATGAGAGGAGTCAGATAGGATCCATGAGTGCCTCACTAGTGAGGAAGACAGTGGGAGGGGCTGAAAAGTAGAATGCGACCACCTAAGGAGGTTTCTGCAAGGGGGTGAGTTACTGCACGCCAGGTCCTCAGAACAGTGGTGTGGAGAGACTGCGTGTCAGCGTTGGCCCTGACCGTTCGCACAGCCTTTACCGCGCACCAGCGGCTTGTCTTCAGAGTCATTGGCATTATTCACGTTGGCCGAAAACCAGAATTGCTGTTGTAAGACTTGTTTGTGTTTTTTGTTTATTGATTGGTTGATTTTGGGTGTTTGTTCACGTTATGTATATGTGCACTGTGTGTGTGTACACGTGTACATGTGTGTATGTACACACGTGTGTATGCATATGCGTATTTGTGTGTGGGTATTTACATGTGTGTGCATGTGTGTATCTGTGTGCATATGTGTGTACATGTGTATGTATCTGTATAGGGGTGTATCTTTGTATACATTGTGTACATGTGTGCACATGCGTGTGTGCATGCATGTATATTCGTGCACGTGTGTGTGTGTGTGTAAGCATGTGTGCGTGTTTCAGCATGAGTGTGTGGTGCTGATGGGAAATATGCATATTAGTCCCAACTTGTTTTTAGCAATTTTTGATAGAAGTGAATTTGTGTATTTGACTTTAAATGCTAGACACTAGTCACTGAAGATTCCTTTTTATCTTTGATCTCTCCTCAGATCTCTTCCAAAAGCTCTTCAGACAGGACTTACTGGTGGCTAGTCTGTTCCGAAATTTTTTATTGGCGGAAAGGATTATGAGGTCGTACAACTGCACTCCCGTCAGCAGCCCGCGTCTGCCGCCCACGTACATGCATGCGATGTGGTGAGTGTTTCAGGATCCTCCAGGTGCTGTGCTCCCCTGCCCTTCGCAGCACTGTGATGTCATGGAATTGCACAGAGCTGGGCAGGGAGGCCCCACGCCTAACCTGGGGACCCCGTGTAGCATTAACAAGTGAAGCTAAATGCAGGGCTCCCAGAGATCTCCACACGGCGGAATGGGGGTCTCCTTTGGAGGGCAGAAACCTTGGGGGGCCTTTTAGGACTGCACGGGAGCAGTGGCCAGCTGAAGCCTCACAGCTCTGCAACTTGGGGGGGGGGGCAGCACTTTGCAAGAGAGTTTCTGACCTTTTAGAAACCAGTAGTGAGAAAATAACTTGCTGACTTGAATTTATGAAGCGCATCCAAGATCACCCTGGAGAATTAAACTGTTGGGCTCACGATCAATTAGTTTTTATGCTTATTTCTCACACACACACACACGCTCATAAGTGTAATCTTTTATGACTATTGATTATAGTTCTGTCCCATTGCTGAGTTGCTATTTATGCAACTCCTAATGGTAGTAACAGTGACAATGATGTTTTTAGTCTAGACATTATATTTGAAGACGTTTGGTTTCTTTCTGTTCTGTGGCTGCCCTAACAGAAGCAGGTTTGGGCAAATTCTAAAATAGTATTAAAACAAAGAAAAATATTTCTGTTCATCAATGGGAGAAACCCCAACAACACGAATGTTTTTAAAAGCGCGATTAATGTATACCTAGCCTCAGAAGCTATTGTATGGCGTATTTTCCTGGCCCGGTTTACTTTGGCTAGTGTTTTGTGTTTTCTTTTTAAATGTGTACGTGGCCACTTTCCCTCAACACTGGAAATGCAGAGCAGCAAGAAGAAATCTAAACTCATTACCCATCACCCACTCCAGAAAAGTTAGAAATAATCTAATTTTTAATATTTATAGTCAACATTTATATGAGATAGATCAAAATACGTTATACCCAGCACAGCACTTGGACTTTAAACAGAAAAAGTTAAAGCATGCATGATCTGTGTCCTTCTTAAGAGTCTGTAAGATAAAATAGAGAACCCTGATAAGGAGAAAAGAAAATTGAAGTACACCATTTAAATAATGTGTAAATAAAACCACCACACATTTATTTTTCACGAATCCATGAATAACAGAGCTGTAAAAGAGAGAGTTGTTTGAAAAGCCTTTGCAATATTTAGAATAAATATTTAAAATAAACATTTTTTTAAATAAAGAGAGCATTTTTGAAAGAGTATATTCTCAAAATGGCCTTATTCCTTTAAGTAAAGTAAGGCCTTAAATGCTGTCTCTATTTCTTCTGAGACAGGTTTTTGTAATAAATTTATTTTAGAAAGAGAAGGAAAAAGAAAAAAAAAGAGCTGAAGGGGTCAGTGCCACATCACATCCTGGATCAAAAACTAGTTCAGTGCTGGGAGCCGGTTGAGCACTCAGTGGGGCTGGGCAGGGTCTCCAGGCTTGCAGATTCCCCTTACCAGGAATCAGTCCATGGAAACCTTTTTCCTTCTAGCGTATGTTTTCTCCAGATGTAAAAGCACCTGTCTGATGTGCTTAGCTGCATAGAGTTAAACACAGTGGCATCACATTGGTGTCCGTGGTCAAAGACCAGAGCCAGAGCACAAAGAGCAGCCAGGAGGGGTGAGCGGGTGAGGATGGGTGCTGGGAGGGGCATGTGGCGAGTTCAGCGTGGGGCAGCCATATCCCACCTCTCCATCCAGAGGCCGTGTGGCGAGGCCGGTGTGGGGCGGCCACATCCCACCTCTCCGTTTAGAGGCCCGCGTAGCGAGGCCATTTAGAGGCCACGTGGTGAGGCCAGCACAGGACAACCACATCCCACCTCTCCATCTAGAGGCCGTGTGGCGAGGCCGGTATGGGGCAGCCACATCCCACCTCTCTGTCTAGAGGCCGTGTGGCGAGGCTGGCACAGGACGACCACATCCCACCTCTCCATCTAGAGGCCGTGTGGCGAGGCTGGCGTGGGGCAGCCACATCCCCCCTCTCCATCTAGAGACTGGGTGGTGAGGCCCGCGTGGGGCAGCCACATCCCCCCTCTCCATCTAGAGGCTGGGTGGTGAGGCCCGCGTGGGGCAGCCACATCCCCCCTCTCCATCTAGAGGCCGTGTGGCGAGGCTGGCGTGGGGCAGCCACATCCCCCCTCTCCATCTAGAGGCTGGGTGGTGAGGCCCGCGTGGGGCAGCCACATCCCCCCTCTCCATCTAGAGACTGGGTGGTGAGGCCGGCGTGGGGCAGCCACATCCCCCCTCTTCATCTAGAGGCTGGGTGGTGAGGCCCGCGTGGGGCAGCCACATCCCCCCTCTCCATCTAGAGGCTGGGTGGTGAGGCCCGTGTGGGGCAGCCACATCCCACCTCTCCATCTAGAGACTGGGTGGCGAGGCCCGCGTGGGGCAGCCACATCCCCCCTCTCCATCTAGAGGCCGTGTGGTGAGGCTGGCGTGGGGCAGCCACATCCCCCCTCTCCATCTAGAGGCTGGGTGGTGAGGCCCGCGTGGGGCAGCCACATCCCACCTCTCCATCTAGAGACTGCTTTCTAGTACCGGCCCCTCAGAAGCTTTCTGAGTGCCGGCATTTGAGTCAGTCCTGCTTTACAGAAGGTCCTCGTCTAGGCCTAGCTGCAGCCTCTCCCAGCCCTGCTGGGGCTGCCCTTCCCTGCCCGAGAAAAAGGCTGGCTGTTCTGCAGACTCCGCTTCCTGGAGCCTCACGGAGCCAGCCCTCACCTGTGCTTGTTTGTTGTGCTAGAGAATCATGAGGTGATGTCGCAATCCGCAGAGGCCCAGAGAACCTGGGGACAGCATCACATGGGTGCCCTGCAGCCCCTCTTCCTGACGGTCACTGTGGACACTCAGATTTTTCTCCTCCTGGTTCTGACCTTCCTGAATGTGTCAGAGGCTCTGCTTGGGCTAATGTGCGCCTTTAGTGTTCCAGCCCACATGGTCCATCATTCCACCATACGTGGCCTGCGGCGTTATGTCCTCCCGCTTCCCTTTTGGGTGCATCCTCCTTGTTGCGGGGCAGGCTCTTGGGGAAGCAAACGGAGACGGAGGCTGGTGTCACGACACTGCTCGTGAGTGGACCAGCCCTGGGTCAGCGCTGGAGGGGTGGGCAGAGAGAAGTCAGGCTCACCTCCGCCAGCCCTGGGGAGCTCTGAGGATGGGATGGGAGGTGAGTGGTCTCACCTGCATTCTGCATTGGTTGTCAGACATCGGCCACCCAGAAGAGGGCCTGACAGCCGTGAGCCGCCTGCCTGTGGTGCCCCCAACCTGAAGGGGATCCCGGCCCCCTCCCTCACAGTGTCTTGCTGTAAGAGAAAATCTCACCTGCCTTACCTGGGTCTGCTGTTACCGCCAGCCCCATTTCGATGGGGCCCTTGAGAGAGGAGAAAGCGCAGCACAGAGGAGCCCTGCCACAGTGCACAGCCCGTTTGCAAGAAACATGTTTCCTCCCCTCATCCAGGAAAGTGGCTCTTCCCGGTCGGCTGTGGAGAGCTTATCATCAGGCCCTGCTGAGGCCTGCAGCAGTGACCGCGGGCTGGCCTAGAAGACAGCGGCCAGCAGCACCCGGCCACTGGAGCAGCCGCTGGTGCCACCACTGCCAGCAGCCGGGGCCTCCAGGCCGGCCCAGGTACAGGGGAGTGAACTCTGTTCATGTAGAATCACAGGGGCGACCCCCTCAGTTCCTAGGCTGGGGCAGGGAAGCACTGCTCTGGCCTCCTCCTGGTCCCTGGCAACCTTCTGCTGGGTATCACTGTGTCCGCATGGTTGGGTTTGATGGACATCAGGGATGAAGACTGAAGAAGAACCAGGCCAGGAGTGGTGAAGGGCAGGGCTCCTCCTGTGGGGTGCTCAGGGTGGGCCGCCGTGCCATCACCGCTGGGCACACCTGTGAGCTCCACCAGCCACGCGGCTAGAACTCACCCTGCTGATGCCGACGGCCAGGGTGGCTTTGGGGTTTCACCCTCAACCGGCAGAAGAAGCTTTACATGCTTGGATGTTTCCCTTTTTCTTTTTGAAACTCACACCTTGGGCATGCATCTGCGTCCTGCCCTGGCGACTGACGTGAGCACAAAGGGAGCCTTAGTCAGCTGCTCGGCCCGCGGGAAGGAAGAGGTGAGTGGGAGTGACTCACGCCAGGCTTGGGCTTCAGGCTTCATGGCAAAGCAGTGAATGCGAACACCCAGGGGAGCCGCTGTACCAAATTGAAGCTGATTTGTGCTGAAAGAAGAAAACCTAATTCACAGATTACATACCAGTCATGGCCCTTCCGATGAACGCGTCTCCCTCTGCTTAGTAATAGGAGTTCCTCCAGCGCCACTCGTGGAAAATAGAATTTGCAGGCGGAAACAGCATTAGGGAGGGTGCCGGCCATCTACTGCTGTGTGACAGCAGTGTCCCTGCAGACCCGGCAGCTCAGAACAGCACACAGCCTCCAGGTCCGGTGCCTGTTGTGGGACTCAGCCAGTTTCTCTGTGCAGGGTCCCACCAGGTTAAGGCTGCCTTTGCAGTTGAGACCACCCAGCGTCCCCGGTCTTTCTGCTGTCTGACAGAACTATTTAATATTACCAGCTGGGGTCCTTAGCGTGGCCTCCCGCCCCTCAGAGCCAGCGCGGGAGCCGGATGCTGCAGCCTTGCCTAGTGCCACACACGGTCATGGCAGCCGTCACCTTTGCCATATTCTGCTGATCGAAAGCAGTCTCAGGTCCCACCTGCACTCCCAGGGAGAGGCCACACCTGGAACAGAGGTCCTGGGGCCACATTCGAACCTGTCCGCCTCAGCTGGTGAACCATGCTGGGGTTTAGAGAGGGTGAGAGTGAAGTCGCAGAGCCTAGGGAGCGATCTGACCACGGCTCCCCTGAGGCACAGCAGTCATGGCAGGTGACCACAGGGGTCATGTAAGAATAGGGTGAAAAAGCGCCTGTTGCGTGTTGGACGTGTTCTGAAGCTTTATAATTGTTAGGCCATCTCCCTCTCACAGCAGGTGCTGCTATAAAGCTACAGTTTTTGCTATCAATATGCCCATTTTACTGATGAGAAACTGGGGTGCGTGAGGACCCGCATGGCAGGGCCAGGCCGTGGCTCCAGCCGTCTAGCGCCAGCCTGCCCCATGCTGACTCAGCGGTGTACATGCTGAGTCATGATATGTATGTGCATGAGCTTCTGTTTCAGGCAGATCCCTGGGACAGGAGTGCACCCAGGCAGAAGTGGCATTTAACCAGGGAGCAAAGCTCTTGTCACCTCTTGTTACACATGGCCGCTGTGCTGGCGGATCACAGCATCGTTGTCAGCGTGCGGAAGCTTCCCCGGTGTCTGAATGAGTCTGATCAGGCAGAGACGAGCAGGGAGTGGCACTTAGCGACCTGCTGTAGTCATGCTCCTGGGAGCAGGAGCCCGTGCAAGGTCTCAGGAAGGACGTGCGCCTCATATGAGAACCCCATGGCAGGTGGCGTTCCTTGCATTTTGCAGTCAGCCACATCCCACCTGCAGAACAGAACCCCGGGGTTTTCCCTCCAGCTGGACATGAGAAGTTGCTGGGGAGTCGGCAGCCCTGTCCTGGGATCCGAGTCATCTTGGTGACTCCCACCCTTTGATGCCCGGCCGAGACCCGCCTGGCTCGGGCCTGCCCTTGGTTGGGACCTCACTGACCTCAGGCCTGTGGCCCCTGACCCCTGCCTTGGCTTTACGGCCTTTACAGTGCTGGCCCTGGTGGCCACCCACCTGCCTGCCCACCGCCTGCCCTGCCTTTGAATGCCCGGCCCCTTTGCCCCACAACCAACCATGACCTGGCTTAGGAGCGTAACTGAAGCAGGTCGCTAAGGAAAAACCAAGGAACGGGACTGATGGGATGTTCTGGAAGACAAAGACAAATCAAGCCATTTGTCGGAACATTGGTTATAAGAGGGAAAATTTGGGAATGACTCTTACTACCTAACAGAATAGGAATGTAAATTGAGATCTAGATACTTAAAAGAAAATGTAAGCAGTCTTAACATTTTATTCATGACTATGCAAAAGATATGTTAAATGAGAAACAGAACACCAAATTGCATCAGCAATATAGTTAATATCTATGTTAAAATACGTAGTACACATAGCAATAAAACACTGAATAGATTTACAAATAAACATTAATGATGTTTGTGCCAGGGTGGTACAGTTGGGGTGATGGTTCTCCATTCTAAAAATTGATAAATATTACTTTGGCTAATTAAAAATCTGCCTGTAGATTTTCTAAGCCTTCGAAGCACTAAAAGCAATTTTTAAAAATAGAGTCTTTATGGCTAAGGCATTGTTGTTCATAAATTCAGAACTAGAGACACACAGAAAAAATAATTGAATAATTCTTTACATGAGGAAAAACATGACTGGTAGAGTTGCCTAAGAGGCAGGCGTGGGGGCTGTCAGGCAGCAGGAAGACCGGGCTGGCATCCAGGAGGGCACGGGCATGGGTAGGGCAGCGCTTGGGCCGTGCTCAGTCCAACCAGGGCTCTGTGGGGCGGTTTTGGCCCACAGTTGCCAGTCATAAAGTAGCCAAAAGTTCATATTTTCATTTTTAATTATCTGATTATTCGATGTTGATATCTAATGTGGCATTAAAAAGCATTCCGCGAGCCCAACCGGACACATCCCACCAGACAGCAGCCTGCAGCCTGCCTGCTCCAAGCTGGGCCATGAACCCCTAGGGTCAGAGGCTTAGGTGAAGCCATCGGTGCCTCAGCTCCCAGCGTAGGGGGCGACCCGTACACATGGCAGTGCCGTGTGCATGGGGAGGGCGGCGTCCAGGGCGACTTGCGGCTGAGTCTCAGGACGCTTCCCTCACTCTTCTTCCTCAGCCCCTCCTGTGCGTGTCCAAGGGTCCTCTCCAGGTGGGGGTATTTTCTGCAAGGTCTGGCATCGTGGCTTCTTCTCTTTCTGTGCTGGGAAGTGCCAAATAAGTAATATTAAAGAGTTCTCTGTACAGAAATCAATGATGATGTAATTTCAGGAGAATCACTTGCATTTCACACATGTTCTCTGGAGAGAGTTTTCAGCAACGAGGCTGCCAGCATCAATCTGGAGCTAAAAAGTAAACACTAGTCAGTTCCATTTAATGCTGAAAATTATATCATGAACCAACTTTGATAGGGAATTGAACGTAAAAATTGGGCTTTGGATTTGGAGAAGATCCTAGGCCTCATAGGAGAAGAAAGACTGGAAATGCGGTCTGGCTGGTCAGGAGCCGGGACAGCACATCCCACGCCGAAGGTGTGCACAGATCCTCCCCGCCAGCTTCTCTTTTCTGTGGCGTCTTCCTGGTCTCCTGGAGTCAGGGCAGCTCCACCGGCCTCAGTTTCTAGAGGATAAACCTGACTGAGGTGGACCTGCCACCTTCGCCACTGCCCAGTGCCAACCCCACCCTGCCCCAACCCCAGCTCCACCCAGTTCTCTCATTTCCTCTCCTCTCACTGCCACCAAAACATATGTCCAAAAATGGGGGTTTGTCAGCCTGTGTCTGTTCATTATGTGTGCAAAAAGTGTATCGGAATTAGTTGAACGGTAGTAGGCCACCCCCCAGGTCTGAGTGCTGACAGTTTGTAAAAGACCGTTTCAGGTGCTCTGCCGAAGCCGCTCGTACACAGCCTCCTCACGGCATCAGGCTGCTGCGTGCCACAGCGCGCCTGCACTGAGTCACCTTGCACAGGCCACTGCTGTCCAGTGGCTTCGTCATTACCTCCAAAAGGAGTCTGGTAGTTGAGGTGAGATCGCAGGTGCACTGCTCCTCGGGAATGCCAGAGGCTTACCGTGACAGGGAGCATCATTTTCATCTTTTTTTTTTTTTTTTGGAGGCAGGGTCTCGCTCTGTCACCCAGGCTGGAATGCAGTGGTGTGATCTCGGCTCACTGCAGCCTCAACCTCCCAGACTCAAGCAGTCCTCCCACGTCAGACCCCCAAGTAGCTGGGGCTACAGGCACACGGCCAGCTAATTGTTTTGTATTTTTTGTAGGGATGGGTTTTCACCATGTTGCCCAAGCTGGTCTTGAACTCCTGAGCTCAGTGTGCCCACCTCAGCCTTCCAAAGTGCTGGGATTACAGTTTGCGCCACCGCGCCCAGCAGGGAACATCATTTTAAAGCAGCTCTTTGCTTCCCAGAGGAGATTCCGTAACAGCTGTGTGTTGTTCCGATGTGTGTTTTCCCAAATCCACTACACAATTAAGGTGCTTAGGAGGGAGGAGAGGCAAGCACAGAGGTTTCGTTTGCACTAGCTCCACGTCCTTCCAGGGTTTCAGAGAGTCATGTACTTGCACTTGCACGGCCCAGAGACCAGGCCCCAGCACTGCCTCCTCTCCATTCCCCACGGAGGCTGACTCCTCAGTCCATGTTGCCCTGAGAAAACCCCACTCCAAGAAGGCATTTGACTCTGTGGAGTCCGTCATAGCAGAATTTCGCCTCCACTCTGTCCTAGGCGTGTTCACATCCGAAGTCTAATTTTAACTCTTAAACACTCTCACCACGATCCTTAACATGAGTGAGTTTACTAGTCTGGACACAGGAGGGAGGCTTTTGGAAGACTGGGGAACCCCAAGCCTTCTTAGGTGTGAGCAGTCTTTGCCGCTTGTGATGAATTTGATGCATGACTTTATCACTGTCCATCGGATCCCGCCAACGCTCTGGAGACAGCGATGTCAGATCTCTGATGACAGTGAACTTCCACAGAGGGCAGCAGCATCTCCCTGTGTGTCACTGTGTATCCCTGTGTGTCCCTCTGTATCACTGTGCACACAGTAAAATTTAACAAGAAGCCAGTCCATTCCACCATGTTACCACGTTGCAGATGTAGGGAGGGGATAACCACCCAGGCTTGGTAATCGTCTTTATTTTGGAGCCTCTATGCTGAGCCAGAGATGAGGAAGATGTTGGTACCTGGCTGTAAAGGCTTGAGCCACGTAGATACGGAGGGCATGCAGCCAACACCCCTCTTGAGACACCAGCTTGGTCAGTGTAGAAAAACTCCATTGAATGGTTTGCCTTCCTCCCTGGAGGTAGTTAGGTGTGCTAATTGAAACATGGGTTCATTGGGAACCCATGATCCAGGTGCTTTACAAATGGGCATGTGTGAGCATGGGCAGCACAGGCCGCAGTGGCCCCAGGTGTCAGGGTGCAGGCGGCTCCTGTCTTGGAGGCTCCCATCCCCCATGGACGCTCCTGCTGGCCACTGGGGCAACATTCCAGCAGGTGGGAAGGCCATGAGGAGTGGATGAGGCAGCTCAGGCCTGGAGGCAGACTTAGAGCTCACGCGCCCATCGCCCCCCTGTCCTGTGGCAATGTCTGGTCCAGCCTCATCCAGGGAGGAAGGGAATGTGGCCTCCACCCTGAGTGGCATGTCCCAGCTCAAATCCCGTTCCTTAACAAGGGCAGGGAGGGAGGCACAAAGGAGTGAGAAGCAGACGCACAGATGGAGAACGTTCAGCTCAGAAACAGAATCGGGCTCACCTCTGTTACTAGATTTTGCCAACTGCAGCTGAGGACTGAGCCGCTGCGGAGGTGGGCTCCTCGCCATGGGAGCATCACAGGGGGCTCTGCACGGCTGTCTGCTACGAAAACAATGCCCAGAGCTCTTTCCTCCCCTCATCAATAGACCAAAGTGTATACATCCCCAGGGAGCACACAGGAAAGGTAGCAGAAAAGAGCATGTGGAATAAATAATTTACAGTCTAGCTATTATATTCCTTGGGTGGTGATGGAGAGGTTGAATTTTTAGCAAGAGGAAAAAGGGAACAAAGCCTAACAGAAATTGAGGTTAAAACACAAAGTAATCTGCATTTACACTTCGCTTCAGGCCGCGGCAGCAGTGATGACTACTCAGAGCCGGCTTCCTGTTTAATTTTTGATGCAAAGTCATCGGGGAGTCATTCTCCTTCACTTTCAATTTCAGGGGTCCTGAAACCTTGCGTTCCTCCGCGGTAATAACCTGTGCTTTCTGTCCCGGGGCGGGCGCCGCTCTCTGACTGATAAGTGCAGATGGAGGCTGTGCGGACTTGGACGGCTTTCCTCCAGCCCACCTCCTGGGCGCCCGCCATCTCAGGGCTGTTTCCTGAAAACCCAGCTCTTGCCTGGATGACATGTTTTCCAGGCGGGTGACTCATCAGAGCAGCCAACAGCTTAGAAAGTCCCTCTGCCCCCAGCTGCCGGCGGGGAGGAGCCCACGATGCAGATGAGCTGGTCACAGCTAATCACAGCCTCCCCTCAGATCTGCACTCCAGCCCTCCAGCCCTGCGTCTCCAGGCGGCGTGATCGCAGGCTGTGGGAAGTGCTAATCCAGACACCTTCCCGGTCCCCTCCCACCTTCTGCTGTCGTGTGCTGCCAAACCTCGCAGGGCTGGCCGCTCCCGAAGCCCACCACCATGGTCTCTCATGTGTACACAGGACCCACTTTCCCACTTGCCTTTAGTTGGGAATCCCAAATTAGAGCTGCAAGTTTGTGTTGATTTTATTCTAGAAAATGCAGCCAGTTTTAATCAACAGATAAATGCTCATTAGAGAATACCATTGTTCTGCTGTTTAAAAGGTTGCCGTGCAGGCGGGGGCGGTGGCTCACGCCTATAATCCCAGCACTTCAGGAGGCCACTGCAGGCAGATCACCTGAGATCAGGAGTTGGAGACCAGCGTGACTAACATGGTGAAACCCCGTGTCTACTAAAAATGCAAAAGCCGGGCGTGTGGCGCATTCCTGTAATCCCAGCTACTCGGGAGACCAAGGCAGGAGAATCGCTTGAACCCGGAGGCGGAGGTTGCAGTGAGCCAAGATCGCACCACTGCACTCCAGCGTGGGTGACAGAGCAAAACTCCATCTCAAAAAAAAAAAAAAAAAGGTTGTTGTGCAATTTTAGAATTTAATGGGAGCCCTATGGTCATCTAATCTGGCCCTTTAATATGGTTAAATAAATAAATAAACCGCCCACGGCCCTGAGAGGGCCCGTGGCTTGCTGAGCAGGCGGTGCCAGGCTGAGCTCCTCCCAGTACCTCGTCTTCCCTGCCTTGCTCTGAGTGGGGCTGTCCTTTGGGCCCAGGGTGAGCCGTAGCTTGAGGTTCAGGGCCGCTTCACTGTGTGCTAATAATGGGGTTCCAGCATTTGTCTTTCAGCAGTTTGTAGGTGTTCTTTTACATCCTTTCTTCTCATTAGTACTTGAACAAAGTTCTTTTCCTCGTCTCATGTAGACAGCTCTGCCTCGAGTCCATAGCCCTGGGTAGCCAGACGTCCCTGAGCAGCCTCCTAGCATCGTCCAGGCGCCGAGCCACAGCCCTTCCTCCTGGGCTTTGTCTCATCCCTGCAGCCTCCTGAGCCTCTGTGCATCAGTGAAACCAGAACCATCTGGGGCTGCTTTTCTGGTCTGTGAAATGTGGAGCTGGGTCAGTCCCCGCCTCCCACCCCCGGGCTGGATCCGGGTGGGCTGTCAGCCTTTTAGGAGCACAGCATCCCACTGCAGCGACATGGGTCACGAATCCGAGAGAGATTGTCACCCGTGGCTCTGACACAGCTTCGCTGGGCGGTATCCTGTCCGGTGTGCTGAGCCATGTCTCCAGTGCAGTTCAGGCCTTCAGCGCCAAGCAAAGGCCTTGGAGAGCATGCAAATAGGCTTTTGGGAGGCACGGTTCCAAAGGTGCCCCGCCCAGCACTGACCGAGGCCACACTGGGCACCACGCTGGTCTTGTCGGGCCACAGCCCAGACACCCTCTCTGCCCTCCTCTCGCCTCCACCTTCCCTAACTTGTACATACTTTCTTCTAACTCCTGAAGCAGAAACTTTTTATTTGATTAAATTCAAGGCATCTTTATAGAGTGTAATTGCAATAATTGGCTTTGCTTCTTTTACTGAGGGAGTAGGTCTCCCTCGGTGCTGCTGAATGCCATTTGCCCGCAGCTGGGGATTTACGGGGCGTGTGGGAGCTATTTATTGCACGTACTTTGAGGCGCTTTTGATTATCTCCTGATTGCTTCTTAACTCTATTGGCAGGAGAAGGGCATGTTTGTGCAAAGAGGGCCAGTCTTGGGAAAATTGAAATATATTTCATATATTTGAAAGTGAAAAATTGTTCTTTAGTCCCTTTGTTCATCTTAAATTTTTACTTTTTTTCTGGATTTTAAGATTTTTCATTCTCATTTTGGTCCTTTACTAAGACATTGAGAAAATATGCCCTTTGACATGGCAGCACGGAGTGTCATTAGCCTAAAAAATAACAGAGTCCTCGAGTCTCTTGGAAAATTACCCAGAAGAGAGCGCAGTGCTAGAAGCAGAATCCGTGATACTGACCGTCACTGGGTTTCCACAAGGAACGTATTTCTAGTAGAAAGGGAGAGTAGGGCTGAAGGGGTTGCTGTCCTTCCTCCATCCCTACCATGAAGGTTGAGCATCCCTAATTCAAAAATCCAAAATGATTCAAAATCCAAAACTCTGTGAGGGCCACCGTGCTGCCACAGGTGGACAGTTCCCCTCCCGACCTCACGGGCGCACTTTATTTCATGCACAAAACTGTGTAAAATTCGCCTCAGGCTGTGTGTGTAAGAGGTATATGAAACATAAATGGAGTTTGCTCTTAGACTTGGGTCCCGTCCCCATGAGATCTCATTATGTATATGCAAATATTCCAAAACCTGAAAATACCGGAAATCCAAAAACACTTCCGGTCCCAGGCATTTTAGAAAAGAGATATTCAACCTGTATCCGTGGAAATCAAGACAGTGCTCTGTGGCCGTGCCGAGAGTGAGGTGATTATTCACTTCCAGTTTAGAGTTCATGTTGGATGTTGTGGTGGGGGGACAGCAGCTGCCTCTCGCTGACCCCTGCTTTGTGTCAGCCGCTCTACAAGGACCCCGTGAGGGAGACATGATCATGAGTCCATTTCACAGATGGTGACACGGATCCTAGAGAGACAGAGCCACATGCCCAAGGCCCCAGAGCCACATGCTGAATTTCACCAAGCGGCCTCCCACACAGGCTCCCTGGCCAGGCCCTCATCCTCTGGACAAGGCAGCTCCCTGGGCCGCTCCCTGGGCCGGAGCTAGTGGGCAGCAGAGCTGGGAGCAGAGCCCAGGCTCGTGGCTCGCGGTCAAACCTTCTTTTCTTCCCTCTCTCCTTTTCGAAACTCACACAGGTCTGCTCATGCACAGAGAGTGCTTTCCTGCTCGCCCCCACTCGTTTAGCCAATGCTTATTGAAAGCCGGCTATGTGCCTGGCACTGGGAAAGAAGTTGGGTACGGCTGGATGCCAGGGCACCTGCGGGATGTCTGTAATTCAGCATGTGGCTCTGTGGCCTTGGGCACGTGGCTCTGTCTCTCTGGGATGAAACGGTCTCATGATCATGTCTTCCGCACAGTGTCCTTGTAGAGCAGCTGACGCAAAGCAGGGGTCAGTCAGAGGCAGCTGCTGTGCCTCCGCCACAGGGCCAGAGATGGCGGAGGTGCTGGGGTGTGCCAGGCCTGGGGTACCACAAGAAGGCCAGAGCCACAGAAGGGCTTAGGGGTGCCGTGTTAGAGCCTCCGAGAAAGCTCACAGGGCAGCTGGCCTGGACGGAGGTGCTGGCAGAGGGGCCCATTGGGAGGGGGCTGTTAGGACAACACCGAGACTCTGGCAAGGCCACATTAGGAAGGTGGCAATGGTGATGGTGGCTGGGGGTGCCCCGTAAGGCTGTTGCCTACACCTGGGAATCCCAGGAATTGGCCTGGAGGTGTTAAGTCCAATTCAAACTGCGGGCTGGTCCTACGATAGAATCGGGGTGTGGAGCTCTGGAGAGAGGTGTGAGGCTGTTTTAAATAGTGTCTGGGGGTGTCAGTGAGCAGGTGGCAGTGGGCGCCCTGAGCAAGGATGAGAGCAGGCAAGGAGAGGGCTGTGGAAGCTGCAGCTGCACGGTCCTGAAGGACGGGGTCGGGAGCCCAGGGAGGAGGCTGTCTCGTGTTCACTGTGACGGGAGGGAGGCCGGAGGAGAAAGCCTCGTAATGTCCAAGAGGGAGAACTCAAGAGGGACAGTGTGGTCGGTTACTATGACAAGGAGTCTCGACAGGGGAAGCACATCACCCGGGTGGTCTGTGGAGCCACTGTGGCTTGCAGGGAGCAGCTCTATGCATGGGAGGAGACCCCAGACTGCAGGGTGCCTGTTGAGACCCACGGGGAGGCGGCAGGGACTGACTGAGCAGGTGGCCGTCCACACCAGGGAGCAGTGGAGGGGAGGCAGAGAAGGAACGGGGATGGGCCCGACGGCACCATCATAGCACAGAGCTCAGCCCTGACTGCCAGGACCGCTTTCCCTGACTGCACGCTGACCCCTCCTGATGGGGCATTTTGGCCTGGCCCCAGTGTCTCTCCCACACCCTCCAGGACGCTGCCCCATCAGAGCCTGTGCAGGGACCGCAGCTGCTTGGAACACATGGGCTGCTGCTACTTGGGTTCAAGTCACAGTCAGAAGCCACAGCAGAAAATGGGAAGCATTCGTGTCTTTTTCCCAGGCGTTTTTCTCATTTTATTTTAAAGAGAAAAAATGTGACAAACAAAATGGTGAGAATGCTGGCAGCACCAGCGTTCCCGCCTGCGCTCTCCCCTGGCCACCCCTCGGACGTCTTCTGCAGCCCGAGGCTGAACAGCAGTGAGACTGTAAACATGCCGCCCAGCAGCTGCCATGGCCTCTGCCCAGACCCTTGCTGCCGACGCTCAGCTGGCTCCTCCTGTGCCCCGTGAAGTGGCCTCGTATGGAAGCCCATCCACAGTGCTCAGTGGGTGTTCCTTTGTTCTCTCCGCAGGCAAGCCTGGGACCTGGCTGTCGACATCTGTCTGTCCCAGCTGCCGACGATCATTGAGGAAGGCACTGCGTTTCGGGTGAGTCCCTCCAAGGGCGTCTTGTGCGTCCGCGGCGGCAGCCGCTTCTCTGGGCACCTGGACTTCAAAGCCCCCAGAATGGGGGTGGCGCCCAGGACTCTCGGGTGTCAGAGATTTTGTTTACCTGCCTGGAAAAGATGTAGTTGCCAGAGTTTAAAACATCGAGTCAACCAGGGTTTAAAGTTAGACTTTGAAAGAATGAACTTTTAAAACAATCCTATCTAAATTTTGCTATTACAGATCAGCTTTTCTTAATGCAGACTTACTCCCTGTGAGTGGTGATCATGTTACACTTTCTGGCCTTTTCGCCACAGACGCATTGTGGATCTCCCCCAGTCCTCTGACTCAGCCCTGTGGGACAGTGCCCCACAGAGGGTTTGGTGCTGAGCCCTGGAGGGGCATTCTGCCCCCAGCCACACTGCACGGGCGCTGGAGAGCCGAGCTACCTAGGGCGGAATCTTGGCTTAGTCACAGCACCTGCGAGTGAGGGTGGCCCCAGGCCTTCGCAGCAGCTCTCTTGGATCCCCTCGTGGTTTCTTAATGAGCTTTTGCCTTATGTGAGGCTTCGAGTCTGAAAATAGATAAATAAGACAGACGCCTTGCCCTCCAGAAACCTGTGAGGGAAGAGGAGCCTCTCACATCCACGCAGAATGCAAGGGAGGAATCAGTACGTGCGGTAGACATGGGGAGGCCGGGGATCGGGGGGCAGCAGCCTGGGCAGAGGCCGGAGGGGACCAGCATCCCCGCCTCCCACTGGGGCCGTGCCTGAGACACCACCGCATCAGGCCTCAGAGCCACGGAGCCTAGCTGTGCCACCGAGGGCAAGTTTGGTCGCCTCCTGTGTCACGGTCTCCTCATTTAAGGGAGGGATTACGGTGGTATCCAACCCCAGGGGCGCTGGGAGGACAGAGTGAGTTAATGTGGGAAAAGTGCTTTGGACAGAGCCCAGCACAGGGCCCTTGGGAATTCATGTGCAGGCCACTGCCCCAGAGCCGGCTATCACTGATGTGAGAGCGTCACCCTCCAGTCCAGGGCGGAGGCACCGATGGTCAGGAAGGGTTCCGTCTACTGCCCAGACTTAACTTTCAGTGCACATCACAGCCGTCGGGGAAGCTTCTAACACACGCAGTCAGGAGCCTGGGTGTGCATGCATGCGTGTGCACACGTGTGTGGGTGTGCATGCATGCGTGTGCACACGTGTGTGGGTGTGCATGCATGCGTGTGCACACGTGTGTGGGTGTGCATGCATGCGTGTGCACACGTGTGTGGGTGTGCATGAAGTGTGTGTGGTGTGCCTGTGTGGGGTGTTTTAACTCCTCAGATGATTTTGACATGTCCCCATGGATGGGATTACTGGGAAAATGGCCTTTTTCAGAGGGCTTTCTTCTCTTTATAATCTTCTGTTAACCTCCCCTTATTGCTTGATTTTTGGTAACATTTGATTGTGCAAATTTTCAAACCTACAGCAAAGCTGGAAGAAATTTACAGTGAGCACCCCATGCCCACCACTTACTTCTGCCCCGTCTTTGTATTCATGCATTTTCAAGGGCATTGCAGACCGCCCCGCATTTTAAACCATGCGGCCGAAGCCAGCTCCCCCCATGTGCTTGGCATCAACATTGGGCTTCTAGACAAAGGCCTTCCCGCTCTCCCTGCTGGACCACAAACCTTGGGGGCAATGACAGGGTCTCCTGCAGAGTGGCAAACCTTCACAGATGCCGCCTGCCCACCCTCCACCTGCTAGAGTGGCCCCGGAGTGCCTGCGCTCTTCCGAAGAGCTACGGGCCTGTTGCCGCAAACAGATATTTGGAAACCTTCGGGAAACTGGCCTTTCTGTACTCCGAGCTGACTTCACTCAGTACTTCTAAGAGATCAGGACAATCTGCTTTTCTATAAAATAATGCAGTTTCTATTTGCGTGTGTGCTCTTTCTAAACGGATACTTAGGTTTCCGTGCCAGGTATCTTTGCCAAGTATCTTTTCAAGGATTTTACTCTATCTATGCTAAACTACTAGAATCAATATTCTGCATTTGGGAATGATTTCACCATGTTGGGGTGTCAGGACAAGCCGGGGATAACTGACGTGGACTACGCACTAGGTTCTTTTTGTTTTTATCTTATTGGAGGTATAACTTACACGTAGAAAAGTGTATACATCATACATGTACAGCTTGGTGAAGTTTTAAGCTGAGCATACTCGTGGAATCACACCCAAATCAAGCAGCGCCCATGAGCCCCCTCGGCGCCCCTCTTAGCTCCTCCCTTCCCCAGCAGTGGCCACTTTCCTGCCCAGTTTTGTGCTCGGATGCATGGAGTCACACAGGGTGTAGTCTCTGTGCCTGCCCGCTGTCACTCAGCATTGTTTGAGTAAGCTCACACTCACTGCACCGCAGCCCACTCTCACCGCACTGCAGCTCACGCTCACCGCGCCGCAGCTCACACACCACAGCTCATACCGCACTGCAGCTCACTCTTACCGCAGCTCACACCACACCACAGCTCATACCGCACTGCAGCTCACTCTCACCGCACAGCTCACACTGCACCACACCTCATACCGCACCGCAGCTCACACTGCACCACACCTCATACCGCACTGCAGCTCACACTGCATCACAGCTCATACCACACTGCAGCTCACACTCACCGTGCCGCAGCTCACACCACACAGCTCATACCACACTGCAGCTCACACTCACCGCACCGCAGCTCACTCTCACCGCGCCGCAGCTCACACTGCACCACAGCTCATACCGCACCGCAGCTCACACTCACCGCACCGCAGCTCACTCTCACCGCGCCGCAGCTCACACTGCACCACAGCTCATACCGCACCGCAGCTCACACTCACTGCACCGCAGCTCACTCTCACCGCGCCGCAGCTCACACTGCACCACAGCTCATACCGCACTGCAGCTCACACTCACTGCACCGCAGCTCACTCTCACCGCACTGCAGCTCACACTGCACCACACCTCATACCGCACAGCAGCTCACTCTCACCGCAGCTCACACCACAGCTCATACCGCACTGCAGCTCACTCTCACCACAGCTCACACTGCACCACACCTTATATCGCACTGCAGCTCACTCTCACCACAGCTCACACCACACCACAGCTCATACCGCACTGCAGCTCACTCTCACCGCACCGCAGCTCACACTCACTGCACCGCAGCTCACTCTCACCGCACTGCAGCTCACACTGCACCACACCTCATACCGCACAGCAGCTCACTCTCACCGCAGCTCACACCACAGCTCATACCGCACTGCAGCTCACTCTCACCACAGCTCACACTGCACCACACCTTATATCGCACTGCAGCTCACTCTCACCACAGCTCACACCACACCACAGCTCATACCGCACTGCAGCTCACACTGCACCACACCTCATACCGCACTGCAGCTCACTCTCACCACAGCTCACACCACACCACAGCTCATACCGCACTGCAGCTCACACTCATCGCACCACAACTCATTCTCACCACACCGCTGCATCTCACACTCACAGCACTACAGCTCACACGGAACCACAGCTCACTCTCACTATTCTACAGCTCACTCATGGCACCACAGCTCACTCACTACACTGCAGCTCACACAGCGCCACAGCTGACACTCACCACACCGCAGCTTGCACCACACTGCAACTCACACCGCACCGCAGCTCACGCTCACCGCACTGCAGCTCACACTGCACCACAGCTCACTCTCACCGTGATGCAGCTCTCACCGCAGCTCACACTCACCACACCGCAGCTCGCACCACACTGCAACTCACACCGCACCGCAGCTCACGCTCACCGCACTACAGCTCACACCGCACCACAGCTCACTCTCACCGCGATGCAGCTCACTCTCACCGCAGCTCACACTCACCGCACTGCAGCTCACACCGCACTGCAGCTCACTCTCACCGCACTGCATCTCACACAGCACCACAGCTCACACGGAACCACAGCTCACTCTCACTATTCTACAGCTCACTCTCATGGCACCACAGCTCACTCTCACTGCACTGCAGCTCACACAGCACCGCAGCTCACACTCACTGCACCGCAGCTCACATGGCAACGCAGCTCACACAACACTGCAGCTCACTCTCACTGCACTGCAGCTCACACAGCACTGCAGCTCACACAGCACTGCAGCTCACATTCACTGCATCACAGCTCACACACTGCACCACAGCTCACTCTCATGGTACCGCAGCTCACTCTCATGGCATCACAGCTCACACAGCACTGCAGCTCACTCTCATGGCATCACAGCTCACACTGCACTGCAGCTTGCACGGCACCGCAGCTCACCCTCACTGCACTGCAGCTTACACGGCACCACAGCTCACTCACTGCACCACAGCTCACACAGCACTGCAGCTCACTCTCACTGCACCACAGCTCACTCTCACTGCACTGCAACTCACACTGCACCACAGCTCACACTCATGGCACCACAGCTCACACTGCACTGCAGCTCACTCTCATGGCACCACAGCTCACACTGCACTGCAGCTCACATGGCACTGCAGCTCGCACTCACTGCACCGCAGCTCACTCTCACTGCACCACAGTTCACACAGCATCACAGCTCACACGACACTACAGCTCACACTCAACGACACTGAAGCTCACTCTCACTGCACCACAGCTCACACAGCACTGCAGCTCACATGCCACAGCTCACACTCACCACACCACAGCTCACTCTCACCGCACTACAACTCACGTTCACCACGCCACAGCTCACACTCACTGCGAGGTGGACGCCATTGAGTGTCCCAACATTCATGTGTCCCTTCTAGGGCCACTGGGCGTTTTCAGTTTGCAGTCCTCACTAACAGTGCTGGCTAGAGCCAGACTGTGTCACATCAGAGCCTGAGACAAAAGGAAATTCTGTGATATTGGTCCTCCCTTTGAAATGTTGATATCTTGTTCAGTATGGATTTTTGCATTAATTTGTATCTTTGTAAATATTGCACTGAAATATCATTTGTCTTGAATACTGATTTTTGGTTTTTTTTGTTTTTTTTTTTTTTGAGACGGAGTCTCGCTCTGTCGCCCAGGCTGGAGTGCAGTGGCCAGATCTCAGCTCACTGCAAGCTCCGCCTTCCGGGTTCCCGCCATTCTCCTGCCTCAGCCTCCCGAGTAGCTGGGACCACAGGCGCCGCCACCTCGCCCGGCTAATTTTTTGTGTTTTTAGTAGAGACGGGGTTTCGCCGTGTTAGCCAGGATGGTCTCGATCTCCTGACCTCGTGATCCGCCCGTCTCGGCCTCCCAAAGTGCTGGGATTACAGGCTTAAGCCACCGCGCCCGGCCAAATACTGATTTTTTTTTTTGGTACCCCACCTGCTAGCGCCAATTTTGTGCCTGAGGCCAAGGCCTCCCCTTCCTGGCTGTCCTCCTGTTCAGGGTTGCTCCCTCCTGCACGTTTCTCAGAGTGACCCTTCGGGGTCCCAGGGTTTGCCCATATTCAGCTTCAACAGATGCTGCCAGAGCGCTCTGCAAAGTGGCTGAGTCAGTTTACATTCCTGCCTGCAGCATTCGAGAGTTTTAGCTGCTATTTATTTGTTTGGCTATTATGGTTCAGTATGAAAAGGTATTTCCTTCAGAGCTAATCATGTATTTCCCTGATGGTTAATAGAGCATTGTTTCATATTTTTATTGGCCATTCGAATATCTTCTTTTGTAAATTGTTTGACTTTTGGCCATTTTTCTTGTGTGTTATCTATTACTGATCCGTAGTGGTTCTGTGTGTATTCCAAATACAAATCGTTTGTCACCTATCACAAATAACTTTTTTGCTCTGTGGAGTTTCACTTTTTAAAGTTTTTTCTTGATGAACAGAATGTCCTTATTTTAACAAAATCTAATTAGTCAAATTTTTGTCCTTTATGGTTTGGGCCTTTGGTATCCGGTTTTATGAAACCTTTATTTCCTCTGTGATGAGCATTCTGAGCAGACGCTACGCTCTTTGAGCTAGCAGCCTATGTGTTTCCCGTCACATCTGGACCTGCATCTGCTCACAGTTCACATCCCCCGTGAATGCTTGGCTTACTGGTGGGGTTTGCACTGAGGACCGTGTCCGCGTGGCTGCCTCTGTTCCCTCATTTGCACCGAGGACAGTGTCCGCGTGGCTGCCTCTGTTCCCTCGTTTGTCCTTTGCTCTCTTGTTCCTTGCACCAGGACCACGCAGTTGTAATGACAGGCTCTACACGACAGTTTCTAAGCTGGTAGACTAAGTCCCACAACTTGGTTTTTTTCCCGAGGTTGCCTCGGTTACTTTTGGTCCTTTGCATTTCCATGTGAATTTTACAATCAGTATGTTAATTTCTGCAAAGAACCTGCTGGATTTTCACTGAGATTACAATTAATCTACAGATTGATTTGGGAGAAGTCACCACCTCTACAATATGGAGCCTTCTCCTCCCTCAACGTAGTTGTAAATGGTATCGTTTAAAATTTCACTTTCTGATTTTTCTCTATTAACAGTGACGTAGAACCCTATCAAGATTGAGGTTTTTCAGAGGCTGAGGCAGGATAATTGCTTGAACCCAGGGGTAGAGGTTGCAGTGAGCCAAGATCGTGCCACTGCACACCAGCCTGGGCAACAGAGTGAGACTCTGTCTCAAAAAAAAAAATGGTTTACTGGGATAGGAGGAGAAGCCAGAATGATTCCCCTGCAATAGAAAGCTTGGGCTAATTGACTTTCTTGGGGGTATTAAAGGGAACCCTTCTGCCAACCGAGCAGCCGTACAGGGGGGTAGAATGTCCCTACAGAGCCGTACAGAGGGGCAGAATGTCCCTTGGCAGTGAACTGTTACCCTCTTTAAGCAGCAAGCTCATTGTAAGTGGCAAATGTATTGTGCCACTGTCAGGACGGAGAGCAGCCGTCTCAGGATGTCTGGATGGTGAGAAAGGCGGCAGGTATGCTCAGGTTGATGGTAGCAGAAGTCCAGCCGGACGGGTTCCACTGAGGTGCGACTCAGAGGCTCTCAGCCTCTCAGCCAGCCTTCCCATTTTCAGTCTGCTGCCCCTGTGTTTAGAATATGCCAAACTGCCTGGCACACAGGCTGACAGCAGAGCAAACTCCTGGCATCAGAATCGCCCTGGGAGAGCCAGGTGTGTGGTTGTGGCCAGGCAACCCAGACACTCAGCCCCGCGGGACCTGTGAGCTCTCCGTCCCGCTGAATGGGCTCCGCTCCCCTGCACACAGGGGCCAGCTCAGGAGCTCTTCATGGGGTAGAGGAAATCTCAAGATTTGGCCCAAAACATCAGCCCTGTGAATCGTGGGTAGAGACACGGGCCGCTCTCGACATGTTTTCTGGAACATCATATAAAGTGCTGGCCACTCTTCCGTGGGCGGTGGCTCTACTTTGTCAGCCTCCCCTTGGCTTTAGGGAGCTGCACGGGCCTCACTGCGCACCTGCCGGGCAAAGGTGTGCTTTTCCTTTCTTGTCAGTTTGAGGTGAAGAGTCAGGAATTTTTCTCTTTCTGCCTGGAGTGGTGACTCCAGCAGCGAGGAAGATGTGAAAATCCATCAGGCAAAGCTAATGCGAAAGAAAGAAAGAAGAGGTGTAATTATCTGAATTACCTGACTTCCATTCACAGACTCAAGCCTTCTCTAACTCAGGAGAACGACGTTCTCACGGGATGTGGGGGGGGGCGGGGTACTTAACGAGATATTTTTTAACCGATTTATGAATAATTCGCACTTGAAAACAGGAAAATCACTTTGGGGGCTTCATGCCAACTCCACAGGTTGCCCTCCAGTTGTGATTAAGTTTCTGTAAGCTGGCTGCACAGGAGCACAGATTCCTACGTAGTGAATGTTCTCGGCTGACTTCTGAGGTGGGGCCAGGCTCCTCTGTGGAGGCTGCCGAGAGCACTCTTGGACTTGGGCTCACAGAGGCACCTGCCCTGCTCCTGGCGTTCGCCTGTCCGCGTGTGTCCACATTCACTGGAACCCAGGGGCACAGGCAGCCCTGGCCAGATGAGCGGAGGGAGGGTTCCTCCCGACCTCCTCTCTCAGGGACACGCACCTCCAACTGCGGCCACCCACCTTCCCCCTGAGCAAAATCAAACAACACGGGGAAGAGAGGATAGTGGATGGGGGAGAGAGGCTGGTGGTTGGGTTGGTTTTTTTGTTTTGTTTTTGTTTTTTTAATTCTTTGTGTCTGGGGCTCGGGGAAGGCAGAGCTGTGTGTTAAGTGGAAGTGACTCTCCGTGGAGGGAATCAGGCCGGACTGCTCCGGCCTGGCCGCTCGGTTCCCAGACCTTCCGACAGCAGCCTCCCCTGCGGCCTTCACACTCTCCAGCCGCGGGCCCAGCAGCCCTGCTGCCCGCCTGCTCCACGGCACCCAAGCGAATCCCCTCCACTCTGTGCCTGCACGCGCATGGCTGGGCTAACCAGGAGCCCAGGCCCAGCCGGCGTGGCCCACAGAGAACTCATGTCACCCCCTCGTGGGGCCCTGCTGCTGCCTGACATTCTGACCCCACGCATTTTTTTGGTCTCCCTCACCTGCATGCCTTCCCTGTCCAGCTGCAACCGCTTCTCCCACCCTCACTCCAGAGAGCACCCTCGTTTCCCATTTCGCTGAGGAAACAATCAGCAGTTGCGCGAGCGCCTCTGCCGGGCCCTCCCGCCTTCCCCCAACTTCTCTGCATCTGGGCCCTCTGGCTTTGCCCCCTGCCTGGTTCCCCTGGGGAGTGGCCCTGCTCTTCCAGCCCAGCCTGTGCATCCAGTCCTGTCCCCCAGCCAGCCCGAGGAAGCCCCTCCAGCAGCCTCTCCCCACCCTCCGTGCCCCCAGCTGGGTCTTTCTCACCGGCTTCCTGTGCCCATTACTCCACATCTACAAAAAGCATTTCCCGACCCTACGTCCCTCTCCAGCCACTACCTGCCTCTCTTCTTCCCCTTTGCACCCAAAACCGAATTCACCCATGTCTCAAACCCACTCTGGCTACGCTTACGCCCAACTCCAGAGCGTTCTCGCTGCTGATCCAGGGCCCAGTCAGCTCTCCTCCCCATCTCGCCTGGCCCAGGGCTGGTTTGTGGCTCTGCCCTGGACGTTGCTCCCTGGCGTCCAGACCTTTGAGCTCTGCTTTCCCTCCATGGCTGGGCTCTCACCGGCCCCTCTGCGGCCCCAGCTCGTCTCGTTGGTCTCCATAGCAGAGGCTCCGTCCTGGGTCCCTTTCCTTTCTCACTTAACTTAAAAAAGATTCACACACCGTGACTCCCAAGCGTGTCCCCAGCCAGACTTGCCTGCTGATCCACACGCTCATGGGGTCCTCTGCCCCCGGTGTCTTCACTCCCTTGTCCAGCCACTTTCATGAGTGCCACGTGTCCACGGCTGGTTCCCAGCACACTCCTCTTGCAGCCGCAGCTCGGTGCCCCGGCCAAACCTTGGAGTCATCCTCAGCTGCTCCCGTCTCCTGCCTGTCTCTGGTCCCTTTGCACACCCCGCAGACTCTCCCTCTGTGGCATGCCCAGAGCGCCCGCTTCTCAGATGCCTGGCATGCTCACAGCCCTGTGGGGTGGGCCCTTTGTGAAGGTTTGGATGCTCGGCAGGTGGCAGGGGTGGGCAAGACCAGGCTGTCTGGGAACGTGGCCCTAACGAGCACCTTCTCTGCTTGCCCTGCAGCACAGCCCGTTCTTCGCCGAGCAGCTGACCGCTTTCCAGGTGTGGCTCACCATGGGCGTGGAGAACCGGAACCCACCGGAACAGCTGCCCATCGTCCTGCAGGTGAGTTTCTTCAGACCGGGCCAGACTGCCGAGGTCCCACAGGAAGGAAACCAGATGCCTGCACAGCCCCCAGGAGTGCCTTCTGTCTCACTGAGCCCTGTGGGTCGGTGACCTCCTAGCCCCTCTGCCCGAAGATGATGGCACGTGGGTCAGGTGGCATTTGGGTGAACGGATCACACAGATCCAATCAGGAGTCACTAGGCTGATCGTACATTCATTCCTAAAGGGTTTCCTCTAAAGCCATTGATTTGCCTCCTCCACCCTCAGTTAAGTGTCACTTTGGGACTGGGGAGTCGTCAGCCAGTCCACCATCCCCCTCTCCCCTGGCTACCATTTCCACTTTAGGAATCGCTGAGATTCTGCTACAGATGGGCTTCGCTTCAGCGCGGGCTCTCAACACCACTGCCTGCTTCTCTTGGAAAGGACAGGAGCTGGCAGTGAATGCTGGGAGAGGAGGGAGGAGGCTCCCTGAGCAGATGCTGACCGGCGGGAGTGGGTGGAGCGGGCTTTGTAGCCCAGCCCCGTCGGTTATGCCCTGAAGCTCACAGACCCAGAAGCCGGCAGCCCTTCCCTTACATGGGGCTGTCACGGCTGCTGTAACAAATAGGCCCTTTTGGGGCACGCCCTTCAGATGCCAGCGCCCACAGGGCCTGTGTCGTGTCAGTGCCGTTCACATGCAGACCGTGACCGGTTTGTGGGTTGGGAGGTCAGCGTGGTGGGTCCTGCTGGCTGGTTTTTGGTCACAGATAGGTTGGGAGGCCACGGAAATTGAAGAGTTCGTCACAGGTAGTGACGTTAGAAAGATCCCACAGAACTTTTGTTTCAGTGAATGAGTGTTTGTGGGGAGGTGTGTGGGCTGGGTCAGTTTCAAAGGAGTTTAAAATGCCGGGCGCGGTGGCTCGCGCCTGTAATCCCAGCACTTTGGGAGGCCGAGGCGGGCGGATCACAAGGTCAGGAGATCGAGACTACGGTGAAACCCCGTTTCTACTAAAAATACAAAAAATTAGCCGGGCGCGGTGGCGGGCGCCTGTAGTCCCAGCTACTCAGGAGGCTGAGGCAGGAGAATGGCGTGAACCCGGGAGGCGGAGCTTGCAGTGAGCTGAGATTGCGCCACTGCACTCCAGCCTGGGTGACAGAGCGAGACTCTGTCTCAAAAAAAAAAAAAAAAACAAAGGAGTTTAAAATCCACTGGTCAGTGTAGCTTTCAAGGTCTAAGAACTCAATTTAAAAGCTGGAAAAGTGTTTTTGTGATTGGCGTGATGCAGTTGGACTTCGGCGAGAAGCTGTGCGTGGCCGTGCAGAGGGACTGCCCAGCAGCAGGCAGGGAATGAGCAGGCCCCGCCTTTTTTGGTTTAAAGCTGAGTGACTCCCCACACACAGAGGAAGAGCCCCACCTCCCGTACGGTGCTGAGTTCTGACAGTCGGCAGAGTGGGGTCCTCGCCTTCCCAGAAAGCAGATTGGGTGGCGTTGCCTCCGTGGAGAGGGCCGTGAGTGGCGCCCCCCACCTGCCCTGCTTCCTTCCAAAGCTCACACCTTCCGGTTAGGGCCGCTCACCACACTGACGGACAGCACACCAATCTTCACTAGACCAGGTGTTCATCCCACCTCTGAGAGATCATTTAGAAAACTGGGGCCAGTTTATCTCCATCACAGCCATGGCCTCAGCAGCCTTTCCTTCCGCCGTTCAGTCTGTGCTGCAGCAGTGGCAGCCAGCGTCACAGGCGCGCTGTAGGACTGAGGCTTCACCTCGTTCAGGACTTTGCCCCAAGAATCTCAGCCAGCGAAAGAGAAGTTGGGAGAAGGAACGGTGCACTTGGATGTGCTGAAGACGTTACCGCCGGCCTGTCCTTGCTGGCATTGTCTCAGGAGGGCAGCAAAGAACCAGTGTGCCAGCCGGCTGCCCTGGTGTCATGGTCCCAGCTCCTCGGTAGGCCAAGGCCGGGGAGGATCACTTGAGCCCAGGAGTTCAAGGCCAGCCTGGGCAACAGGGAGACTCCATCTCTACAAAATAAAACATCATCGTACCACATTTCACAGTGTGTATTTCAGCTGCTGTTGCTACATTCTGACGGCTGCTTT
The DNA here is from genome assembly GCF_037993035.2 of Macaca fascicularis. Taxonomy (NCBI): domain Eukaryota; kingdom Metazoa; phylum Chordata; class Mammalia; order Primates; family Cercopithecidae; genus Macaca; species Macaca fascicularis. Next base: position 87,267,388 of record NC_088390.1, read on the forward strand.
CTGGACATTGTAAAAAGGATACAGACATTATTACTGCTCCTCCTGTATGTACCTAGATTCATTTAAGACTATCCTGAGATTGTAGAGTGAGGTGTAAACAAATAAACCGGCTCATGTTCAAAACCAAGAACACGCAGCGATAGCAGCAAAGCAACCAAACATTTGACAGAAGCCCGCATTTTCTCTTCCCGTGAGTGCAGGACGGTGGCTGGCTGTGTGGGCCATGGATGACCAGGGGTAGTGGCACCATGGGTTGCCCATGCTGGGCCCCACGGCTTCTGTTGGTCACCTGGGTCACCAAGATGTCCCTCAGAAGACACTGGCTCTCCTACTGACCTTCCTACTATTTGAGCAGTGTGCTGGAGTAAGATCGGCCCTCTCCAAAGCAGGGCCCGATGCCAAGCATGTTTCATCCAGTTTTTTGGGGTCTGGCAAATAATCTTTTTGTAAATGGCCTTCTCTTGATTTCTTTCAATGTTCCCTTGGCCACCCACACTCCCTCAAGGAAGGAGAAGACCTGCTGGAGGCAGCTTTCTGACGCTGACGTATGCGAAGACAGCCCCGGTTGGGGCGTGGGGCATTTCCCGCGTGGTTTTCCAGCAGGTGTGAGCGGCAGGTTCCTCCTCTTTCTGGAGGGTCTGTCTCCTGGCTGTGCCCAGCCGGGATCAATGGGCAGACCTACACTTAACGAGAAAGTAGGGAAAGATGAAGTGTAATGGGGTATCAGCTTCATTTGACGTATCCCCCGGGGCTGGCTTGTTTCTCATTAACTCGGCTCACTTCCCCGCTCTTTCTCTTCAGAGCCTTTATTTTTGCCAAAGTCTGGAACCCTGTAATCCTTAAGTTATTTTCTAGTGCCTTGGCAAATCAGAAAACATTACTTAAGGGTTACTACACACTTCCTGGTTTTCCGAATCCCTGCCACTTCGTCCCTGAGCCAGAGGCAGTGACTGGTGACCCTCCAGGGTCATGCGCGGTATCTCATCAGGCCCGGCTGAGTCACAGCCCCTCCTGTAAATGTGAGCGTGGAACAGGCCTTTCCTGCTTTCCAGCCTCAATATCCTCTCTGACTTTTAAAAATATAAATCAACAGAGGAACAAGAAGGAAGATACAATGTTTAAAAAAAACTGCTGTTTTGCCCACTCCCTTGATTGATGGTGTCTATTGGACGCCATCTTCTCACGAGGCGCTCTGGACTCTCATGGCCTGCGGGGTGCGTCTGCCCTCTGTCTGCAGTGGCTCGCCTGGAACTCATTGCTTTGTGCACCCCCGCAGGTGGCTCAGGAAACCCAGGCAGGGGAATGAAGAGCACTTAGGTTACGGAAGAGAGGAGAGAAAGTGACTTTTCTTCTTTCTTTTTCAGGAGAAAGGTGACAGTGATATTTATGTGTTCATTTATTTGCTTGGCCCTTTTTCTGTTAAATAGATCCAGGGGATACAGGTGCAGGTTTCTTGTATGCGTGCACTGCGTAGTGGTGAAGTCTAGGCTTTGTGTGAACCTGCTACCCACGTAGTGGACATTGTACCCCATAGGTAATTTCTCAGCCCCTCACACCTTCTGGAGTCTCCAGTGCCTGTTATTCCACCTGTGTGTCCCTGTGGGCCCATCGTTTAGCTCCCACTCACTTCTACGTGAGAACATGCAGCAGTTGGTTTTCTGTGTCTGAGTTATTCCACCAAGCGTAATGGCCTCCTGTTTCACCCATGTTGGTGTAACAGACACGATTCCATTCTTTTTCTGGCTGAGTAGTAGTCCATGATGCATAGATGCCGCAGTTTCCTCATCCAGTCCTCTGCTGATGGGCGATCTCCGCTCACTGCAGCCTCCACCTCCTGGGTTAAAGTGATTCTTGTGCCTCAACCTCCTGAGTAGCTGGGATTACAGGTGTGCGCCACCGCGCCTGGCCAAGAGTGATTTTATAGGATGAAGTTTTAGTCCCTTTTCCTAGATGTCACAAATCAGTATGAGCATTTCATTTAGGAAGTCTAGTTGCTCTCTCTCCGTGCATCATTTTTTTTACAAATAGAATGTGGGGTCTGAAACTACAGGATCATTATCAAGTGACAGCAGAATGACAAACTAGAGTGATATTATACATACCATATACATCGGGGACTCCAAAATCGCCCCGCTCATCAGGCACCCTGGCCTGCAGCACCCGTCATTCCAGGGCTGGAACTGGAGAATCTTTTCTCATGAAGCAGCTCTTCCAGTATGTCAGTCTGAGCACTCTCTTTGTGTACAAGGCCAATGAAATTTGACAGCCTTAGCAATTCTGTTTTAATTTGGTCACCTCAGCTGGATTGCAGTGGTGTGATCATAGCTCACTGCAGCTTCCAGCTCCTGGGGTCAAGCCACCCTCCTGACTCAGCCTCCTGAGTAGCTGGAACTGCACGCACGCGCCACCACGCCCGGCTCATTTTTGTATTTTTTGTAGAGACGGGGTTTCACCATGTTGGCCAGGCTGGTCTCGACCTCCAGGCCTCAAGCAATTCTCCAGCTTCAGCCTTCCAAAGTGTTTGGATTACAGGCGAGAGCCACCATGCTGGCCACCATGGTTAGTCTTTAGTTTGGGTTACCACAGGTGGAAAGTAAATCTCAGTAAGTCACTCAGCTCACCATCATTTACTTCTGTAATTTCCATAGATCCTGGGATGGTCCAAAACAGGAGATTTTTGTTTTTGTTGTTTTTAAGTACAAAAACAACATTGGCATATTTTCGTAAAAGCCAATCCTATTTTTAAAATAACTTTGCTTTTTGTTGACTTCAGTTTTTAAAAAATGTAAATCAACAAAAGGTGGCAGGAAGATGATGTAATGTTTGAAAAGAAAAAAACAGTACTTAACATTTCCCGCAATACTCTTTATTGACGATGTTTCTTTGCAAATGAAATAATTGCAGCACCAAATCCCAGTGCTGCCCACAGACCTCTGACGCCGACTCCCAGGCAGGTGGGCCACCAAGGCCCCAGCGGTTGTTTCTTCAGCACCTGCAGCTCCTACGGTGCGACACTCAGGACCACGTCGCGGTAGTGATTGTGAACCAGCATCCCGTTTGCTTTTGTTGTTTGTAAGGAGCACATTCTAAGGAGACCTCTAGTGCCAGGCTAGTGTCCTGGTAAAACAGTAACAGGAACTGGTCTTGATGAGACCTCTTCACCCCGTCCTGCCACTTCTTCCATTTGCTCTGCAACTATTGACCTTAGAAACTGAGGCTTGTCCCTGTTTACAGTGTTGGAAATAACAAAGAGAATCAAAAAACAATCTCTAAGCTTTAGATCTGATGATGTCTTTGATTTCTGATGATTGCAGCCATGGCGAGACCTGCCTCCTGTCCTCTCCCTGGGTCATCTAGAAACTTGAGCCTCAGGCAGCCTACTGTCCCTACACACAGAGAGTCAGTCCTCAAAACCCTGGATGGTGGAGACATCCAGAAGCCAAATGCTACGATGGTGACTACATCCGCTGGGCACCCTGGTGCACACAGCTTTGTGCTAGACGCTTTGCGGACTCTGTCTCACTGAACTTTGAGAATAAGCCCAAGTCAAGTACCGTTGTCTCTGTTTTTCTTGATAACGATATTGAAGTTTCCCAAAGTTAGGAATGTAAGCCAATACTTGGGCAGAGATGGAGGCAGGGTTAACATCAGGTTAGCCGGCCCCAGAGCCCGTGCTTTTCCACCGACTGGCCCATCAAACCCGAGTTCTGGGCAGCAGTGGCATGCGACGTCCCCCAGGTTCAGCACGGGAAAGGGATCCGGTTCCAGCTCACATATCCCGCGAGCAGTCCCACGTTCCTTTCCCAGCCTCTTAATCGGAGACTCTCAGCATCACCAGCATGGGAAACCTGCCCCTCCTGGGTCCATGGTGAACCCGGCGTGGGAGCTGCCTCCAGGCACATAGAAGGGAAGTGAGGCCGCATTCCCACTGCTCTTTCTCTGCCCCCAAGGCTGGACATGCTGGGATCCCCCCACACCCTGTCTGCTGCCCCTCCAGCCTGGCTAGCCCCCTCCTCTTGCTGCCACCTGTGACCTTCCCTGTCCCCCTGCCAGCGCTCTTCGCCCCCGACAGGGAAGCTCCTCCGTCTCCACGGCCCCCCAGGGCCCATCCTCCTGACTCGGTGGCTCCTCCGTGGAAGTCGTGCTGGCCGACCCCCAGGAGCGTAACCCAGATGGCCGCCATCTCCTCTCCCCTCCTCCCTGTCCTCCACCCTCACTGGCCTCCTTGTCCCTTTTCCCTGCATCTCTTGAGGGTTTCCAAACTCATCCCAAACCTTCTCTTCTAGAGTTTGCTTTTCTTCACCACTTCTTCTCTCAGCCTCTGGCCAGCGCTACAGTCTCTTCCTCCCCATCTCCATCTCAGCACGCTGGTCAAGCCCACCCCCTTCTACTTGCCTCCCCCACTTCCAGCCTCTTGCCAGGCCTGTCCCCAAAGCACGCACACTGGACCAGTCACTGCTGCTTAACATCGCTCAGTGGCTTCTGGATCTCAAGACAAACTGACCTCTCTGCACACTGTCTGCGGGGCCTTTCCTGATCCGACCCCCTTCCTGTCACTGACCTCAGTCATACCGATGGCCTGTACATCCTCAGACACCCGAGCTCTTCCAGCCTCTCTACCTGCAACGCGGTGACCCCCTCACGTCACCTCCAGGACCCGCTGCCCAGCTGTGTCCTGTGCATCTTCTCCTGCGGGGAGGGAAAACCTCCGAGGCCTCCAGTGAGGCCAGGTCAGGGCCTCCTGGGGTCTGTGTGTTCAGGCATCTCTACTAAAAATACAAAAATAAATTAGCCGGGCGTGGTGGTGGGCACCTGTAGTCTTAGCTACTCAGGAGGCTGAGGCAGGAGAATGGCGTGAACCCAGGAGGTGGAATTTGCAGTGAGCCAAGATCACGCCACTGCACTCCAGCCTGGGCAACAGAGCGAGACTTTGTCTCAAAAAAAAGTGTGAAACTTTGATATAACAAAAAAAGGAAGCGCAAAACCTCTGGCAAAGCCCACTCTAATTTATAAGGAGCTTTGACGTGTCAATAAGTAAAAGCCACATATTGAAGTAGAAAACTAAAGGCATGCAGGGCAAGTTTACTGCGGAAATGACCCATCAACCTGCAAAATGTACCCCCCTTGAAATCCAAGAAATCCAGAAGAAAAGGATGTATTTTCCCCTGTCCTGTTGGCTAATCATAGTGTAATATGGGCTAGTGTTGTCCCACAAGCTTTAAATTTGTTATTTAATTTAATGCAACTCTTACGGGCAGGTGTTGTGTTATATGTGTTTTATGAATTAGTAAATCAAGGCTCAGCGATGTTAAGTAATTTGTCCAGAGTCACACCCCAGTGAGCGCTGCTGGGTGCCATCGAGAGTGTGAGTGGGGTCAGCCACACGGTCATTTGGTAACTGAAGTATCAATGCTCTGACCTTACCTTTTTAATACCCACATTTATCTTACTGGAAAAAAATCGTGTGAGTGTGCAGATGTAACTATTAGGATATTGATCACAGTGTTATTTATAAAAGCAGCATTTCGGCCAGGCGTGATGGCTCACGCCTGTAATCCCAACACTTTGGGAGGCTGAGGTAGGAGGACTGCTTGAGCCAGAAGTTCAAGACCTGCACGGGCAATGTAGTGAGACCCCCATCTCTATAAAAAATACAAAAATGAACCAGGCATCGTGGCACCTACCTGTGGTCCTAGCTACTCAAGGGTGAGGTGGGAGGATCACTTGAGCCCAGGAGGTTGAGGCTGCAGTGGGTCATGATCTGGCATCTATACTCTAGCCTGGGCAACGGAGCAAGACCCTATCTCAAAAATAAATAAATAAAAAATTTAAAAGTAGGAACATTTTGATGATAATTTGAATATCTCTCAGTGGGGAAGTTGTTTAAAAGAGTTGTGTACATTTGTGTAATGGAAGTACTGTGCTGGCATTGGGAATGATATGGTCAGTACATACCTAGTGACATGAACGATGTTCACGGTGCGTTATTTAGTTAAAGGAGCTGAGAAATATAGTCACATATTATCTAGTTCAGAATCAATAAGAGAAGTGTGGACATAGAGAACAATGCCTGGGTTCGTATACCAAAATATCACCAGCGAGTTAGCTTTTTAAATGCAATTAAAACATGTTTGTTCTAATATTCTCTACATTGAGTGTGTTTTGTCTGTGTGATAAAGGAATAAAGCATGTTTTCTTCACCTGTCTGAAAGCATGAACTTGTAAGGAAAGGAGCAGCGGCTCTAGGTAGCTGTGACTGAGGCAGCAGACAGATCTGCACTGTGGTCGGACCGCTCCAAAGCTGGCAGCTCGTGCAGCAGCGTTTCGGGGCTGCACACCAGTATGGTTTGCAGTGATACCATTTTCTTCTTGTTCTTCCAGGTGCTGTTAAGCCAAGTGCACCGGCTGAGAGCATTGGACTTGCTTGGAAGATTTTTGGACCTGGGTCCCTGGGCAGTGAGCCTGGTACGTGCCTTCCTCATTAACCTGGGGGCTGAGGGAGGTGGGACAGAAATTAGGCTCTGTGTTTCAGTCTGTGCACGTATTTCATGATCCAGAGCCACCCGCAGCCGTGAGACCCAGGGCGAGTGTGTCCGCCGTGGTGGTGTCCTGTCGATCCTCAGGCCCTCAAGGAGCCCACTCTGTACCCGTGCAGCCTGCAGTGCTGCCTGGCGTTTGGGGTTCTGGGGTTGTCGCCCCTCTGTACGTCCGATGTTAGACATAGGCGTGAGCGTGTTGGCTTGTCACCTTTTCCTGAGCGGCCGCCCAGCGCTGGGGAGGAGCAGGGCGTCCCTGAGCCTGACGCAGCGCCCGCCACGTGCTGCTGCTTCCCCCAGGAGGAGTCTGGATCCTCAGCACTGTCTGCTCACCGTCATGGCAGGCACAATTCGGAAACGCTCGTCTGGTTCCTCATCCTATAGCAGAGTAGTGATGGCCACTAAAAGAAAAGCCTGGCAGAGGCAGGATCAAGAAGCGACACGTGCTTAACAAATAACTCACGGGGAAAGTTAAAGGAGGCTGAGAGGGAGCTGCAGAGTCAAGGAAACTCGAGAGACCTACGACCAGTTGCCGTGTACAGTAAACCTTACTTGGTTCTGTTGAAGTTCCAAAAATGAATACTCATAAAACAATCAGAAATTTTATAGGAGCTGGATTTATATGTTATTCAAGAATCACTGTTCGTTTTTATTGGGTGTGGTAATGGTACTGGATCGTGTTTTCATAAAAGAGACCTAATTTTTTAGAGATAGACACTAAATATTCACCAGTGAAATCACATGACATCTGAGCCTTAACTTACTGTCCTTGGGAGTGGCGCAGTGGGGCGGTGGGTGCGCAGCCGCTGTCACGGAAGCTGGGTGGTGAGTACCTGGGGTCTGGTGTATTTATTTGCATCATATAATGTTGACAAAGAGTGGTAATTGATAGTCCAGCACCGAAGGAGGAGAGAAAACATCCAAAACTAGGAAGAATCATTCAGCACTCACCACTGGGCCATTTTCACTCCAGGTGCCTGAGGCCACAAATAGCTTGTAACAGAGTCGGGGCTTGAGTGATCGGAGGAGGCTGGTGTGACTCGGTCACTCGGTGTGTGCGTGGTGGTGTCACTCTGCCATCCTGGAGAGGCCTGCGTGGTATTGCTGGCACTCAAAGAAGACAGGAAGCATGTATTCATAACATTTTAGAAAGAGGTTCATGTTTAAGATTAATATTTTAAAACTAATTTCTTCCCTTTAAAGAGTTAGGCTTCTGCTCATTGGCAATTTTGCTAACACATGAACCAAGGCTGGATAAATGAGGTATTTTCACAGGTACAGATTTTGCCTCTCAGGTGAGGGCCCAGGCACCTGAACCAGAGAAACTGCTCTTTCCTTGTTAAATGTGGCCTTTCATGGGGAAGGAACCCAGGCCTGGGTCCCAGCACCACTTCCTGTCTTGGTTGTAGGGGACCTCACTTATTGGAAAGGGATACCTTTGGAATATCTGTGAAATTCCAGCAGCTTTGAGATGAGGACGCAGCAGAAACCGCTGACTGTCGAGTGCAGCCATACTTGGCCAGGCATCCTCCACGCGGCAGTGCCCTCCACACTGTCCCTCCCCTGCCTCTGAGGGCAGAGTCCCCTGAGAATGACACGCGACCAGAACCGGGCGCCAGCGAGCCCCTGGGCGACCCCTCCTCCTCCTCCCTGCCTTTCCCAGGGCAGGCGTCCTTCTCCCAAGGTGTATCTGAAGCTCTGATGTGAGTGTTGAGCGAGCTGGCCACACCGTCACGGAGAAGTGGCCGTGGCTCGTACGTGAACAGCACAGTGAAGGCGCCCGATGCCATGCTGCTGAGAGCCGACGGGGCCACCGAGGGCAGGCGAGGGCCCCAGGCGCAAGCAGCCTGCGCCTCCACAAGGAAAAGCTGCGGCCCGATTAACTCCAGTCTCCTGACACCAGTCAAGGCTAGCAGTACGTGGCAGCTTCTAGGAGTAAATCAGAGATGAATAAATCTGGAGGAAACCCCTCTTTACTTTAAGTGAGGCCCATTCATTCCTGTTGCGTTTCCCATATGTGCTGAAGATAACACTGCAGCTGGTCCCGCGTGGCACCCCTGCCGCTGCCCGTTCCCTCGCTGCGGCACAGGCAGAGCCCTGGCGCGCTGACGCCCTCCCTCTCCCCCAGGCCTTGTCCGTCGGCATCTTCCCCTACGTGCTGAAGCTGCTCCAGAGCTCGGCCCGAGAGCTGCGGCCACTTCTCGTTTTCATCTGGGCCAAGATCCTCGCAGTGGACAGCGTGAGTATCCCTGCCCTCCTCCCCAGGGTGGTGTGAACCCGCCGGCCCTTCTGGGAATGCCGAGCCCTGTGCTTCCGGCCTGCCCTTTCTCCAGCCTCGCTCCCTCTCCAGGCGCCACAGCCATTCCTGTCCTCTCTTCCGGGGTAAAGTGGGACACGCCCCACCTCGGCAGCCACCTCTGGGTCATGGGGGCTGTCACCTACCTGTCCTGTCCCTGGCCTTCCCCAGGTGCCCTGTGCTCAGTTTGCCCGCCCCCCACCGTCCTGTCCCTGGCCTTCCCTTGGTACCCTGCACTAAGTCCCTCTACTTGTCCTGTCCCTGTCTTTCCCCTGGTGCCCTGCGCTCAGTTTTCCCCTCCGCCTGTCCTGTCCCTGGCCTTCCCCCGGTGCCCTGTGCTCTGTCTCCCCCGCCCCCCGGCTTGTCCTGTCCCTGGCCTTCCCCCGGTGCCCTGTGCTCTGTCTCCCCCGCCCCCTGGCTTGTCCTGTCCCTGGCCTTCCCCCGGTGCCCTGTGCTCTGTCTCCCCCGCCCCCCGGCTTGTCCTGTCCCCGGCCTTCCCCTGGTGCCCTGTGCTCAGTTCCCCCCAACCCCCCGCCCACCGTTCTGTCCCTGGCCTTCCCCTGGTGCCCTGCACTCTGTCCCCCCCGGCCTGTCTTGTCCTGGCCTTCCCTTGGTGCCCTGTGCTCTGTCCCCCACACCTGTCCTGTCCTTGGCCTTCCCCTGGTGCCCTGTGCTCTGTCCCCCACACCTGTCCTGTCCTTGGCCTTCCCCTGGTGCCTTGTGCTCTGTCCCCCCCCCCCGGCCTGTCCTGTCCCCAGCCTTCCCCTGGTGCCCTGTGCTCTGTCCCCCCTGCCTGTCCTGTCCCTGGCCTTCCCCTGGTGCCTTGTACTCTGTCCCCCTGCCTATGTCTGACCCCCCCATAAGGCTGCCCCCATGCTCCTGACCCTGGCTGGAAACAGCCCCACCATGGCAGTGAACTTGGCCTCTGCCTCGCCCAGACCCCACATCGGCTCCTCCTGTGCCCACCATTGCATTTCTCCCCCTCTTCAACCCTGAACAGGTGGTCTGGGCCAGGCCCCGAGGTGTTAGGGGCCACCCCCTTACATGGGGCTGCCCGACTCTGCCCTCTTTGATGGGCATCAGCCCTGGCCCTGCAGCCACATGTTCACCCCTCAATCATCTAGGCCAGGGACCCATATTTAGCTATGTTAAGAGAGACACAAGGTCAGCTGTCCCTGTCCCCAGCGGCTCATGCTTGGGTGCGGGCGAGGGTTGCAGGTGACACCAGCCCTGTTGTGAGGCAGGGTCACCTCCTGTAGGAGCTACCAGAGAGATGGGTCAGAGGAGGGGGGCTGAGAAGTCCTGTGGGCGGGACCCGGCCTATGCTGAACTGGAAATGCCAGGAAGGGCCTTGAGAGGGTAGATGTCAGGCAGGGGTCCAAACATGGAGGTGGCAGGGCCGGCTGGGAAGACGTTTAGAGGAGGGCAGGCCACTCCGCGCCCCGTGCGGCCTCTGTGCAGGGACACGCAGGGAGGCCCCATCCAGGCGGAGGGTACACAGTTCCAGGTAGACACAGCTGAACATCATTTAGCAGGTGGAGGATTATTAGAGATTTTGGAACAAAGACATCAAAAGAATGAAGCTGTGGTTTATGAACATTGCCTGGCCTGGGAGTCAAGTGGATTGTGGGGCAACACGGGGTGGGGGCATTTTCCTCCAGGTGCATGGGCGGAGGAGGTCGGGCTGCAGGGCTAGGAGGGTGGCAGAGAGGGTGGCGGCACCAAGCCTGGGTGGGGAGAGCGACTCGGGCTGGAGCCTGTGTGGCCGGCCAGGGCTCAGGGAGCCTTCCAGAGACAACTGGTCAGGAGCCCTGTGCGGCCTGGGAGCAGGGCTGGCCCGAGGCCAAGACTGGGGGACCTTGTCCACCCAGTGGTGATGGCAGACGAGACCCTCGAAGGAAAATGTGGCAGGCTCGGCTGCGGGAGAGCGCTGGAAAGCTCCTCGTGTGGCACAGTGGAGAGGAGAGCAGTACCGAGTGGTGCACAGGGTCTGGGAAGGGCCCATTTACAGAACGTGAAGATTCTGGAACAAAGGGTGTGTGCTGGGAATGGAGTTGGGGGATATGTTGCCCTCTGCAGAGTTGTTGGGGGACAAAGGTGTCCCAAAGATGTCTTTGCCTTTAGCTGTCCATGTGCAGAGGGACACGTGTGTGATACAGAGGTGGGATCGGAGCCAGGCTGGCAGGGAGCCCCAGGAAGAAGCCAAGCCAGTCTTGCTCTATGGCCGCTGCCCTGGGTGAGGAGAGCGGGACCGAGGAGCCGGCATCTGGGCAAGGCTGGCTTTGCTCCCTGCTTGGTTTTGAAGCAAACCAACCCCAGCAGCTCATTAGAAGGCCTGTAAGAGCAGGTCCACATTCCCCCCTGGACTTCAGCCAGCTGCTGGGTGCATGTGTGTGCCGGGGTGGTGATGTGTACAGGCACTTGGGTGTGCGTGTGTGTGGCGCCCTGTCCAGCGGCTTTCATATGCAAAGTCTCTTAATTCCTATATCCCCTGTGAAGTCATCATGAATTTGCATCCTATTTACTGGTGAGGCACCGCCCACAGGAGGGAGCAGGGGTCACGTAGCTACCTTGCTGGGCCCCTGCCTGGGTCTGGAGCTCCTTGCCCACACAGGGAAAGGGAGGGTTTAGCACAGTCACAGAGCAGGTATGGGAGAATGCCAAGACCACCTTGGAGAAGCCATGACTTGGAGCTGGGAAAGGCCACCCTTTCCTTTTCTGTGAGGCAGGTGAGGGGAGAGTGGACGGAGCTTACAGCCCCCGGGTCTCCTGCCTGCCGCCGTGGCACTCCCTGGGCCAGATTCTATCAGCTCCTCCGTCCAGTCACTGGCACTGAGACCCGGCCTCATCCTTAGCCCTGTTGGCCATGCTGCACCAGCCACCAGGACCTGCTGTGCTTGCTGAAGCTGCCACGCTGGGCTTTGTTCAGCCAAATTTACTGCCCATGCTGTGCAGGCACTGGTAGGCACCCCGAGCTGCACTGCACGCTCTCATCCATCAGCCCTGCACACCCCACACAAAGCCACTGCTGTGTCCCCCACCCACAGCCCCTGCTGACTCAGGTCCAGCCCAGGCCATCAGGTCCCCAACTGTGCTGCCCACGGACCCCTGGGCCCCTGCTCAGCCCCTCTGCTCTCCGCACCCAGCCCTGACCATAGCCTCCCCACACCCCAAGTGCTCACCTAGGACTTTGGTGTGGCAACAAAAGCAGGGGAGGGGGGAGGCCGCCGCCGAAGCAGGGGAGGGGGGAGGTCGCCGCCGAAGCGGGGGTGGGGGGAGGCGGCAAAGGCTTCCACCTTGGAGGCGTGTGTCGATCCCACCCGGCAGCAGTGTTGCCCTCTTGCTAGTTCCACTGATTGTTGTGGATTCCCTGGGATTTTCTGCTAGTTCGCCGGTTCTTGCAGATGCCCTAGGATTTTGTGTATACGCTCTCTCCGAGAAGCAGCCTCCGGCCCCTCTTCCGGTTCCGGGATCTCTCACTCTTTTCCTGGGCCTGGGGCACTGACCATGGCTCTGCCAGCTGCCATGCTTGCCATCTCTGCTCCTGATTTCCTGAGCTGGATGCCAGGAGCTGCTTCTCCTCCTCTCAGCGCAGCTGAGGCTGACCTTGACCTCACTTCAACCTTGAACCCTCCTGGGCCCAGTGCTGTGGACCTGGCTGTGACCAGGGAACACCCCAAAACGGTGACCGGAACACCATACATTTCAGCAAAATATTTTCCCTGCCACCCATTAAACTACGGATAAAGAATGACTGCTTTGAAAGATTGGCTAAAGCACTGGATTTAAGAGTTAAAAGCTTGAGTTTGATCCCATCACCGCATTTGCTCTGACAAGTCATTTTCACTTCCTTGGCCATGATTTGCCTCTGTAAAATCATGGCAGTGATCCTTAGGCCGTCTGCCTCCAGCCGCAGTTCCAGAGCTCAGAACCAGGATGTGGAAAACTGCTGTGTAAATGATAGAGGAACAGGACCAGGAAGGGGCACCACGTAAATCTCACATCTCTCCTGCCTGCCTCTGTTACACTAAAACCTTTTCTTGCTAAACTGAAAGCTTAGCTTTGTGAGTCAGAAAGCAAGAGGTTTGGATCATTTCTATTTTATTCTTCTTCAGATTCACCGAAGAGTCCCATTATGTAAACAAAGGGTGTTTGGCAGGAAGTCATTTTGAAACATGGTTTCTCTCCTACCCCAGTGTCTTCAGTCATCTACATGGACACACTTAGAAATGTCTTGGCACCTGGCCATGGATGGAGGACCATGTGTAGAGGCTCCCAGATGCACAAAACAGTGACCTTCATGTGACACAAAGCCCAGGGTGAAGGGACAGGAGATGCCGTCCACATGCAGGGGTCTAGGATGATGGCTGCCTGAGCCTGCTCCCCATCCCTGCCCCAGCCCCTCCAGTGCTGCAGGAATGTGTCTAAGCCAACTTTGATTCTCAGACTTCGTGTTTTTAGTATCTTTTAGGACCTGGGAATTGATGATGTCTTTATTTTCAGTCTCGGGGTGGCTCTTGGTGAAAGGGGACCGCCTTCGTCGTGACGTTCTCGCTGCATCCACAGCCCATCATCATGTTGCGGTGCAGGGCGTCTTGTTCAAAACTGGCTCTTGGTCCCGTTGATCTCCCAGGGCCTGTTACTTTCGAGTGCCCCAAATGGCAGAACGTGGCCGTGAGCACAGAGGCTGCAGCGCGCCTTCGTTTTACACCCTGCTCCAGGCAGATACCAGGGCCTCAGGTTTCATATTCATGATGCTGAAGGGTTATCTGCTCAGTACTGCTTGGGGAGCTGTTCCCACAGCCAGCTGGGCATGCCCTTGCCTGCAGTGTTCTTGTAACTGCCTGCAGGCACCACAGGCCTTCCTGTGAATTAATTTCTTAACCAGCTTGTTGCACCTGCATATTTAAAAGCAATCATTCCACTGAGGAGCATTTTGAAGTGTTTCTGGTAGAAACTGAGCCTCATCTACCTCACCTGTCTCGCCCTTCCTTCCATCATTACCCTGGCGATAACTTCTCAGAGATGAAGGTTCCCTGTGTTTTTGAGGGGTCGTTCCTCCACTCCCTTCCCCTCCCCACATCTGGCTATGGATGTTGCTGAGGGTCCTCCGGAGCTCCACCCCTACCCCCCAGGATGTGTGCGCCCCGCACAATGTGTGCATGCCCCTCTGTGTTGCTGGTGGTCCTTCGGAGTTCCGCCCCTGCATGATGTCTGCGCCCCCGCCTCGTGTTGCTGGTGGTCCTGCGGAGCTCCACACACCATGATGTCTGCTCCGCCCCTTCCTTGTATGCTGGTGGTCCTCCGGTGCTCCGCCCCCGCATGATGAGTGCCTCCTGCAGCCCCCCGCGGTCCCCGTGACTCCTGGGGCTTGCCCTTGTGCAGATCGGGGTGCACATGGTGTACAGACAGGTCCACTTCTAAAGATCACAGAACCTGCTCAGAGGTTCAGAGGTGCAGACAGAGGCCAGCCAGTCTCCCAGTGTTCTCAGCATCCCTCTGCTGCCGCCAGCTGGCCCTCAGGGCACACTTAAGAGTTTGAGAAGGATGCGAGCCCACTCAGGCTGGGCTCAGCAGATGGGCGAGCCTGGGACCCCCTCATTTCTCAAGCACCTGCAGGGCACATCCTGTGTCCCATTATGCCAGAAGCTCTGAGGGATTCAGGGGGAGGCCTTAAAGAAGGTGGACTCAGGCAGAAGAAAAGACGGAAGAACACCGTGTGCCATGGGGGAGAGGTGTGTGCCGTTTGCGTGAGACAGAGCAGGGCACAGTGGGGACACTGATCTGACAGAGATGGCACCGCCCAGGACAAGGAGCACCAAGGGGAGCACATGAAGAAAGCTGTCTCTCCAGGATTCTCCCAGGACTCTGATCCCAGAGGGCCTCCCCCAGGATCACTCCCCATGCCAGGTTACACTGCACTGCACACCACCAGCCGGAAATTACCAGGCAGGTAAAGAGAATCTGGAAAGTGTGAACCATCATGAAGAAAAGGAAACCAACCCATTAAACCCACTCGGAACCACTGCAGATGGTGTAATTAGCAGGCCGGGACATTAAAATATTACAAGTCTATTCCACATACTCAAAAAGTTAAATCGAGACATGGAAAATATAAAAAGAACCCAACTTAAATTTCTAGAGATGAAAATGGCAATATGTGATGGGAAAAAATATAGTTGTTGGGATTAACAACCAGTTAAGCATTGCAGGAAAAAGCAGTAAACGGTTAGGCACGGGGCTCACATCTATAATCTCAGCACTTTTGGAGGCTGAGGCAGACAGACGACTCACGTCCAGGATTTCAAGACCAGGCTGAGGACCATGGTGAAACCTCGACTCTACATGAAAAAATACAAAACTCAGCCATGCATGGTGGCGCTTGCCTGTAGGCCCAGCCGTTCATAAGGCTGAGGTGGGAGAATCGGTTGAGCCCGGGAGGTCGAGCCTGCAAAGAGCCATGACTGTGCCATGGCACTTCAGCCTGGGGAACAGAGTGAGGCCCTGCTTCAGAGAAAGAAAGAAAATAGCAATAGAAACTAACAAAAATGAAGCACGGTAAGAAAAGAAAAAAGAAAAATTTTAATTAAAGGAATATCATTCCATTGTGGGACAACTGCAAGTGACATAACATACTGTTTGGGGGTCCATAAAGGAGGCTGGGAGAAAAAGTATTTGAAGAAACAATAGCTAAAATTTTTTGAATTTGATGAAATTATAAACCCACAGATCACAAAGCTTAGCAAACCCTAAGCACAGGAAAACTACACGAAGGCTTATCACAATCAAATTGCTTGAAAAACAGTGATAAATTCAAAAGTCTAAAGGCAGCCAGTAAAAAGCTAGTAAGGCGCAAAGGTGAGAATGACAGCAGGTTTCTTCTTGCAGATTTCCTACAGATGGAAAAGGCAGACAGTGGAACAGCATCTTTAAAGCAGAGAAAGGGAAAAAACCGTCAACCTAGAATTCTATACCCACTGAAAATATATTTGCAAATGGAGGCAAAATAAAGACTTTTGAAGACACACAAAAGATGAAAACTCATCCCTGGCAGACCCACACTACAAGAAACGTGAAGTCCTTTAGGCTTGAGGAGAATTACTCTTCAGAGGGAAACACGGTTCTACACAAAGGAATTAAAAGCACCAGAAATGAGTACTATGTGGATAAATATGGGATTTCTTTCTTTTTATTTAGATCTTCTTTGAAAGATAATTTTTTAAGCAAAATAATAAGTGTACTATGAATTTTTTTTCAATAAGCCTTTTGCACTCTTAATTTTTTTTCCTTAAGAGACAAGGTAGGCCGGGTGCAGTGGCTCATGCCTGTAATCCCAGCACTTTGGGAGGCTGAGGCGGGCGGATCACAAGGTCAGGAGATGGAGACCACGGTGAAACCCCGTCTCTACTAAAAATACGAAAAAAATTAGCCAGGCGCAGTGGCAGGCGCCTGTAGTCCCAGCTACTCAGGAGGCTGAGACAGGAGAATGGCATGATCCCGGGAGGCGGAGCTTGCAGTGAGCCGAGATCGCACCACTGCACTCCAGCCTGGGAAAGAGAGTGAGACTCCATCTCAAAAAAAAATAAAAATAAAAATAAAAAAGAGACAAGGTCTCATTCTGTTGCGTAGGCCTGATCACAGCTCACTGTAAGCTCAGACTCCCTTGCTTAAGCCATCCTCTTGCCTCAGCCTCCCGAGTAGCCGGGATCACAGGCACAAGCCACGGCACCCCACAAAATGCATAACATTTGTAAGAGCAAAATGTGTGCTAATAGTAGCAAAAAGATGGGGAGGAGAGAGAATGAAGAAATACTATTGTAAGATTCTTGGACTTTGTTTGAAGTGGTCTTATATCACCTGCCTGAAGACAAACTGCAGTAGTCCATAAACCCTAAAGCTGCCAGATTTTAAAAAGAATTACAGTTAATTAGCTGACAACATAGATGATATGAAATCATAGATATAGACAACACGAAAGGAAAAAGATAACCAGAGTAGATGCAACAAATAGCAAAAGGCGGGATGATGGATGGACACCTAATCCTGCCCGTACTGCGGAGTGGAGACTGAACACTGCAATGAGAAGGCAAAGGCCGCCAGGTTGAAGAGCAAGAAAAAACCATACGATGGCTACGAGCAATGTACTTTTGGCATAAAGACAAGAGTAAATTAAAGGTAAAAGGATGGGAAAATCTCTGCCATGAAGGCACTAAGCACAGGAAGGCTGCAGGGCCTATATTAACATCAGACAGAGGAGGTTTGGGAGCAGAGAATGTTGCTAGCAATACAGTCAGACATTTCATAATGCTACAGAAGTCCATTCATCATTCATCAAGAGAATGTCGCAGTCCTAAATGTCTATCCACCTAATAACAGTTTCAGAATACATCCAACAAAACTGATGGAACTGCGAGGAGAAATAGATAAATCCGTAATTACATTTGGAGATTTCAGTGCTCCTTTCCCAGTGACAAGTAACAAGCCGAAGAGAAATCAGTAAGAATAGCAGAGACTTGAGCAGCACTCTCCAGCAGCTGAGCCCTGACGTTTATAGAACATGCCACACAGCAGCCACGGAGTACACAGAGCCTCTGCCGGCATACGCCAGACCCTTGGCCAAATAAACCTCAACAAATGTAAAGAACTGAAGTCTTACAGGCGTGTTCTACAGCCACGGTGGAGTCAAACTCAAATCAGTAATAGGTAATAGGAATGTCTCTAAGCACTTAGAAACAGAAACTTTTAGATAAATAAATGATTTTCATTTTATTCCATAACATTGTAAGTAAATTATATTAATATATATATGCTTAATACAAAATAGAATAAAAACATGTAATATTAAGATACATAGATATTATAAATCACGGATAACAAAGATTTACATAAAATATTACTATAAGTATGTATATATCATACATAATATAATGTACGTATAGTTATAAATAGTTGCATTAAATAAATCCATTATATAAACATGTATATTGAGATGTAAAATAAATCGGTTGAGTATACATGGACCCAGCTCTGAGCAGTGCTGAGAGGGGAATGTGTAGCAGCTGCTAGACGATGCGTTGGAAAAGAAGGACGGTCTCCAACCTGAGACCTCAGCTTCCACCTTAAGAGAGCAGCCTGAGTGGAGTAAACCCAAAGCTGCTGGCCAAAGGAAATAATACAGATCAGACTGGAGACTAATACAAAAGAAAACAGTGAAACATCAAAATCTGTTGAACAAAACATGTTTTTTTTAAACAGATGAATAAAACAGTGAAACATCACCCTGACTGTTAAGGAGACAAAGACACAGATTCCAGCATCAGGAATGAGAGAGGTGACATCGTTAAAGATTCTCGGGATATCAAAAGGATGATAAGCAAATATCATGAGCAATTTGATGGGAGAACTTTTGATAACTTTGATTCCTTGCATGACACACACGACTCACTCAAGAAGAACTCGTTAATGTGAATAGCACTCTACTTTTTTTTTTTTTTAGAGACTGGATCTCACCACATCACCCAGACTAGTTTCGAGCTTCTGGGCTCAAGCAATGCTTCCATCTTGGCCTCCCAAAGTGCTGGGATTACAGCAGGAGTCACTGTGCCTGTCACTACAAATGGAATTTGTAGTGAAAACTTTTACTCCAAAGAAAACTGCAGGTCCCGGTGACTCCACCAGTGGATTTTACTGAACATTAAGGAAGGCATATTTGGATGACATCTCAGCACTTTCCCATATCATCCTGTGAGGGCAGCATTACCTGACACCAATGCTTAGACACACATTACAAGAAAAGAAAACTACAGACCAGTATTCTCTTGAACATAGGTACAAAAATGCCAAATAGAATTTTTGCAAATTAAATTCAATGCTATATAAAAACAATAAAACATAATCTAGTGGGATTTATTTCAGGAATGTAAACCTGTTTAAGGATTGAAAAGTCAATGGATGCCTCTTCAGATTATTAAAGAATTATTTTTAGAGAGAGAAAAGTCCGTGTAATTTACCATATTAAAAAAAGATAAAAACCATATTACCATCTCAAGAGATGCAAAGTATTTTAACAAAATCTGAGATCCACTTCTGATTAAAAAAAAAAAAAAAACTCCCTGCAAACTCCTAATAGAAGGGAACTTCGTCTACCTGACAAACAGCATCTCCAAAAATTTACAGCCAACACCATACAATGGTGAAAGACTGAATGCAAGATCAAGCCATCTGTTCTTGTCACATCCCTCGACATTGTACTGGAAGTTCTAGGTAGTAGAGTGAGTCAAGGAAAAAAAGGCTTTCAGATTCAAAAGGACGAGGTTTAACTGTATTTTCAAACAGCATGATTGTCTATGTGGAAAATCCGGTTTAATCTATTTTAAAATGTTACTAGAAAAAGTTTAGTAAGTTTACAGGTTATAAGATCAATATACAAAATTCAATTTATGTATATACACTAGCAATCAACAATTAGAAGTTGAAATTAAAATAGAGAACATTTACAATACCACTAAAAAAAAAGAATACTTAGGGATACATTCTGACAAAAGGTAGGCAAGATCTGTACACCGAAACTGCAAACCATTGTGAAAAGAAATGAAGGAAGACCTAAATAAATGAAGAGATCATCCATTATCATGATTTCTGCTTCTGAGATCCACACGGAAATACAAAGGACCTACAGTAGGCAAAAGAACTTGGAAAAAGAAAAACACAGTTGAAGGACATACTACCTGATTCCAAGAGTGACTATAAATCCACAGTACTCAAGACCGGAAATAGCATCAAATGAACAAACAGATAATGGAACAGGAAGAAAGTCAGGAAATAGACCCATACATATAAACACCTGCCCTGTGATGACATGGAGAGAATGAAAAGGCCAGACACAGACTGGGAAAATATTGACAAATCGTTTTTCTGTTACAAACTAGTGGCAAGAGAATAGAAAGAACTCTCAAAACTCAATATGAAAACAAACACAAGCAGACAAAGAAAAGTGGGCAAACGTTTTGAGTAGACGCTTCACCAAAGACGTACAAATGGCAAATAAGCACATGAAACAATGCTGAGTATCATTAGTCACCAGAGAAATGCGAACTGCACCTACAGTTATCTACCATTGCACACCAAGTAGATGCCTAAGAAGCTGATGCCGTCAAGTGTTGGCAAGGCCGTGGAGGAACTGGAACCCTCGTATGCTGCCGAGGGCAGTGCAAAGCATGCACTACCACTTTGCAAAATTATTTCACAGTTTCTTATAAAGATTAGCACACACTCAGCATACAATCCAGCCATTCCATTCCTAGGTATTCCCCAGGAGAAATGGAAGCATGTCCCCACAAAGGCTTGTACCTGAATGTTCCTAGCAGCTTTATTTATAATGGCCTAAAATCTGGGAATAGCCTAAATGTACATTAACAAGTGGATGAATAAGCAAACTGCAATCTCTCCATGCAATGAAATCCTACTCAACAATAAAAAAGCATGAACCGATCTCAAAATACTTAGACTGAGTGAAAGAGTATGGTTCCATTCATTTAAAACTCGAGAAAATGCAAACTGTAGTCACAGAAAGGAGATGAGCTGCTGCTCGGGACACGTGAGGGTGGGGGCACAGGGGGAGAAGAAAACGTCCAGGGGGCCAGACCCCACCTAGATTGTGGCAGTAGCTTCACAGGTGTAGACGTACGTCCAAAATGGTCAGATTCCGTACTTCAAATTTATATGTTGCTTATACCACAATGAGGCTGCTAAAAAATTCTAATTGTGGGGCAGTCTGCAAAGAACTGTACTGTTCCCTTCTAGGTTTTATTTTATTTTTTTATTTTTTCTGAGATGGAGTCTTGCTCTGTTGCCCAGGCTGGAGCACAGTAGTACGATCTCTGCTCACTGCAACTTCCACCTCCCGGGTTCAAGCAATTCTCCTTCCTCAGCCTCCCGAGTAGCTGAGACTACAGGCGCCTGCCACCAAGCCCGGCTAATTTTTATATTTTTGGTAGACGAGGTTTCCCATGTTGGCCAGGCTGGTCTCAATCTCCCAACCTCAAGTGATCCTCCCGCCTCACTCTCCAAAGTGCTGGGATTACAGGCATGAGCCACCACACCCGCCTCCCCCGCTCTAGATTTTTAATTCAAGAAATGCCCCCAAAAATGTGGGGGGATTTATTCTCAAGCCTAATGATGTATATCAGCTAAGTGCAGTTCCTGGTTGGATCCTGGATCAAAAACCAGAGGCTCACAGAGGACGATTGTGAACAATCAGGAGGAGTTTGACTCTGGACCGTGAGTCAGGTGGGAGGATCGGGAGGAGTTTGACTCTGGACTGTGAGTCAGGCAGGAGGATCCGGAGTTTGACTCTGGACCGCGAGTCAGGCGGGAGGATCCGGAGGAGTTTGACTCTGGACCGCGTGTCAGACGGGAGGACTGTGTGGCTGTCATGTGTCTGGAGTGTGATCATGGCTTTGCGCTCATAGAAGCAAGCGTCCTTTTCCTCAGGAATATTTCTGGGCAAAGCGTCATGCTATCTGCATCTTTCACACAGTGCAGAAAAACACAGGGGATGGGGGAGCAGAAAGCAAACATGGCAGAGTATTTTTTGAAATTGTCCTTAGGGTCATGTGATGGGACCAGAGCTGAAAGAGCAGCAGAACTTGGCGATGAGAAAGTCCAGGAGATGTGGCCACAGCTGTCCCCCGCTGGTCACACTTTGCGAGGATGGTAGCAGTGGTTGTTTTCATAAGTTCCTCAAGCCTGCTGTTATCATTTGTCTATCTGCTAATTAGCAAGATTAGGAAGGGGAGAGTTAATTAAGGACTCCCGTAGGCAAGGTTCCAGTTAATTGAGGGTTTTTCATAGATAAAATTAATACTCAGTCCAGGCTGACCTTCTGAGTTACAGTTAATAAAGTTGTGTTTATGGTACCACCAGGGAACTCCAAGGGTGTAATGTCAGTGGATCTGGAAAGACACTCTGTGACGGTGTTCATGAAGTAAATCTGGATTGGGATATTCAAAGAGGCTTCCCCCTAGGAACAGGCTGCTGTGGTCCCTGGAAAGAACCCGCGCTATGAGGAAAAGGCATATGAGAGAGTCTTAGAATTTTGTTTCTGCAGCCCCCACGTCTGTGCCGGTTCTCCTTCCCGTGCTCAAATTCTCTACTGTTTTCTCTGCAAAGTCATTTCACCACAGTTCATGTCTTCTGGCGTTGATAGCCTCTCCTCCTGCTTCTCCACTTTTCCCCACTCCCAATTTCTCACACACGTACACACAAAACTCAATTCAAAAAATGTGCAAGGTTCACTTTCTCTGTCACCCAGCGATGACTCAGTCTCACCAGGTGATCAAGAGAGTGCCATCTAGAGCGTGTGCCCCTGCTGGTCCCACAGCAGAAGGCAGTGCCCTGGCAAGGGCTCGTCTAGTTAGGACCCGAGCAAACATCTTACCTCCTGTGCTGGAATTTTGTTTGCTTGTGTCCTGAACTCTTGTTCCTATAGTTTCTATGTTAACACATTTTATTTTTTAGAACAGTTTTAGATGTACAGAAAACTTGAAAAGGTAGTAGAGTTCTCGTGTACCCTATACCCAATTTTCTCTATTGACATCTTCTGTTAGTACAACGTTTGTCACAGCGATTAATGAACTTATGTTAATCAATTATCGTTAACTGCAGTTGATACTTTTATTAGATTTTCTTGCTAATGTCCTTTTTCTGTCCCAGGATCCCACATGACATTGAGTCCTCATGTCTTCTTGGGCTTTTCTTGGCCGTGACAGTTTCCCAGACTCTCCTTGTTTTTGATGAGCTTGACGGCTTTCAGGGGTACTAGTCAGGGGTTTTGTAGACTGGCCCTCTGTTGTGATTTGCCACGTTTTTTTTTTTTTCTTCTTTTTTTTTTCTTTTGAGACAGAGTCTCTCTCTGCCACCCAGTCTGGAGTGTGGTGGCACGCTCTCAGCTCACTGTAACCTCTGCCTCCTAGGTTCATGCCATTCTCCTGCCTCAGCCTGCTGAGTAGCTGGGATTACAGGCGCGTGCCACCACGCCCGGCTAATTTTTTTGTATTTTGTTTAATAGAGATGGGGTTGCACCATGTTAGCCAGAATGATCTCGATCTCCTGACCGCGTGAGCCACCACGCCCGGCCATGCCCGATGTTTTTGTCTTGATTAGATTGGTGTTTGGAGAGGAAGACCCCAAAGGGGAGTGCCCTTCTGATCCCGTCATAACGAGGGTGCGTGCCATTGGAATGGCAGATCCCTGGTGGCACTGGCCTGGGTCCCTGGCTGAGGTGGAGCTAACCCGGCTGAGGTCAGGCTTCCCCTGGGTGAAGCCGCTGCTGCCCCTTCCAGAGCAGGCTGCTCTTTGGAAGGAAGTTGCTTGGATGTGCTGGGCTTGTGTTACCTAAACTGCTTTATGTCTGTGGTTAAACTTACTCCTTCCTGCAGTTTCATTATCTTTTTAGGGTCTAAATATAGTTCTTTTAATTTCCTTTTGTTATTTATATAGGCTTATTTTTTAAGGCTTAGTCTTGGAGTTGTTTTATTTTGTTATGTTTTGTTTTGCATTTCTGGGAATTTTTAGTATTCCTTCTTTCAGTTTGCCCCTATTGAGCTAACCTTCCTGCACTACCATCTTCCAGCTGACTGTCCGTGGACATGGTGGACACGGTTTTACCCCTCCTGTGGGGAGCTTTGCCAGCTAGAGGCCCTTGAGCAGTACTCCGGAGCGCACCTGTGCCCAGAGCTGGGTGAGTCCCAGGAACGGCCAAAATGTCACCTAGCCTTCCCCCTGCTCATCTAACATAGTATAATTGCCTTGATGGTGCATGGAATTTCCCAACTAGAGAGGTTGTGATATACAGAAAATCAGCAAGATGGCATTGCTAGGGAGCACGTTTGTGAAGCCGGCGTCTTCCACAGAAACTGTAATCGGCAAGGAGATGCCATTGAGGGGACTCCGGGTGATGTTTTCATCATTTGGGAAGTAGCCCTGCCGTGCAGAATGGCTTCTTTTTAGCCATCCTCCTAGTTCCGTGTGGAGCCCTCAGAATGGTGTTACTCTGGGCAGATTCCAGCACACCCTCGTGCTGTCCCGGGAGAACTGTGGACCAGAAAGGCAGAGGCTGCTTCCTCCCGCCCCCATGGAAGCCGGACCACATGAGCTGGGCCACCTGTCCCGGCACTGGGTCGGTCCTGGGAGACCACCCGCGCCAGAAGAGACCAGGCCAGGTGGACAAGCACATTGGTGACAGGCCAAGCGGCAGTGGAGTAGGTCTGTCAGTACCCCCTGGGAAGGTGGGAGGTGTTTGGCCGGAGGGAGACAGTTGTATCAGCTGCCTCTGGGTTGCCAAGAATGAAATGAACAAAAGAGAGAGGAAGCAGGAGGGGGCTGTCCGCTCAGCCATTCCAGTTCCAGGCTTTTTTGCCTGCACCCAGGCAGAGTAGACCAAGCGCTGGCAGGGGTGACGGCTCGCCCTTTGCAAGATGGATGGGCACAACGGGGTCCTGGCAAGTGGAGGTGGCATGGCAGGCTGTGCTGAGGGCGACCACAGAGGCTGTCTCTGTATGGCAACTTAAGGGCCCCATGATTTATGGTTAGGCTGCTTGGAGCCTGATCAAATCTCAGCTCAGCCTCTGGGTGTTAGCGAGGGAGAGGGGATGGGGATCCTGGTCAGCCAAGAGCGAGCCCCCCACCACTGAGGAGGCCTGCAGGGGAGCCCCAGCCTGGCTTCCCCCGCTCGTGGCTGGCTCCTGTCCCGCACTCTTTCGCTGCTGTGTTTCATCTTCTTAGTATTGGAATTGAGATGGGAAAGGCACCACAGTTCTGACCTGAGGTCAAGGCTGGGTTCATTGCAGGTCCAGAAAGCTCCAGCTCAGACACCTACTCCAGCCAGAAATGCCCAGGGCTCTGTGCGGTCCAAGGGCTCCTTTGCCAGTCCTGCCACTGGCAACACTGGGCACAGGGAGCCCCTCCACTGCTCACCGCAGACAGAGCAGATCTCAGGTGGGAAGCGGGTCCTGGTGTGATTCGCACACATGATCTGAAATTGTGATGTTTCTCCACAGCACAAACGTGGGTTCTTTCATTCATTCATCAAACGTTTACTGACCGGCTAATAGGAACCAGGCCATGCTGCCTCCCGGGACTAATAAAGACTAATAATGCACGTTTTTGTCCTCACAGAGCTGAAATGGCTAACTCAAATGCGGCAGCTTGGGAAGTGCAGTCCAAGTCCCTGCAAAGGGTGGGGAGAGAAGCCATTGCAGAGGCCATGCTGGGGGGCAGGGCCCCAGGCGGAGAGGACAAAGGCCCAACAGGCAGAGGGAGCTCGCCCCATTCCCGAAGCCGCAAAACAATGAGCTCCGTGTGTCGGCCCCATTCCCGAAGCTGCAAAAAAATGAGCTCGGTGTGCCCCAAAGTCTGAGAAGCTGAAGAGAAAGGGGAAGATGGGTTTCTTTATTCAGAAATGTTTCTCAGTCTCCGCTGTCACACTGCTGGGTTATTGACATCAGACTGTGAAGAATCTCACTGTCAGTGCTACATGGGGGAGGACATTGCTTACCATGACTCAGTGTGGCCTCAGGGACAGTGTGTCAGGCCCGGCAGGACAGCACACGGTCTGTGCTGGGGAAGTCGCGCAGACGTGCGGACATACAGACACGTGAACCCAAGTCAGCCCGGGCTGAACAGCGGGTCCCCCGGAAGAGATGAGCAGTGGAATAAGGATTACATGTGGGGCAGAGGACGTCTCAGTCTGTACCTGTCTGTAGCATTTTAATGTTTGATCCTTGGTGCCTACAAATTTTAGGACGTGTACAAAAAAGATTGAAAAAGATGGGAAGCATGCCAGTGATTTTCCTGTGGACATCAGACACAGCATTCGGGGCCACTGTAGACGTGGGTATGTCTGGCCTGAGAATAACTAAAGGGCTTCTTTTTTTTCTTTGTTTTTTTTTTTTTTTTTGAGACAGAATCTCGCTCTGTCACCAGGCTGGAGTGTAGTGACTTGATCTCAGCTCACTGCAACTTCCACCTCCCGGGTTCAAGCGATTTTCCTGCCTCAGCCTCCAGAGTAGCTGGGATCACAGTCATGTGCCACCACGCCCAGCTAATTTTTATGTTTCTAGTAGAGATGAGGTTTCACCGTGTTGGCCAGGATGGTCTCCATCTCTTGACCTCATGATCCGCCCACCTCAGCCTCCCAAAGTGCTGGATTAGAATTAGCCATTTATAGAAAATCAATATGTCTATATTAATATATATATTTATGTTTAAATATCTTGCCTCTCTTGGCAAGTGGGGAATGCACTGTGCCCATGGGTGAAGGCCTGAGGTGGAAAGCTTGTCTTCCACTGCTCAGTGGATGTTCTGCTGAAGTCGTGAAGAACAGTGAGCTCTTGTGACCGGTAAACAGAAATCCCTACTTTGGTGTTATTATCCCAGGCACTACCAGTTTTATTGGCACCCACCATTGTGAAAACTGCAAATATAAACATCTCAGCACAGCCCTCCATCTGCCTTCAGATGACTTCCCGGTAGCATCCTCATGTTATGGTAACAGACCACCGAAGGCTCACTCAGGAGCTATTTTCTTGTTGGAAACTTCTTTGCTTTCCAGCACCCCTGCTCATAACAAGGGATACACTTCTACCCAGTGGACATGAACCATGGCCCCGTAGCTCTGTAACTGTCTCTGTGTTCACATCAGGGTGTGAGTGGCAGGGTGTTCGCGTGGTTCACATCAGGACGTGAGTGGCAGGGTGTGCGCGTGGTTCACATCAGGGTGTGAGTGGCAGGGTGTTCGCGTGGTTCACATCAGGACGTGAGTGGCAGGGTGTTCGCGTGGTTCACACCAGGACGTGAGTGGCAGGGTGTTCGCGTGGTTCACATCAGGGTGTGAGTGGCAGGGTGTTCGCGTGGTTCACATCAGGACGTGAGTGGCAGGGTGTTCCCGTGGTTCACATCAGGGTGTTCGCGTGGTTCACATCAGGACGTGAGTGGCAGGGTGTGCGCGTGGTTCACATCAGGGTGTGAGTGGCAGGGTGTTCGCGTGGTTCACATCAGGACGTGAGTGGCAGGGTGTTCGCGTGGTTCACACCAGGACGTGAGTGGCAGGGTGTTCGCGTGGTTCACATCAGGGCGTGAGTGGTAGGGTGTTCACGTGGTTCACATCAGAACGTGAGTGGCAGGGTGTTCGCGTGGTTCACATCAGGGTGTGAGTGGCAGGGTGTTTGCGTGGTTCACATCAGGACGTGAGTGGCAGGGTGTTCCCGTGGTTCACATCAGGACGTGAGTGGCAGGGTGTTCGTGTGGTTCACATCAGGACGTGAGTGGCAGGGTGTTCGTGTGGTTCACATCAGGGTGTGAGTGGCAGGGTGTTCGCGTGGTTCACATCAGGGTGTGAGTGGCAGGGTGTTCGCGTGGTTCACATCAGGGTGTGAGTGGCAGGGTGTTCGCGTGGTTCACATCAGGACGTGAGTGGCAGGGTGTTCCCGTGGTTCACATCAGGGTGTTCGCGTGGTTCACATCAGGACGTGAGTGGCAGGGTGTTCGCGTGGTTCACATCAGGGTGTGAGTGGCAGGGTGTTCGCGTGGTTCACATCAGGACGTGAGTGGCAGGGTGTTCCCGTGGTTCACATCAGGGTGTGAGTGGCAGGGTGTTCGCGTGGTTCACATCAGGGTGTGAGTGGCAGGGTGTTCGCGTGGTTCACATCAGAACGTGAGTGGCAGGGTGTTCGCGTGGTTCACATCAGGGTGTTCGCGTGGTTCACATCAGGACGTGAGTGGCAGGGTGTTTGCGTGAAACTGCTCAGAGCTGGGTTCATCATCTTGCCTCTTCAAGCCTTCTCCGTCAGGCATGGTGGTCTGTTAGCCTGGGCATAATTCTTGTGTTCCTGCTTCTCCATAAAATAATCCTTAAAAACTTTGTTAAGGAGAATAAAGGGAGGGTCTCTTCCCATCACATCTTTTGCCAGAATATTCAGAGGAAGAAAGCTCGCCCTGGCCTTACGGGTGCACCTTGCAGAAGGCAGGGCCTTGGCCAGGGGCTCCTCCTGGTCTCTGCCCCATTGTCGTATCTGTTTGCAAACCACATCTTTAGTTGCTCCAGCAACGAATACATGCTTGCGTCTTCCCACTTTGTGTTTGCTCTTCTCTTCCTCACCTCCCTTTTCCCCATTAAAAATATATGTAAATTCCTGAAATCCTGACACGCAGAAGAATCAAAATTGGCTTCAATGTGTGGTGAGGAAAGGGGGCTTGCTCAGGAAAAAAAAAAAAAAAATTCATATTCTTGCTCTTTCCGCTGCACCTGCTTTCTACTCTGGCCTTAACATGTCACCACCATAGTTTGATCTGGAGAAAATGAGCACAGCAAGATGGAGCCTGTTGAGAAGGTGGCTTTGGCAGATTTGTGCTGCCAGCACCGTGCCGTTCTTCTGAGCCCCTAGTCTCTCTGCCGGGTCTTCCCACCAAGCCCGTGCCACGCAGGGTGTGTGTGTCGCCTGCCAGGTCTTCCCACCAAGCCCGTGTCACCCGGGGTGTGTGTCGCCTGCCAGGTCTTCCCACCAAGCCCGTGCCACGCAGGGTGTGTGTGTCGCCTGCCAGGTCTTCCCACCAAGCCTGTGTCACCCGGGGTATGTGTGTCGCCTGCTGGCTGCCGTTCTGCACGTGTGCAGTTTCAAGTCTTATTTCCTCTTCTGTGTAACAAGGCCCTTGGTCCAAGTGTGCTTGTAATTTGGGCTAGTAAGCAGCAGCCGAGAGAGTCCACCCCAGTCCCCTTAGCCAGTGAAGCGGGAGCTCCCAGGTTCCTGCCTGCGGGGAGGGTGGGGGCGGTTTGAGTTAGTGAAAATCTGTGTATTAAACCGATATGTAAATGACCCCTGCCGAGCGCTGAAAATGAAGGTATGAAAAGGCATCATCATCCATGATTCCCACCTGGCACGATGACCATATCAAAACAGAGATCTGGTAGTAAACACCGCGTAGTTGCCAGACTCCGAAACAGAGATCTGGTAGTATACGCCACAGAGTTGCCAGACTCTGATATTGAGGGCACATCTAAGTTCTCCCACCCTGATTTCATGCCTGAAATTCAGAATTAGTAAGATTTGAGTCAGTGATGCTTCGTTACGCGCTCACGAGACATGTTTGAGGAGCTTCACTGTGAATGTGTGGGCTTCGATTTGACTTGTGAAACCTCTGGTTAAAACAAAGGAATGTGCCTTCATTCTCAGAACCGGGTGCTTTTTCTGCTGCCCTGGCCCTCTGGGCTGAGTCTTTACATGGACAGCGGTCGATGTGTCTCAGTTTATTTGTCAAAACCTCCAGCTAAAGCCAGTTGTTGCTTGAAAACTGCCTGCTTAATTGGCCTCCTCAGCTCGGGGGAGCAGCTTGCAATCTGAGGCTGGCGCCCAGCTCCCTGACCACCCGCTCCCCATCACACTCAGCTCTCATTCCAGCAGCCCAGCCCATAACCCGCCTCATCAGTGTATTGATGTGAGGCAGAAACACCTCATTATAAGAGCACCCCTGAGAAATAGCGGGGTCAGGGGCTTCTGGGCTGCATAACCAACGGATTCCCTCTGCAAAATCACTCCTGCCTCAGTGGGAAAGGGCCAGCCATGCAGGGCTGCACTGGAGAGTCGTTCTCTTCTTGATCCTCAGACGACCAGTTCTTAAAATTTCGGTCCTCTGTCCTTGGATGGCCTTCGTCCTCTGAAGAGGAGCATGCTGGGAGCTGGCGGAACACACGCCTCACTCTGTGGATGCAATGTCTGTCACTGATCAGTTTCTAGGTATTGATCCTAGAAACCCATGCTCTGTGGGTCCCTCTCCAAGAAACACAGCGTCCGTGATTTGTACATTGCACTACAGTTTCAGACTGCTTTCACGTGTGGTTTCATCTCTGATTCCACGACCTGCGCACAGATTTTTTTTTTTTTTTTTTTTTTTTGAGATGTAGTCTTGCTCTGTCGCCCAGGCTGGAATGCAGTGGTGCAGTCTCTGCTCACTACAACCTCCACCTCCCGGGTTCCAGCAATTCTCCTGCCTCAGCCTCCTGAGTAGCTGAGACTATAGGTGCATGCCACCACACCTGGCTACTTTTTGTGTTTTTTAGTAGAGACAGGGTTGCACCATATTGGCCAGGCTGGTCTCAAACTCCTGACCTCATGATCC
Source organism: Macaca fascicularis (assembly GCF_037993035.2). Lineage (NCBI taxonomy): Eukaryota > Metazoa > Chordata > Mammalia > Primates > Cercopithecidae > Macaca > Macaca fascicularis. The sequence goes on from NC_088390.1 coordinate 87,297,391, forward strand.
GCCTGCCTCAGCCTCCCAAATTGCTGGGATTATAGACATGAGCCTCTGTGCTCAGCTGGGTGCAAATACCCAGTGCTCGGCACCCAGTAGGCCCTCACAACTGTGGCAAGCCATGGCCACATGGCTGTGATTGTGCTGACAGCACACAGTAGGTCCTCAAAACTGTGACGAGCCATGGCAGCGTGACTGCGATTGTGCTGACAGCACACAGTAGGTCCTCACGACTGTGGTGAGCCATGGCCGTGAGGCTGCGACTATGCTGGCAGCACACAGTAGGTCCTCATGACTGTGGCGAGCCATGGCCGCGAGGCTGCAATTGTGCTGGCAGCACACAGTAGGTCCTCACGAGTGTGGCGAGCCATGGCCGTGAGGCCGCGATTGTCCTGGCAGCCCACAGTAGGTCCTCATGACTGTGGCGAGTCATGGCCGCAAGGCTGCGATTGTGCTGGCAGCACACAGTAGGTCCTCATGACTGTGGCAAGCCATGGCCGCGAGGCTGCGATTGTGCTGGCAGCACACAGTAGGTCCTCAGGACTGTGGCGAGCCATGGCCGTGTGTCTGTGATTGTGTGGACAGGCACAGAATGGCCTGAAGCGTGGGAAGGTCCCCTGCCTGACAGCGGCTTTAGCACCAGGAAACCTCCCACCTGGGGCCTGCCCGTGAAGGTGAGTCGGGCCAGTGGGAAGCACCTGCTCAAGTGGAGCTGCACACAAACCACTGGGAGCTACTGCCTCACACACATGATTGCTTTTCAGTATTTTGTTAAGTCCAAGCAAACCCCCAAGAAAAGCTTGAGCGGGGCTGGGTCTGCACCAACAGGCTGGTTCCGAGTGAGTGCTGGTTGGATGTGCTCCAGTGTGGAGGGCAGAGGGAGGGAGTGGGCCGCCTGGAGAGGAGTGGGGTGCAGTCAGGGGCTGCAGGACGCTTCCCAGCAGGCACCCCGGCGGTGTGAAAGAATGTCTGGGAGCTGCTTTCCTCTGGGCGTTTGTGGGATCCCTCCCCTTAGCCAAGGCGCCGCTGCAGCTGTTTTTCAAATGAAAACTGGGCTTGAGAGGAGGAAATAATTGAGGTCTAAGAAGTCCATGCCCTCATTTGTTCATGCACAACGAGAAGCTTGAGGCATCTGCGGGACGCTGCACTCACTGCCTCTCCTCTGTCTCTTTCTCTCCAGTCGTGCCAGGCGGACCTCGTGAAGGACAACGGCCACAAGTACTTCCTGTCGGTCCTGGCGGACCCCTACATGCCAGTAAGGACTGGGCAGCACCCTCTCCACGGGCTTGGGACTCAGCACTCGCCTCTGCCCACATGTTGCACTGTGGTGGGGCCTTTTGACAGGGACTACAGGAGGAAGGTCAAGGGTCACAGCAGGGGCCACGTCCGCGGGGTCAGCAACTGCTTCACGTTAGACACGGCCCTTTGCTCAGCACCATGAGTGCAGCTGTTGTTTTGTGTCTGTCTCTAAATAACAGTGCAGTTAACCCGGACACATGGATTGTTTTGGTTTATTTTAGTCTGTTTTCACTGGCACTTTGCAAAATAGTCAAATCCACTCTCCCTGCTGTCCACTGTGTTAGACTAGCAAGCGCTCGCACATCTCTAATGTGATGGTTCCGGCACCTAGGAAGGTCTTGGAACACAACAAGATATCGAAGCACCTCGTTTCAGGAAGGAAGGGAGAGAGGAAAGGAAGGAAAGAAGGTTGTTCGAAAGTTTACATTTTCAGTATATTTTATTGTGTTAAATTGTTTAAAAATTAGTAATTCATGAATAGGGTATATAGTTATTCTGTAAATGTTTCATAATGTTTTATTTCTAGCTCCCGGGTTAGTAATGAGAACAAAATAGATATGTCCTAAATAATTCTTTACCATAACTTAATATTGCCAGAATATTTAAGTATATTAGCTAGTTTCCACAGTGGTAGGTGGCTTTGGCTGTATAAAGGAACTTTTGTATGTAATTTCACCCCCTAGTTGGTTTTCTAAGCTAAATGATCTTTTAAAACACAGAAAACCAACAGGACTGTTTTCCAAAAGGTAAATAGTACATGCACTTTGTGGTGTATTGAAACATCATCACAGGCAGTTAAAGTTTATACTTTATGTCAGTTTTGGAAACCATCACTTCCCATTCTTAAGAATAAGGAAGAAAGCAAATCCCACATGAAGAAGTGAGGAAGAATGCCCACTAGCGACTTGGGCATGAGAGTGAGCTAAGCTCACAAGAATGGCCCCACCTCAGCCACCAGCCTGTGGAAGTTTTGAGGAGACAGCCATGTTTGAAAGAATGAAAAGGAGGCTGGGTGCGGTGGTTCATGCCTGTAATCCCAGCACTTTGGGAGGCCAAGGCTGGTGGACTGCTTGAGCTCAGGAGTTCGAGACCAGCCTGAGCAACATGGTGAAACCCCGTCTCTACCAAAACTACAAAAAATTAGCCGGGTGTTGTGGCGCACGCCTGTGGTCTCGGCTACTCAGGATGCTGAAGTGGGAGGATCGCCTGAGCCCGGGGAAGTCAAGGCTGCAATGAGCTGTGATTGTACAACTGCACTCCAGCCTGAGCAACAGAGTGAGACCCTGTCTCCACTAAATAAATAAATAATATAAATATTCTTAAATGACTAACTGGAAAGAATTTGGTGTGATTCTGTCAAACCGTCAACCATTGTTTTGTTTCTTCAGCGCTTTGTGCCTGTTACGAGAAAATATTCAGAGCTTCCTAGTCATCCTCAGAAATGATTGATTTTTCTAAACTCATAAGCAGATCTGAAAAAACAAATCGAAGCTGTAAAAAAGAAAAGACATGCGCTGTTATTGAAAACTCGGGAGATGAATTAAATCACAGAACAGCCAGCCAAGAAGAGGGTTCGTGAAGGAGCCACCTGGAGCGCTGTCCGTGAAGCTGAGCGAGAAGATATGAAAGCCGGGCTAAGAGCCGGGCTGGGAACGCTCACCATGTAGCCAGCATGGTTCAGAACGAGAGAGGAGAATAAGTGGAGAAGCGGTTTTTGATTAGATAGTGGCTGTGAATTTTCCAGATTTGAAGAAAGGAGAGTTCCAATTTTAAAAGCAGGATGAATCCTGAGAAGGTTAAAGAGAAACAAATTCATACACAGGCACATCATAATGAAAAGAGCAAATATCAAAGGCATAAAGACAAACCTTAAAAGTTCCCCGAACAAACGCTGTCAGCAAAGGAGGAAACAGCGCTGGCCCCGACAGCAGACCTCATCAGCAGCGGCTCTCGGCAGGGGATGGGGAGCCCTCGGCGTGAGAGGAAAGCGGCCGTGGTCGGGTCACCCGCACCCAGCCCAGTCACCACTCAGGAATGGGGGTGCAGTAAGCAGCGTTCAAACACCAACAGTTTGCTCCTTCCGAACCCCACAGACGATGGCTAGAAAGACCGTGTGTCAGCGAGGAGGAAACGGAACCAGGAGGGAAAAGCAAGATGTAGGACACAGCAAAAAGCCAAGAAGTTGGCAAACGTGTTGGCACATCTAAAGCTTTGCAAAAATGAAGAATACTCATGGCTAATTGGAGGGTCAAACAAGAGGAGGAATTGGGTACCTTGGGAGCCCTGCAATAATCCAAGATTATTGGATTATTGGTCTAGCGTAGGACGCACTAGACCGTGCGGTGTGCACGTAAAAAACTAAGGCACCACTAAAAACTTACACATAGACTCTGGTTTCCAGGTCAGCAGAGGCACAGAGGACAGGAGAGAATGAAAATGAGTCACAGCAGAAGAGCAGAAAGGAGAAAACAGTGAAACACAGTTAGAGGGCTGCCTCCGTGCCTTTGCTGCCAAAGCCCCTGACTGCAGGACCGTGTGCTCACAGAGTGCTGGGCAGGCTGGGGAAGTGAGGTCCGGGTGCTTCATACCGACAGCCATGGCTGGCCTGTGACAGACGAGACAGCCACCAGGTCTGTGCCCGTCCTGCAGTGTTAGGCCTTCCAAGGAGTAGTCTCTTCACTCTGGGAGGGGAGCCCAGAACTCTCAGGCCTTTGAAAATGGCTTTTCATTTTTGTAGAGTCCACTCAAAATCCAGCAGTAAAGCTGGCTCTCGTTACTTTAATTATGCGCCACGCATATCGTGAAGATTGAGAAAGGATCACGCTGTTGTGCTTTGGGAATGAGAGTTTCCATTGAGGGGAGACAACCGAGACTGGCTTTTGTTTTCCAGGCCGAACACAGGACCATGACGGCTTTCATTCTCGCCGTGATTGTCAACAGCTATAACACGGGGCAGGTGAGCACCCCAGCCACCCCCAGCCCCCAGAGCCCACCCTTGACATTGCAGAGGAGCTGGGCCCACTGGGAAACGTGGTGCCACGTGGGGGCGAGGGGGTGTCCAGCAGAGGCTCGGGCCCTTCGTCTAGCCAGCCATTTGCAGGGTGAATATGAATCAGGAATTTACAATGAGGAAAATTGAGCACATCAAGGCCTCCCGAGAACGGGTGGCCGCCACCGTCCCGCACAGGCACCCGCCACGTGCCCGCCATTGGCAGGCAGAGGCCCACCTGTCTGTGGTTCTACCTCTGCAGGAAGCCTGCCTTCAGGGAAACCTCATTGCCATCTGCCTGGAGCAGCTCAACGACCCGCACCCCTTGCTGCGCCAGTGGGTGGCCATCTGCCTCGGCAGGATCTGGCAGAACTTCGACTCGGCGAGGTGGTGCGGCGTGAGGGACAGCGCTCACGAGAAGCTCTACAGCCTCCTGTCCGACCCCATTCCCGAGGTGAGTCCGGCGCGGCTCAGAGCCCAGTCCTCCTGGTTGCCGACTGCGGGAGCTCCCGGGGGGAGGCAGAGGTCTGCTCGCGGCAGGTGTGGCCGGCCCATGTCCGGGAACTTCAGGGCTGCGCACTAACAAGAGTAGGACCGTGGAACCTTGGTGAGAGGAGAGCCATGCCCCTGGGGACTTTGCACCCGGGCCCAGAGTGCACTCCCGGGGACAGTGGCACAGCTGCAAGCGGGGGTCCCGGAGGGCACCTCAGAGGCAGGGGTCACGTGCTCGCTCTCTGGGTGCCGCTCTGTGTCCTCACCGCGGCCTGCAAGGCAAGGACTGCTAGATCTCCGCTTTACGGGGAAGGAGACAGGCCAGTGGCTCGTGCTTGGTGCAGCTGGGGAATGCGCGGGGCGCTGCCCACAGAATGGCCGCAGGCTGGAACTCTGGGAGTTGCACGCACCATTGCCTTCACTCTTCACCTCGCCCTGGCCTATGCAGGGTACAGGGTGTTGCTCATTTTTAGAGCTGAGGAAGCAAGTCAGGGACCGTGACTTCTCCCCAGGACCACATGGTGTCGGAGGCAGGGGCTCAGCCAGGGTCCCCGAACCCCAGGACCACGTGGTGTCGCTCCCCTGGCTGAGCCCTGTGTGCCTGGTGCACTCCGGGACCCCCACGCCCCTCTGCCTCCAGGAGTGCCTGCACCTTCCCCTCTTTCCACCCTCCCACGCTCTGTGGCCCCTCCCAGCTCCCTCCTCTAATTCCTGCCTCATTCGTCAGCACATTTCCTGGCGCCTGGTTTGGTCTTTCAGTTCCCGGGGCAATGCAGCTCCCACCTCTGCAGCCTGGCCGTCCGGCCCTGGAGCTGGGCGGCTGCCCCTGCTGCCCCCACCTCCTTCCCTGTTGCCTCTCTGGCAGTGCGAGGAGAACCTGGGGCCTGGAGAGCTGTTCAGCAAGCACCTGTGGGGTTGGATTCACCTGCACACAGCCCTGGCAGAAAGGCAGGCTGCAGCATGGCCCAGCGTGGGACACGTGTGTGACCCCCTGCTGTCTTGCAGGTCCGCTGCGCGGCGGTCTTTGCCCTTGGCACGTTCGTGGGCAACTCTGCAGAGAGGACGGACCACTCCACCACCATTGACCACAACGTGGCCATGATGCTGGCCCAGCTGGTCAGCGACGGGAGCCCCATGGTCCGGAAGGTGCGTGAACCCCTAGCCCGGCAGCAGCAGGGCGCCCAGGCCAGACCCCGTGACACCTGGGGCCAAGCCCGTGTGGCCCTGACCGCAGCAGGGAGCACTCAGTTTCCACTGCGTATCATTTCGAGAGCAGATCTTTACATGTTTCATTCTCTCCAAAATGCGTTTCTTTACCAGACACCCGTGTGTTTGCTTCATGTAAAGGCGTTTAGTAGGTCGCGCCTCCCGGCAGCTTGTGTAGTAATCTCCTTCCTGCCTGGGAGCAATACACACAGGCACCACTGCGGTTCCAAAGAGACGCAGCCGCCCACAGGTGGCGGGAAGGTTTGTGGACTGGGTCCCCCCACACCCCACGTATGTCAGCACTTTTGTTTTGGTTTGGTTTGTTTTTTTGAGACGGAGTCTCGCTCTGTCGCCCAGGCTGGAGTGCAGTGGCTGGATCTCAGCTCACTGCAAGCTCCGCCTCCCGGACTTACGCCATTCTCCTGCCTCAGCCTCCCGAGTAGCTGGGACTACAGGCACCCGCCACCTCGCCCGGCTAGCTTTTTTTGTATTTTTTAGTAGAGACGGGGTTTCACCATGTTAGCCAGGATGGTCTCGATCTCCTGATCTCCTGATCCGCCCACCTCGACCTCCCAAGTGCTGGGATTACAGGCGTGAGTGGCTGTGCCCGGCCAAAACAGTTTTATAAACTTGAAAACTTACTCACCTGTTTAAATGTAGAAACATCACTGATAATTGTCCAAGGTTTCACACCCCTAGAAAAAGTTGGTTCCACACACCCTCAAATTCCCCCACCCACCCCAGCGCAAAAGGGGCGTTTAGGAAGACACTGGTTTGCCGATCTCCTTTGCTGGTGAGATCGAAGGCTGCTCTTGCAGAGAACTCATCCGACAGCCGGAGCACAGAGCTGCTTTCTGGGCGGGGAGTCTGTGTCTCCCCTCGCGCGTTCCTGTGCGGGCTGTGCGTGACTCTCTTGGAGATGGGCTCTATCAGGACCTCGCGCATTCCTGTGCGGGCTGTGCGTGACTCTCTCTTGGAGATGGGCTCTATCAGGACCTCGCGCGTTCCTGTGCGGGCTGTGCGTGACTCTCTCTTGGAGATGGGCTCTATCAGGACCTCGCGCGTTCCTGTGCGGGCTGTGCGTGGCTCTCTCTTGGAGATGGGCTCTATCAGGACCTCGCGCGTTCCTGTGCGGGCTGTGCGTGGCTCTCTCTTGGAGATGGGCTCTATCAGGACCTCGCGCGTTCCTGTGCGGGCTGTGCGTGGCTCTCTCTTGGAGATGGGCTCTATCAGGACCTCGCGCGTTCCTGTGCGGGCTGTGCGTGACTCTCTCTTGGAGATGGGCTCTATCAGGACCTCGCGCGTTCCTGTGCGGGCTGTGCGTGGCTCTCTCTTGGAGATGGGCTCTATCAGGACCTCGCGCGTTCCTGTGCGGGCTGTGCGTGGCTCTCTCTTGGAGATGGGCTCTATCAGGACCTCGCGCGTTCCTGTGCGGGCTGTGCGTGGCTCTCTCTTGGAGATGGGCTCTATCAGGACCTCGCGCGTTCCTGTGCGGGCTGTGCGTGGCTCTCTCTTGGAGATGGGCTCTATCAGGACCTCGCGCGTTCCTGTGCGGGCTGTGCGTGGCTCTCTCTTGGAGATGGGCTCTATCAGGACCTCGCGCGTTCCTGTGCGGGCTGTGCGTGGCTCTCTCTTGGAGATGGGCTCTATCAGGAGACGGGCCGTGGACCAGGGGCTGGGGATTGTTTGTTGGGAGAGCAGATGCCGCCGCTTAACTTGGGAGGGACGTGATCTGGCCAGGTTTCCCTCAGACAGACGAAGCGTGGCGAGGCACGTTCTATCGTGTGTTCCCTTCTAGAATTAGCCCAAGTCATTAGGATGCTACATTTTCTACTGAAATCTTGAAAATATGAAGTGAGATTCTGGCGAGCCTTTTCTGTTGGTTCTGACTTTGTTATCTTCACGTTCTCCTCATGGCCGGGCTTCTGAACCTGGCCTCTCTCGGCCCCTGCCGAATTCTTTTTCCCACATCAAATCACCTTTGGTGGACATCACTGATCAAAGCAGCAAATCAACGGTTTGTCTGTTAAAATTCTTTTTAAAGTAAGGAAAGCTTTGTTTCTTCTTTACAAAAACAATGTGAAAACAGAGAGGGCGTTAGCTGTGAGGCGTTCCCCAAGAGCCATCTTGTGGCTGGCTGTCCGTCCCGGGTTGTGTCCGGTGGTGTGGTCCTGGCTGCTGGGGCACTGAGATGAAGCTCACCCTCCACTGGGAGTGGTTCGGCATTCACTCGCCTGCACGGCCACCTGCTGAACCTGCATCCTGGAGATGTGGCCTGCGAGGACACCATGGGGTTCAGAGGAGGTGCTGCCGACCGGGAAACAGCTGCCTCGGGGGCGCTGGGCAGGGCGTGTGGAGGGGGATGACAGCCCCTGCCCTCCAGGAGCATGCAGTCTAATCAAAGAGACAGATACAGATACAGTCATTACACCAGAGCCTTGTGGAGAAGTGCTGCCTGGAGTGCTCTGGAGCTCCTGAGAGCTGGGCCTGTGCTTGCATCTGAGCGGGAAGGGGGTAGGCAGAGGCTTTTGTGGAGGGGCAGCTCTTACCTGGTTATGGAGGGTGAGTCATCACCCAGGAGGGGCTGGATAAGTGGGAGGAGCGTGTGCGGAGGCCTAAGCATGGGGAAGATGGAGAGGCTCAGGGCCACCCCTCTTCTGAGTGGCCAGAGGCTCAGGCGTGGGGAAGATGGAGGGGCTCAAGGCCACCTTCCTTCCACGTGGCCGGACCATTGAGCAGGCAGGAGGGGCAGTGGGGTGAGGCTGAAGGCAGGAGCTGTGAGTGCCAGGCTCCAGCTGTCAAGAATGTGCCTTCAATAAGTGCTCTATTCTTACAAATCTAACAGGGTTCACTCTTGCAGCAAATAGTTTTCTGGTGTCTGCCCCTCGCTGGGTACCACGTCAGGCACTTGAGATGCTTCCCGGCTTCAGGGGGTTTGCGTTCTAGCAGGAGAAGCAGCAAACAGAGCTGATAACCTCAGCTGGCAGGGTGATGTCTGGAGGGAGGAAGGGTAGTGAGGAGTCAGAGAAAGACACCATCACTCACGTGTGACCAGGAGGCCTCCCCAAGCAGGCTGCACTGGCACGCAGACTCCGGGGGTGCACTGACTCTGAGGGGGTGCGCTGACTCTGGGGACGGTGCCGACGGGGGCTGTGCCAACTCCAGGGGTGCACTAACTCTGGGGTGTGCCGACTCGGGGGGTGCACCAACTCTGGGGTGTGCTGACTCGGGGGGTGTGCCAACTCGGGGTGCACTGACTCCAGGGGTGCACTGACTCTGGGGTGTGCCGACTCGGGGGGTGTGCCAACTTAGGGGATCCACCGACTCCGGGGGTGCACTGACTCTGGGGTGTGCCGACTCAGGGGGTGCACTGACTCGGGTGTGCCAATTCAGGGGCTGTGCCGACTCAGGGGGTGCACCAACTCGGGTGCGCCAACTCAGGGTGCACCAACTCCAGGGGTGCGCCGACTCTGGGGTGTGCCGACTCGGGGTGCACAGACTGTGAAGTGTGCCAACTCGGGGGGTGCACTGACTCTGGGGTGTGACGACTAAGGGGGTGCACCGACTCAGGGGGTGCACCGAATCGGGTGCACTGACTCGGAGTGTGCCAACTCAGGGGATGCACCGACTCCAGGGGTGCAACGACTCTGGGGTGTGCTGACTCGGGTGCACGGACTGTGGGGTGTGCCAACTTGGGGGGTGCACCAACTCGGGGGGTGCACCGACTCTGGGGTGTGCTGACTCGGGGTGCACCGACTCGGGTGCGCCAACTCAGGGGGTGTGCCAACTTGGGGTGCACCGACTCCAGGGGTGCACTGACTCTGGGGTGTGCCGACTCAGGGGGTGCACGGACTGTGGGGTGTGCCAACTCGGGGGGTGCACTGACTCGGGGGATGCACCGACTCTGGGTTGTGCCGACTCGGGGGGGTGGCCGACTCAGAGGGTGCGCCGACTCTGGGGTGTGCCGACTTGGGGGGTGTGCCGACTCGGGGGGTGCACCGACTCTGGGTTGTGCTGACTCGGGGAGTGGCCTACTCAGGGGGTGCGCCAGCTCCGGGGGTGCGCCTCCGTCCTCGTCATGGAGTCCTGCCGCATCACAGCTGGTTTCCTCTCCTGTTTGCCAACCACCATGGGCACGGTGCTCTGCAGGGGACTTGGGCACGGGCACAAGCAGCAAGGAGCCTGGCAGGTATGGAGCCAACCCCCTTCTCGCAGCCTCTCCTCAGGGCCTGTCCTGAGCCCGCTGTGGGGCTGGGGTCGGGGAGCCGGCCTGGCTGAGCAGCTCCTGCCGCCCTCCGGGGCGAGAGGGAGGAGGGTGTCACTGCTGCTCTTCCATAGAAGCAATGTGTACTGGGTACCAAAAAGGTGACAGCCACCCTCCTTTTTAATAATGATATAAGCGTCCTCTCCTGTGTGGGGTGACCGTGACAGCCATCCTCCTTTTTAATAATAATATAAGCGTCCTCTCCTGTGTGGGGTGATCATGGCAACCATCCTCCTTTTTGATAGTAATGGAAGCGTCCTCTCCTGTGTGGGGTGACCGTGACAGCCAAGTAGGTTTTGTTTGTCTTGTTTTTTTTTTTTTTTTGAGACACAGTCTCGCTCTGTCGCCCAGGCTGGAGCGCAGTGGCCGGATCTCAGCTCACTGCAAGCTCCGCCTCCCGGGTTCCCGCCATTCTCCTGCCTCAGCCTCCCGAGTAGCTGGGACTACAGGCGCCCGCCACCTCGCCCGGCTAGTTTTTCGTATTTTTTTTTAGTAGAGATGGGGTTTCACCGTGTTAGCCAGGATGGTCTCGATCTCCTGACCTCGTGATCCGCCCGTCTCGGCCTCCCAAAGTTTGTTTGTCTTGTTTAATGAGCTTACTTGACAAAATTTAAAAGTCAGCAAATTCAACTTAGCCCCCCAAATTATTTTGAACTTCAGCTTGTCTGTGAAGCACAAAACCTGCAGTCAGCAGCCGCTCCTCCCTCGTCAAGAAGGGCCAGGCCAGGAGTGTGGGGCTCGATCCCCCAGTGTCGCCCCAGCCTCTGCGGGGCCGGGCTGGGCAGGAGTCACACACAGGGGCAGGCCCTGCAGGGCTTGGATCAGGGCTTACTCCCTGTCACGGCCTCAGGAGGAAATAGGGACTGTTTGGATACTATTTTATTTTATTTGTTTTATTTTATTTTGAAACAGAGTCTCTGTCACCCGGATTGGAATACAGTGGCACAATCTCGGCTCACTGCAACCTCTGCCTCCCGGGCTCAAGCGATCCTCCCACCTCAGCCTCCTGAGTAGCTGGGACTACAGGCGTGTGCCACCATACTGGGCTAATTTTTTTCTTTTTTGTAGAGATGGGGTCTCGCTGTGTTGCCCAGGCTGGCCTCAAATTCCTGGGCTCACGGGATCCACTCTGTAATCCCAGGCCTTGGCCTCCCAGGATGCTTCCCAGGACGCTGCTTAGGCCTGCCGTGGTCACAGGAGCTGAGTTTTATGATGCCTGAGCACAGGTCACAAGACAAATATTAGCCGCCCGGTGCCATGTTGTTGGAAATGTGGAGTGGGTGGCCCTCAGGGCAGGTGGGCAAGGGGCGGAGGCTAGGTGGGCCAGCAGCCCACGGTCAGTCCAGCTGTGTCAACACCGGGAGGTGCGTGGGTCCCCAGCGGGGCAGGGCATGTGCCCAAGCAAGATGTCCTTGAGTCCTGGCACCAGTTCACAGTTAGAAAGTAACCCATGTGTTACAGACTTCGCCCCTGCAGGGAGGGCTGCACTCACCCAGAACACACTTGTCAGGCACGTGCTGCGTGCTGGGCCGGCTTGGGCCTCAGTGACCCCGCAGGGCACTAACCCTAGCTCTTCTCTCAAGAAAGTGTTCCTGGAGCTGGGGGAGGGGCTGGGTATGAGGGTGGTAGGCCAGGGTGGCAGCTGAGCAGAGCTAGTATGGATGGGGCTAGGGGCATAGGGAGGCCTTGCCACAGGGAGGGGCCCAGAGCAGGGGGTATACCCATCAGAGGGCGTGGGTACAAGAGGCCAGGAGGGCAGTGGGGCAGGTGGCCCAGCCACGCACAAGCCTTGTTGTTCGTGATCAGCGGCCTGGAGAGGTGTGGAGGCAGGACCTTGCCTTTGTCTGCCCAGATCAGAAGGGCCGCTCGCCCAGCTGCAGGGATGGTGCAGGGAGGAAGAGACACGCACTTTGAACGCAGAGCTCACAGCACTTGCTCGCAGATGGAGAGGGTAGAGAAAAGAGGAAGACAGGGAGCCCCGGGGGTTTGGGTCTGAGCAACAGAAGAGTAGACTTGCTCCTCACTGAAGGGGCCAGCCGTGAAGGAGCAGGTTCTAGGAGCACGCATGGACTCCGAAGGTGGGGAGCCGACAGGAAGGGCTGAGCTGACAGGTGAAAGTGTGAGTCCAGGTGAAGCTGCCCCTTCGAGGGAGGCTGCTCAGCCCCAGCCAGGGATCAGGAAGACAGACCATGGCTTTGACAAGCGACTGGTCAGAGGACCTTGGAAGGCTGGTCAGTGTGGAGCCCATGGCCACTAATGTGGCCTCCCTATCTGTGTGCTGCTGGGGAGCCCCCAGGGGGAAGGGGTCACGTGGCAACACCAGCCAAGATCATCTTGCAAAAGCTGAGAGAGGGGAGCTCCCACACCCCTGGCTGAGCCCCTCTGCCAGACCCTCTGATGGGTTCTGCACGAATATCCCAAAGAAGGCCGGTGCCTGTGTGTCTTGCTGTCAGAGCCCAGCTCCATTCAGGAAGGGCAGGAAGGGTCTGACGCAAAGGGAAAAGTCTTTGCTGTGTGCCAGGCAGCAGCCTCCAGAGCAAGGCCCACTATCTGCAGCAGGATGTGCGGCTCCGAGCGAGGCCCCCGTATGCAGCAGGATGTGTGTTCGGGAGTGAGTGCTCTCTGGACGTTCCCCTTGAATAATGGACGTGGCCCCTGTTGACCTCCCCGAATCGAAAGGCCCACCACCTTGGTGCACGTTAATCCATGCCAGGGCCCAGCTCTGGCTTTTCTCACCTGATGTCAGAAGGAAAGGGAAAAAATCGGTACTTTCTGAAGACAGGTGCAGCCTTGATCTTCTCTGGAAGGGGCCCAGTTTGCTTTGTCGGAGGCCCCGTCTGGGCAGTGCCTCACTCCTCTTGCACAGGGAAGGCAGCGGGGGTTCTGTGGTTTGTCCGGGAGCCTGGGACAGTGGCTTAGGCAGTTGGAGCACCAGAACCGGGTGTGGGCCATGGCGGTGAAGACGCACACTGGGCCACGGCCCTTGGTGCCCAGCAGGGCGGGAGGGGCAAGTGGAGGGTGATGCCAGGGCTCCATTCTGAGCAGTGCGAGACTTGCAGTTCCATGGGCGCAAATCAAGAGGGCGCTGCAGGCTGAATGGAAAGTAGACGGTGCCCACAGTTCACAGGCCAGGGAGAGTTTGGGGTGCAGGTGAAGAGCCGACAGCTGGACAGCCAGCCTGGAGCTAGGAGAGTGAGGGGCCAGCATCAGGGAAACCACAAAGCACGACAGGAGGAAGCCCAGGGCGTGTAAAGCTGGGGTGGGAGAGTGCATGGACAGAGAGCGTGTAGACGGAGAGTGGGCGGCCACGAGAAGACCCTGGTCCCTGGTGGGCGCCCATCCAGAGCCTGCTCATCCTGCTGCTGCGGAGACGGGAGCATCACGCAACAAGCAAGGGGTCCTCTCGCAGCACTTGGCTTTCTGCTAAGAATCCATCTTTTTTCTTTGTAGAAAAAAAAGGCAGAGAAAGTTGTCGTAGGGAAAAAAGCATTCCTTCTGTTTTTTAAACCTACATCCCCCTTCTGTTTCCCAGTGACTTCTAGGATCTCCAGCTGTTCCTGTCACAGCACTGAACCGTCCTAAAACAGAGGCAAATTGTGTCTGTTTCCCTGGACCAAGGCATTTGGGCCTAAAGATGATGTTTTAGTTCCACAACTTTTCCCATTCCCTCTTAGGGACTAGAAACGTCTTCCAGTAAAAGTTTCACGTGTGTTGAAAAGAGCAGGCTTCAGCTTGTCCGCTGCGCTCGGCCCTGGGGTGCTCAGATTCAGAAAGGCCGCCAGCCGTCGGGTGTGATCTAAAGCGGCGTTTTCAGCCGGGGTCCCAGTGGTGACCGTAAGCGAGAGGCTGTGAGGCCTCCTACCTTTCCCCGCCTGGAGTCTATGACTCACCGTGTCCTTATGAGACCCCCATGCGTCGTGCGCAGCTAGCGGTGGTGAGGATCCTGGCAGGCGTTCTGGGCTTCCCCCGTGAGCCGGTGGCCTGCCATCTCCACGGCACTGCTGTTCAAGGCTTCTGGGTTCGAAAAGGGATGGTCCCTTTTTCTGACGCCGACAGCACGCTTTTGTCTTAACCTTTCTTTTCTGTGGGTGACTCACATCTCACTGCTGCCCTCAGTCATCTTCCGGCCCCAGTGAGTGTTATTGTCCCGTCTCCCTCTCGGCAGGAGCTGGTGGTGGCTCTGAGTCATCTCGTGGTTCAGTACGAAAGCAATTTCTGCACTGTGGCCCTGCAGTTCATAGAAGAGGAGAAGAACTACCCCTTGCCTTCTCCAGCGACCACAGGTACGGCGTCTCCTGTGAACCCGCTGAGCACCTGGCCTGGCGGTTCTAGCGCAGGCCTGGCCCAGTCTCAGGACTGCTGGCCACTTGCTGACTCTCGCAGAGTCTAAGCTCGGGTTTCCCAGATCCCTCTGCAAGGGGTCCCTGTGTTTCTCATCTTTTTAGGCACCCGTCAGATTCGAAAGGACAGGAAAGAGGGCCACACTGACCCTCTTACATTTTTCCTTTCTTTTTACCCTTTTTGGAAATTAAACTCACAGAAACCTTGAAGTATGACAAACTTCTGCAATAGGAGCTTTGCAGAAAAGCGCAGGGGCCGCCTTCCTGCCGTGAGTCATTTCATCACACTGCTGTTGGCTCCGTGGCTCGGTGAGTCATGTCGAGTCCTTTCTCACACGTGTCGTTTTGACTGGAGAGTACAGTTCCTATCTCATCGCTGCTGGCAGCCCCTCCCCTACCACACAGCCGTCTCTGCCATGCAGAGGCTTGTCATCAACAGTGAAGCCTCACTGCTTATAGGAAGCCCAGGAAGGGAGAAGGGTGAGCCAGACTGAGTGCGGCCGGCCATTGCTCTGCTGCGGCTTCCCGGGGAACGGCTCATGGCCCACGTCACCACGCACCTTGTGTGCACTTGGACAGGCCGCAGCCACCAGCCTCTCCCCTGTTGTCTTTTGTAATTTAATATCCACAGAGCGACAAGCGGTTGTCGTTTGTCCAGTGCCATCCCGCAGAGCCTCCACTCACGTCTGAGTCTCCCTGAGCTGCGCAGCTCCTGCGTTCACATTCGTTCCAGTATAGGTAGCAGCTGCCGTCACCGAGTGTCCCAGCTGCTGAGTGTCAGAAGACACGCCGGCCTGCACCTGGAAGCCCATCGTAACTTGTCTTTCTCCTTCTTTCCCAGAGGGAGGGAGTCTGACCCCAGTGCGAGACAGCCCGTGCACCCCCAGACTTCGTTCCGTGAGCTCCTATGGAAACATCCGTGCTGTCGCCACAGCCAGGAGCCTCAACAAATCTTTGCAGAACCTGAGCTTGACAGAGGAATGTAAGATCCTGGAAACTGGGTTCTTGGATTGGGAGAGATTGGGGTTGTATTTTCCAAAACTTTTTATCTGAGCAAGAATCACTCTGCCCCTGCCCCTTCTCTAAGTGCATGCCCTGAAGTTGCATCTGGCAACATGGTGATGAGCCAGCTGTCCTCGTCTGGAGTCACCCTTCCAGACGTGAGCATGGCAAGGAGGCGTAGGCCAGTCCCCAGAACAGCCAGCGGGCACGTTACCAGTGCAGAGCTCAATTGCAGTCGCAGGCGAAGCGGCGGCTCCTTGGAGGGCCGTGCCCTGCCCCAGTCTGTGGGTGTGGAGCTTGGTTCCCAGGGAGATCAGTGAGTTCCTGTGCCTATGTGTGCACCAGGGTGTGTGTGTGCCAGTGTGTGTGTACCAGGGTGTGTGTGTGTACCAGGGTGTGTGTGTGCCAGTGTGTGTGTACCAGGGTGTGTGTGTACCAGTGTGTGTGTACCAGGGTGTGTGTGAGCCAGGGTGTGCGCACCGGGGTGTGTGTGCGCCAGGGTGTGTGTACCAGGGTGTGTGTGTGCCAGGGTGTGTGTACCAGGGTATGTGCCAGGGTGTGTGTACCAGGGTGTGTGTGCGCCAGGGTGTGTGTGTGCCAGGGTGTGTGTATGCCAGGGTGTGTGTGTACCACGGTGTGTGTACCAGGGTGTGTGTATGCCAGGGTGTGTGTACCAGGGTGTGTTTACCAGGGTGTGTGCACGGCAGGGTGTGTGTACCAGGGTATAATGTGCGCCAGGGTGTGTGTACCAGGGTGTGTGTATACCAGGGTGTGTGTGCTAGGGTGTGTATGTACCAGGGTGTGTTTGTGCCTGGGTGTGCTGAGCTTTATTTAGAAGAAAATACATATCTCAGTCATGCCATTAACTTTAAGACCAAAAGGAGGGTCCCGGGAGCACCCCACTGACCCCACTGTGTCTCGGGCAGCCGGCGGCGCGGTGGCGTTCTCCCCTGGAAACCTCAGCACCAGCAGCAGTGCCAGCAGTACCCTGGGCAGCCCCGAGAATGAGGAGCACATCCTGTCCTTCGAGACCATCGACAAGATGCGCCGCGCCAGCTCCTACTCCTCCCTCAACTCCCTCATCGGTGAGTCCGAGTGCCCCTTTCTGCTTCCGAGAGGCCCCGAGGGTCTCCTCCCCACACAGAGCAGCACCAACCTGTGTCTGCATAGGGCAGTGGGTGTCGAAGCTATCTGTTCAAAAGAAAGAATAAAAGTCAGCTGGACTGCGAGGACGTGAGGATATTTTGCTGGGGGAAGCGGGAAAGTTGAAATCACTGTTGTGATGGGATGGTATTTTACAGGCCGCTCCGGAGCCATGGGAGCTGGCTAGCTTGGCCGGGTGGGAAGGCTGCCAGAACCTTCCATCTTTCTTCTGTAGATGGATGAGCGTTCTTCATGGGTGCTTGACACCCTGGTGATGCAGAGCAGTGCTTCTCAACCGGGGCTGGGTTTGCCCGCAGGTGCAACTAGGGCACAGTAGGGGTGCTCTTTGCCCTAGTGGGTGAGGCCAGGAAGCTGCTCACATCCTCTAGTGCCCAGATCGGCCCCCACACAGAGTGTCCGCAGTGAGCGGCAGAGGGCCCTGCGGTCGGGACTGGGGGCTGTCATCCCCGCCCTGCCCATCTGCGGAATCTCTACAGAACTTTCCCTCCATTCCAGCAGCTGGACGCAGCACTGCCTGGAAATGGAAATCTGATGGAAGGGTCGGATTCTTCTCTTGTTCTGCCATGAATGGTGTATGCCTGGGTTCTACCACCAGGATTGCTGATGTAAAGCAGGAGAAGCAGGAATTCACTGTGTTTTCTTATTGTGTAGCTGTGTTCATCTTCACACTGCTGGTAACAGATTTAGGGCTTAACCAAACGAGCCTCCTCTCCTCTTGTTCTGACTATCCAGAATGGCTTACCGGCTTCACTTGAGTTTTTTTCATATTAAGGAACATTTTAGCCATGTAAAAATTTACAGAGACTTGCGTGTGTATATGTGTGTGTGTGTGTGTGTGTGTCTGCGTGTTGTATTCCCAGCTTAAGGAATTACAGAGGTCGAGCCCCAGAGCCCACCCCGGTCCCATTCCCTCTGGTGACGTTATCCTTTCCCTTTCTGGCCATGAGCCCTGGCACATACGTGGTACCCACTTAGAGGCTTTTACCTCCTGTTGGCGCCGTCACACAACGCGTGGCCTGCAAAACCCGTTTGGCTCTGACTTCAATCTGTATCTTTGATAGTCATCTAGGTTTTGTTCCTTCACCTCTGCTCTCTGCCGTGACTCCATTATCCATTCTCCTGTCGGGGCACTGTGAGGCTGGTTCTAGTTTCTTCTTCTTTTTTGTTCCTTTTTTTAATTAGCAAACTCAGAATTCAGCCCCTGCCACCATGGAGCCCCACGTCCGACACACCCCTCACTCGCTGCACCCAGCTCTGCTGGGCCCCGGCACTCGCGGCCCCCAGCCTGGGCTTCGGTGGGGAAGCTCTTCTCGGGCATATGGTACCGCTCCCCTCTCATTCAGAGCCCCCATCCGGCAGCACCTTCCGAGAAGCCTCCCCTGAATTTGCCCCGAGCTGTCTGGGCTAGTGTGACGTTGTGAGGGTGGGTTTGAATTCTGTATTCCATTTCTTCAATGCTGATAGGATTATTTACACTCTCTATTTCTTCTTAAGCTAGCTTCAAAAACTTTTATTTTTCTAGGATTTTATTCAATCCAGCTAAGTATTCTCATTCTTTCCCTTGAGGCTGTCTGCAGTATTCTCATGAGTCTCTAATCTCTTTATTGTTCCAGCTGCTCTGTCATTCCCAATCTGCTGTCTCTTTAGATGTGTCCCTTTTTATTCCTATTGTTGTTTATTTGCCTTTTCCTCTTTTTATTGATGAATCCTCTAAGATATTTGTTCATTTCTTTAGTGTCTTCAAGTTCTAACTTAGGCTTTGTGAATTTACTGCATTATTTTATCTTTATTTTTCTATTCCAGTACTTTATTTTGTTTCCTTTCTTCTGTTTTCTCTAGGATCACCCTCTTGTCCTGTTTCAGTTCTCAAGTGCAAAATAAAAATAGCTCATTAACTTTGAGTTTTCCTTCCTTCCTAATGCGTGTGTTCAGGTCTGCGGGACCCCCGCCACTGCCGTCTTCCCCTGGCCCACTCCCCCCGCCGTCTCCCCATCCCGCCCGCTCCCCCGGCCGTCTGGCTCCCCCTGCCGAGCTTTGATGATGGGCTTTTCACTTGCGTTCAGCTTCAAGCTCTCTTTCTACTTCCCTTGTGGTTCCCGGGGACGGCAGTCCGGCCACAATGACAGCAGCACATGGGAGCCTAAAGACCTGAAACAGACACAGGGCATCCGCCAAGGCAGTTCCCACTGGGCAAGCCTGTGGGTGTGCTCCCGGCTTTGGCCAGCTGCTGCCTTGAGCACCTCTGGATAGAATGAGTCCAGAGCTTGCACCATGCCCTCCAGGGTATGGAGAACTGAAAGGTTCACTACACAACAACCCAGACACGCCAGCTTAGCCCAGACAGACCAACTTGTTAATTTTCATTGAGAAATAACGTTGCAGCTTTGGTTGTCTGCTAAAATATGCCAAGCACCCAGAAAGCGCAGAGTTGACACTGTATATTAGAGTATAAATCGAGGTATTGCCAAGTCACCAATGAAATATATTCTAAAATCACTTGTAAGATGTTTGTTTTGAACTGGAATACACTTTTTAAATAGAATTGTTATATATAGTGGTTAGGTTTCCAGGCTAGCCTACAAGTGTCTTTTAAAACCTGTCTGCAGAAATTCTACTTATAAATCTGCAATGTAAAAAGGTATTTTAAATATTTTTTTAAGTACTAGAAAGTGTAAATTCATAGTATTCTGTTTTGATTACACCTTTCCCCTGGCCCCGGCCACAGCTCCTGTGAGTACCTCTCTAGCGCCTCCAGCAGGTTAGTTCATGCTCACCGAGGTCGAGGTGGTAGCTCCCTGCCGTCACGTGTAGGTTAGAGCAGGAGTCTGCAGTCTTCCTATGAAAGAGCTTTGCAGGTGGGACTGCCCCTTGGCACTTCCCCAGCACTGCCATTGTGGTGCAAAAGCAGCCAGAGACCGCGTGTGAGTGAATGAACTTGGCCATGTTGCTACGTAACCATGTGGACTGAAGTTCGAATTTTGCATAACTTCACATCACAAAATATTGTTCCTTTGATTTTTTTTCAACCACCTAAAAAGTGTAAGAACTGGCCGGGCGCGGTGGCTCACGCCTGTAATCCCAGCACTTTGGAAGGCCGAGGCGGGCGGATCACAAGGTCAGCAGATCGAGACCATGGTGAAACCCCGTCTCTACTAAAAATAGAAAAAATTAGCCGGGCGCAGTGGCGGGCGCCTGTAGTCCCAGCTACTCGGGAGGCTGAGGCCGGGGAACGGCGTGAACCCGGGAGGCGGAGCTTGCAGTGAGCCGAGATTGCGCCACTGCACTCCAGCCTGGGCGACAGAGCGAGACTCCGTCTCAAAAAAAAAAAAAAAAAGTGTAAGAACCATACACAGGCCATAGAAGAACAAGGCCGAGTTCAGCTCAGAGAGCCTGAGAGCGGAGCACACCCTGCCCGCACCCCAGCCTGCAGGGACACTCCTCTGAGGACACTCCTGTGAGTCAGACAGAGGGCTTGAGACTCTTCCACATATTGGCCACATATTTTGACCGTGCCCCCACTGTGCACATTGGGGCACAAAAGTGCAGAACAGGCAAACCCAGCGCCACCTGTGTCGAAGCCGGTACCATCGGCTCTGGGCATCTCCTTCCCCTCCCTGCAGGAGCACGTGTCCTCCCTCTGTGGCCGAGGGGACCGGCGTTTACTCAGGTTGACTCCTGGCCAGGAGTCAGAGACTCCTCTTTGTACCCCCACGCATCCTTCTCTTGGCAGGGCATCTGTGGCCAGTCTCCTCCCCGCCTTGCAGCCACCTGAGCCAGCTGCTCTTTGGCCTGGTGGTCGCAGCTCCCTCCCGGGTCTCCCTGCTTCCACTGTGGCTCTCCTGGGGCTGTGTGCTCGCTGTGGCCTTCTTCTTCTTCTTTTTTTTTTTTTTGAGACGGAGTTTTGCCCTTGTCGCCCCGGCTAGAGTTTAATGGCATGATCTCTGTTCACTGCAACCTCCGCCTCCCAGGTTCAAGCGATTCTCCTGCCTCAGCCTCCCAAGTAGCTGGGATTACAGGCACATGCCAACATACCTGGCTAATTTTGTATTTTTAGTAGAGACAAGGTTTCTCCATGTTGGTCAGGCTGGTCTCGAACTTCCAACCTCAGGTGATCCGCCTGCCTCGGCCTCCCAAAGTGCTGGGATTACAGGCATGAGCCACCACACCCGGCTGGCCTTCCTCTTTCACAGGAAGCTACAGCGGCATCACCCCTCGGTGCTCACCTGGTGACCGTCTGCCAAGGGCCTGGTTGCCCCACCGCCCTGCCCAGCCCGTGCTCTATGGCGTTCTCAGTTCACTCTCATCCCTCCGCTCACACGTATCTGGCCATCAAGTAAGAATCAAAATAAAAAGTTGCACCTGGCCTGCAAGCATGCAGAACTGCACCTTTTATTGGTCCAGGGAGCTCAAGCCAGGCGGTATAGCGCTGGGTCACCATGCCACCACTGAGAGCTTCTGTCTGCAGGTCCCCATGCCCACTGCACCTCCCTTTCCCCCTGGGCATTTTGGATACCACGTGGGCATCTCCCCTTCTGCTGGTGAAGGCTGCAGAAAGTTCACAACTGTGGAGTTTCCAGGTGGCTTAACTTGCTGAGGCTGGTGTTTACTGTGCACGGGCCATGCCTGAGGCCCTGGGTGCTGTCCACAGGCGAGAGGGACCGCGGGGACCCCGCCCAGCTCCTGTGTGAAACTTAGCTCTTGTCTGTGATGAGTGAATGCCGCTGTTATCCTCGGTACTAGTCTCGGTGGAGTACAGGGCGAAGAATCAGTGTCATCTGAGGGTCACCCAGACGGAAAGCACACGGCAGCTTGGGGCCAGGACAGGGGCTTGGCCTCCATGAGTCTTCTCCTCTGCCCCTTCTTTCTCTTCTGTCTTCTCGAAGGAGCTGGAGTCCCCATTCCACCATCCTTCTTACACAGTCTGATTCCTGACTTTTTTTTTTTTACTGGAGAAGACTGAGTTTTATTCGTGTGTCATTCAAATCTTAGGAAATTTGACAGGGAAGAGTTTCACAATGAGCTGGAGTTTAGGAAGGAGAGAAACAAAGTCACCCCCGCGAAGCCAGCCTCATTCATATTCAGGAAGGTGTCGCTTACGCTACCTGGAAACCACCGTGCTTACCTAAGCGTTCAGAATTCATCACCTGCACAGAACCCCATTACGCGCAGCACTTCCCTGTTTCCAGCCAATTTCTTTCATTTCAGCCAAAGAACTGCAATCTCTTGAGGCCCTTTCATTGAAGATTGCAGAGGCTTTCAGAACCATGGCAACCTGGAGCGTCCATGTCTCCCCATCTTTCCCGGCCCCCCAGAAGCCCCATCGCTAGCGCCCTCCCCGCTCTGCCTTCCCCAGAGCACTTGCATTGTTGCACCCTCGGTCACGCGTTTCCCGTCTCCTCTGTGGCAGTGAAGCCCCTTGGCTGGTACTTGGCTTCCTTCAATCACTGATGGAGCCCAGGTTCCCGCCCCCAGCAGTGCCTGGCCCCTGGTGGGGCAGGATAAATGTTTGTGAAACTAAATGGGAACCCAGGTCTCAGCACTGTCTCAGGTTCTAGAATCTTGTTTGATGTCTCCATCCTGCTTGTTTCTCACTCAGCCCTTCCTCTGACCTGACATCCACAAGAATCCCCTAAATCAATCCCTCCTGTTTCCAGTGCCCCCATCCCATCAGGCCTCATTGCCCTGGGTCTTGCTCTGTACAGACCACAACTGGGCAGGCCCTCTCTCATGCCAGCTCCTCACTACCCTCCAGGTGAAGCCTTCATTAAAACCGCATTTTCTGTAGAGGCCAAACCGTTGCCTGATATTCAAGGCCTTCCTTCAGCCCCCTCGCCCGCCATCTCAGCAGCAGCTGTTCCACTGCACCTGCCTGCAGCCCCTGGCCCAGCCCCTCTGCCGTCTGTGCAGCTCAGAGCCAGGTGGTCTTGCTGGGAGGTTCCCTGGCCCACCGCCAGGATCCCCATGTAGGTGCCTGACCCAGCACATCAAAGCATGATGTCACCATTGTTACCACCACAGTCCTATAAAGTTGTTCCTTGCTAATGCATGGACATGTGGACACAGGCCTCACCTGTCCCGGCCCCCAGCCCATGCGTTTGCCCTCTGCACTCATCTGTGTTCCTGACGCCCACGAGGGGCTGTGGAGCTGCTCAGGACAGAAGGACGGCTGGAGAGGGTCTGTGGCCTGTGTCCACACGTCCTGGGACCCAGCCTGAGGTGCCCTCCTCACCCCCAGACACGCATGCATGTGGCCCCACACCACATCACCCTCACGCTCGTCCATCCAGCCCCGGCTGCCAGCTAGAGTGCAGTCCCATGGGGGACCACGCCGCCATGTGCTCCACCCGCCTTCCCTCCCGAAACCCTGCGTCACGGCCAGAGTCCAGGCACACCCGTGCTGACAGACGAGGCGAGAGTTAATTCTGCTCTGGTGGCCTGAGAGTGCTCTTCCCGCAGAAAGCCTCATCCCTAGAGCACTGGTGGGGACACAGATCAGAGGCCTGGGCTAGACAGGACCAGTTTTCACGACTCTGATAAATACGGTGACATTTCTTACAGTTTTGAAAATGTGTTACCATAGAAATGGATCCAGGATGGACTAATGCAAGGGAGGGGAGGGTGAGAAAGGAGTGCAGCCCCGCGGAGTGTGGAGCTGGCCCTGGTGTGGCTGTGGGAGGTGCCCTACTCACCCAGAGGAGGAGCTGGGGGCCCGGCCAGCGGCAGAGCCAGAGGAGGAGCTGGGGGCCCGGCCAGCGGCAGAGCCAGAGGAGGAGCTGGGGGCCCGGCCAGCGGCAGAGCCAGAGGAGGAGCTGGGGGCCCGGCCAGCGGCAGAGCCAGAGGAGGAGCTGGGGGCCCGGCCAGCGGCAGAGCCAGAGCCCCGCAGGCCGCCTGTGCTCTCCACACCTGAACACGAGATTCTGCGGGAGAACTGGTGTCCAGTCCTGACCCCTCTACTTCGTTCAGAATCTGGGAGCCAGAACTACTGCCCTTGGAGGACAGAGGAGCCCGGAGACCCGAGCCTGGAAACTGGGGCACTGCCCGGCTCCTGGGAGGCCACAGAACAGGGGCGGCCCCTGCACTCCAGGCCTCCCCAGGCCTCTCAGCCGCACACACTGGCCGGTTGCACTGCTGCTTCACTGGTGTTTACAGGACAGGCCATAGCAATTGCTTCTCCCTTCATTTATTTTTTTAATGTTTCTTAAAGACAGGGTCTCACTATGTTGCCCAGGCTGGCCTCGAACTTCTGGGCTCAAGCAATCTTCCCACCTCACCTTCTTGAGTACCTAGAACTAGTTTCCTTCCTTTTTTCCAGGGCTCGTTACGAGCCCTGCGTGCAGCTCCAGAGACCCCCACTAGTGAGTTCTGGCCAGGCCTCGAGGCCTGGGTTTCAGGGTAGAGAAGGTACTGGTTTCTGCCTTTGCAGAAGAAAAGCCTGGTGCTTGCTCAACCAAAAGAAAGCTAAGCAGGGTTGTTGCCAAAGGAACTGTGCGGGTTCGGAAGGAAGGCTTCACAACCCAGAAACCGGATTTACTTTCGTCAGAAGACAGTGGTGAGAAAATGCACAACAGGTTTCCAGTGCTTCAGGATTATGTTTTTGGGCAAAAGTCCTTAACTAAAGGCCATTACTAAGTTTGTCTCATAGGGGTATTGAGCACGCTGAGAAGACGATGCAGACGCGCCGCTCACCCGGCCCGGGAGGTGCTGCATTTTCCCTGTGGGCAGCTGCAGGGCCCACAGCTCTGGCCGGCCCAGGAGGAGGGGAGGGCAGAGCAGCTGGTCAGCTTGATTCTCGTAACAGCCACACCGAGTCGTGGGTGCAGCCCCTGAGGGGACAGGAGTTACCCTTGGGCACTCAGGGACAGAAGGGGTCACAAGAAAGGGGCGGCTGCAGAAGCCTTTGGCCTGAGACACTGGTTCCCCAGGATGGCAGAGGGTCTTGGCCACCACAGACTGAGTGAGCACATCGGAGGGCACAACCTGCTCTGCCGACCCCTCAGCCTTGGGGTGGCGGCTGGCAGCTGTCGCCTGCGGGAACCTCTTCTCTGAGCTGCTCCGCCAGACCTGGAGCTGCTGGGATTCAGCTGGCCAGAGCTCTGAGTCAGTTTCCCTGCCTTGTATGCTATTTGGAAAGCTGTGGCCATTGCGCTGAAAAATAACTTCTAAAACCATTCGTTATGATCTTTTATTACTTTTAGTCTAGACATGAAAATAGGTTCTCCGTGCTTACAGGGAGTTTTGTGAGTGCCAGCAGGGGCCCTTTCTAAGCTCAACACCCCCGGTCCCTGACTCCCTGCAGGGCAGGACCCGGGCAGCCCCACCTCCTTCCTGGTGGACTCGAATCCGATGGGAAGGTCTCTGCGGTCTGTTTTGGGGACCGGCAGATTTTACAACAGGACAGTTCATATAACAGAGCCTGAGAGAAGACTGTGGCCAAACCAAGGAAAGACGTGAAATAAAGACAGCAGTTCCATGATCACAGCGTCATATTTTTTACTAGTACATAGTTATAAAATCCACTGTCGCAAACAGACTGGCAAAAATTAGATTTTTTCCCCCCTGTTGAGTCACAAACAGTATTTCGACTTTGATATAAGTTGAAATCTGCACGAAGGTCAACAGCAATAGCGTCGTCCCTCAGTACGCGTGGGGGACTCCAGGACCCCAAGGACCCGGGGCCCACGACGCTCAGTCCTGCTAGGAAAGGTGTGACAGCTTTGCGTCCCCCACACACGTCCCCCACCATGCTTGAATTGTCTCCAGATTCCTCAGAATACCAAATCCAGCACAGTGTGTCAGCAGTGGTTATGCTTTCTTGTTTTTTTGTTGTTGTTTTTTTTTTTTCTGTGTTTTTTTTTTTTTAATGTGTATTACTTTTTGTTTTGTTTTCAAATATTTTCGATCTGTGGTTGGTTGAATCCATGGATGTAGAGGGCCAACCGTAATAAAAATCTGTTTTTAAAAATTAGGTGACAGGAGCAGCTAATCCATCTCATCCCCCTGCCCCGGCAGTGCCTCGCACAGTGCCAAGGTCCTTTCCTGGAGTGTCCTGTGGAGCCCTGACCTAGACCCCGGTGCCCACGTTGTGGCTCCCACATCATGGGTGATGCTCAAGCAGCCACCAGCCTGCACCCTCCTCGCACTCTGTCAGGGCAGCCGGGAGCAGGGGGCCTCCTGCCACGCCAGCCCTGGGTTCCGGGTGTGCCCAGTGCCCTCCTCTTCGCAGTAGCCTGCTCCCTGCCCCCGGGCCTTGTGAGGAGCGTTCTCATATAAGGCCAGCTGCCCCTCACAGCCCCTTCACCTGGCAGCTGAGCCTCGCAGGGAGCTGCTTCGATGCCTTACTCAGCTGTGGGGATCCCAGGACCCCAGAATAATCAAGGGGAGTGGGTCTCAGGCAGGCAGTCATCAATAGGCATCTTGTGGGGCCATGCTGTCACCCACGGTGGAGGGTGTCATGGAGCCAGGCGGAAGCAAACTTCTCCAGTGAGGCCACATCTCACCAGGGCCTGTTGCGGGGGCGAATTCAAAGCCACATCTCCTAGCCCACCCGCCCACTCTTTAAAAAAACTGAGGACACAGCCATCGCCGATGTCCTTGTGTTGCATGGAGCAGTTCCTAGGAGCCGGCATCCGCTGGGATAGAGAAGAGTCTAGGGAGTGTGCCCACGGAGTCTGGACCGATTTTACATTTCTGAGACTTGCTTGTGAATCCACACGGCTGTTGCAGAGCTGTGCGACCTGAGCTGGAAGGCTTCGGTTCTGTCCCAGTGCACGTGGTGCAGGACCACGGTTGAGCAGAAGGTGCATCTGCGTGGCACTGTGGCACCGAAGTCCAGGTGTGCTTGGGCCCTAGACTCCCAAGACGTCCCCACTGCCACCTCCTGGGTGCGAGGCTCAAGCACAGGGACCGCCTGCCAGGTGCATGGGCAAGACCTGCGGGGGACGTGTCCCTGGGAAGAATGCTTCCTTTGGTTGAAGGCTGTAAACTTGCCCTGTGGGGTGAGACATGTCAGCTCCCAGAAAAGGTCCCAGCCTCTCATGATTCACTCCAGCACGGGCAGCACAGCGGCACAGAGTGACCTAGATGGCAGCTGAGCTCTTGATTCCACACGGCTCAGTCCTGGAGACGCTTACTCACTGCAACACGCACTCCTCATGGTGGCCTCTTCAGGAGCCACGGGCATGGGGCTTCCCTGACCTCTGCACTCACGGTGGGGGCGTGCAGCAGGAGCAGACACCGGCCCTCCGTACGTGGAGCTGAAGGAGAGCCCGTCTCGGGCTCGCTGAACGGAAGCCATAGGTGGCCGCAGGCATCTGCAGAACCCACGCACACATTGGCTTTCGCACCCTACCTCCATCTCCGTGGATTGACCGGGCCGTGCAGAACCCACTCCACGTGCGTAGCGTGTTCACGCAGTGAGACGAGCTCCTCCACTGGCTTTCGATGCCTAAGCTCTTTCGCCAACAGTCGGGTGGCCTGGAATCACACCTCACTCGAAATCCTTTGACTCTCTAATGAACAAGCACTTGCTTCTCAGCAAATTGTCCAGCTTCCCCAAAAAGAAAGAAGATGGAGTTCTATGGTGGCTGGATCCCTTTTCAACTCCCAGTGCCAAGGGCAGGGCCCTGCCTGCCTCAGCCTCCGGGGCAAAGCCTGGCAGGAAACTGGCACTCCTGGTGCCCGCAGGCAGGGGAGGCACCACCTGGCCCCGCTCTGCCCTCCACACTCAGTGCCTCCGGTCCTCAGCCCAACCCTTGCTGGACCTGCTGCCTCTACCAGGATTGCTGCTTCCCTTCTCCGCCTCTCTGGGTCCAGCGTGGCATGGACACCAGTTCCGCGATGCCTGCTCCATCAGCCTCCTCCCTAGCCTCAGCCAATGCTGACTGCGCCGGAAGCCCAGCAGTCAGTGCCTGCCCCTCCCTTCTGGTTTCCAAGTGCTCACGGCCCTCACCCCACAATCTCTGATTTGCTCCTGCAGGCTTCTGTCGAGTATCCCCCAAGGCTCCACGTCCCCATCACCTCTGCGTTTTATTGTTCAATGTCTTAGATCTTGTTTGTGCTACCCACCCTCGCTCCAACCCTCCTTTGCCCAGAGAATGATCCTGCTTCCGCTTAAAGCCCAGCTCCTTCGTGCCTCTTCTGCCGGGCCTTCCCGCCCTTCACCTCCTAGCCCACTGCCAATAGGAGGAGTCACTCTTGCTCCTTCCTGCGTCTCTCTGAGGCTGTGCGGTGTTGTGGATGTGGCATGGCTCAAAGGTCAGATGGGTGCGCGTTCACATCCTTCATCCTCTGGGCCTCACCTTCCTCGGTGATGCTGGGGGTGATACCCGCCTGTAGGATTGCTGGGGAATTAAATAGGACCGAGCAGCCGCACCGACAAAGCCTCAGTGCTTCCCTCCGTGCCCACCACTCACTGTTGTTATTTATGAACGAGTCTGAGTCCCTGCTGGGTCCTGCCTTGTCTGTATTTGTATCCGAGCGAACAGCACAGGACCACGTATCAAGTGTCGGGTGAGTCGAGAGAGGCTTAGGGACAGAAGTCACAGCACATCAACCTTTCGTGTAGTCCCAGCATCTCAGAGCAGGGCCAGCGTGGAGGTGGGCAGGAGGTGCGCGGAGGTGGGCGGGAAGTGTTCTCTGGGTCACAGTGCACAGCAGCACGTGCTGAACTTGGTGCGGTGCAGACGTCCAGGCCACATGCACCACTACCCGTGGGCCGAGGAGGCTCCTGGAAATCTAGGACGTGACATCAGACGCTCCTCCAGGGGTGTGGTCGTGCCCTCCGATCTGCTGAGGCATTTCAAGGAAAGTTGCACCCTTTCCAATGCAGTTTTCCTTTTAGAAAGATTCAGCCTCAGAAGATGAATCCATGTGATCAAGCCTCGTGATCAGCTAGGATTCTTGACTCTCAGGACCCATTGCCAGAATAACAACATGGGGGCTTCCTGGAACCTCCACTCTTTAAAGCAATGCTTCTGATACCAGGGTTAGGGTTTCAGAAAATGCAGCTGCCTTAGGAGCCTCATTGGCAGCTACTGTCTGCTAAAACCTCTCCCATTTCTCTCTTAGGAGTTTCCTTTAATAGCGTTTACACTCAGATTTGGAGAGTCCTGCTGCACCTGGCTGCTGACCCCTATCCAGAGGTCTCAGACGTGGCCATGAAAGTGCTCAACAGCATCGCCTATAAGGTACGTGCCGGGCGCTCCCGCTGCTGATTCTCGGTTATGAGTGCACGCGAGGAACCCCAGGCGTGCCCGGGTCCACGCCACGGTTTAGAAAATAAACAAAGCGAGCTTCAGCAAACGTCTTGAATCTGGAGATGTACAGTACACCCTGAACACTGCCTGTGCCGCTCCCGTGTGGGCAGGGCGCCGGATTTACTGACCCCTGTCAAGGCAATTAGGGGAGGACTGAGGACTGCCATTATTTTTCAGGATCCTCTGATGTCTGGGTAAGCTACAGTGCTGGCCCTTCTTCCATTTTTTTTTCTTTCTTAATTATTTATAAGAGATAGAGTCTGCCTGTGTTGCTCAGGCTGGTCTTGAACTCCTGGGTTCAAGGGATCCTCCTGCCTCAGCCTCCCAAAGTGTTGGGATTACAAGCGTGAGCCACCGCTCCTGTTTTTTTTTTAAGACAGAGTCTCACTCTGTCCAGACTAGAATGCAAGGACCTGATCACGGCTCACGGTAGCCTCCAACTCCTGGGCTCAAGCAATCCTCCCACCTCAGCTTTAGAAGTAGCTGGGACTGCAGGTGCACACCACCACACCCGGCTAATTTTTAAATTTTTTTTAGAGACAGGGTCTCAATGTGTTGCCCAAGCTGGTCTCTAACTCCTCAGTTCAAGTGATCCTGCTGTCTTGGCCTCCGGAAGTGCTGGGATTACAGGCATGAGCCACCACACCCAGACTTTTCTTCCATTTCTGACAGCAGTGATTTTTGACTCATTCAAAACCCTTCTAGCTAATGGTTTCTTATTCATGGCCGTTCTAGCTAAAGGAAACTTTTCAAAGAATCAGCTTTTGGTTTCATTGGTTTTTCTCTGTTGTTTGGCCATTTTCCATTTTATTGATTGATGCTTTCATCAGTAAAGCTTGCTTTCTTCTGCTTACTTTGAGTTTAATTTGCTCTTCTCATCCTAGTTTCTTAAGGTAGAAGCAGAGGTCATTGATTTTAGTCCTTTCTCTTTGGGGACTGTAAACTCTTCTCAGTCCCTTTTGTGCGCTCTGGGCGTTTGGTCTACCACCTTCCCGCTGTGTTTTCTGTGCCTCGTGGGTTGTCACTCTGCCATGAGCAGATGAGTACTTAGTCAAAGACTCTGGGGGCCTCCCCTGCAGACCTTGGAAGCTTTCCCCTCTCCAGTGCTCTGTCCTGCAAATTCTCACCACCTCAGCCTCCCTGGAGCCCCAGTCTCTGTCTCCTGTTCCCTGAAAGCGCTGGGCTCACCTCTCTGCGCTGTGGCCTGGGACTGCCTGAAACCACGCGCAAGCTGGACACAGGGCAGCTGTTCATTTCCCTTCTCCCAGGGATCACAGGCCTGTGACACCCAGCACCCAGTGTCCGAAAACAACTGTTTACAGTATTTTTCCTGGTTTTCTAGTTGCTTATGGAAGTTGGATGATTTACATGGAATTAGAAGTCACTCATTATAGCACTTAAAACATTTTTTGTAACTTTTTGATAAAACTTCAAAAGCTTACAGAAATGTTGCAAGAAGAATGCAGGGAAAGGCCACACTCTTGCAGCCTCCGCGGTGTTCTCCGTCTTCATCCGACCCCGCTGCGGAGTTGACTTGGGTGTCACTCACTGCCAGGGTCTGCAGGGTTGAGGAGCCACGGCTTTCCGTCCTCGTCCATTGCTTTTTCCAAGTGAGCTATCGAGTCTCCCCTCTCATTGCTGCGGCCTTCTGGGTCCTGGCCGGCCGTCAAGCCGGGGTTCCTGCAGCTCCTCAGCTCCTTTTGCTGATACTATACTTGTGTGGCTTTCGGTTCCTTCAACTAAGTTATTTTCTGTTGGTCTGGTTATGTCTTATTCCTGACAGATTGAAATCACCTTACTGTCTACAGTTGCTGCTGCTTCAGTTCTTTTATTTATTTATTTATTTTGAGATGGATTCTGGCTCTGTTGCCAGGCTGGAGTGCAGTGGCGCAATCTCAGCTCACTGCAGCCTCCGCCTCCCAGGTTCAAGCAATTCTGCTGCCTCAGCCTCCCGAGTAGCTGGGACAATAGGTGTGAGTCACCACACTGGCTAATTTTTGTGTTTTCAGTAGAGATGGGGTTTCATCATGTTGGCCAGATGGTCTCGATCTCTTGACCTCGTAATCTGCCTGCCTTGGCCTCCCAAAATGCTGGGATTGCAGGCGTGAGCCACTGCACCCAGCCTGTTCTTTATAGTATCACGGGTAATAGTCACAAGTAGCCTATTGGCCAACTTGGAAAGATCCAGATTGTTTAATTCTGCACTGGCCTCCCCTCCTGCAGCGGACCACTCTGCTACTTCCTTCGTCACCGCGTCCCTGCCGCGAACTCTGCTGCTTCCTTCGTCACCGTGTGGTGTGGCCAGCTGCACAGGCACCTGGCAACGCTCATCCCCAGGCAGCAGGCCATCTCCTCCGATTTCTTTTATGTGTCACTGGCCTATTGAAAATAGCCAGTCAATTAAGTTAGTGTTTTCATTATGCGGTAGGAAAACTAAGAAATAATATAATTATTTGCTTTTAAACTAAGAATAGGATAAATACAAAAATAAAACTTAGGCTGGGTGCGGTGGCTCACACCTGTAATCCCAGCACTGTGGGAGGCCAGGGTGAGAGGATTGTTTGAGCCCAGGTGTTTTGAGACCAGCCTGGGAAACAGTGAAACCCCATCTCTACAGAATAGTAACAGGTTAGCCAGGTGTGGTGACAAGCACTTGTGGACGCAGCTACCCAGGAGGATGAGGCTGGAAGATCCCTTGAGCCCAGGAGCTCGAGGCTACAGTGAGCTATGATTGTGCCGCTGCACTTCATCCTGGGTGGCAGAGCGAGACCGTGTCTTTTAAAATAATGTTGAAAAATGTATGTTTGCTACTTATTGTGGTCTGAGACCAAGAGGGGGAGGCAGTAAAGCAGGTAGGAAGGAAATAAGGAAGAAAAGAAAGTCGTAAGACTGCACAAGCACCCCTGAGGAAACCACCCACGGAGCCCCCAAGTCAGAGCAGCAGGTCTCGAGGCCTCTGAGATGAGCTGACGCCCTGGAGGATTAGGACTGAAATCGTCACATGTGCCTGCCACGGATTAGGGAAAATCAGTTCTTACCACTTACCACTGCCCTTTTAGACTCTAAATAGCCTCTACCACTTTTAGTTTAAAATTTCAAGGTTGGGTTTTAAATAGCCATTTTCACTAAAATAATTCTAAAAGCGTTTTATGAACATTGATAAACGGTGTAAGTTTTTAGAATTGAGGGCCAGTTCGCCGTCTCAGCCGGCAGTTCTCTGACACACAGGGGTGTCCGGTGGCCTCTTCTTTTCTCTTGGAGGCACAGGATGGCTGTGGCCTTGGACCACCCCTGCTCTGTCCTGACTGCACAGTTGGAGGCCAGCGCTATTTAGGTTTGATCCTTTTCCCCCAGTTAATTTAGCTTCTTGAGTATTTTGATCGTGATGAAATCAGTATTCAGCCAATTTAAGTTTATTTTTCAGTGGCTTTAGTGTATTTAACCTTACTAAAAAAATTAGCCTGAATTATTTTAAACTGTAATCCGAGTGCCTAATCTTGAAATATGAGGACTGTTAAGTGCACTCCTGTGGGCCCGGCCTCCACTTGTTAAATAGCTCCTCCTGGGAAGCATGTGTAGCACACAAGCCACTGCTCTCTGCTTTGCAGCATACGTCCCAGCACGGCCTCCACAGCCCAGCGCCCTTTTGGATTGTGTGTGACACGTAGTCTAGCTGGACGGCCCGCCCCCTTCTCCCCCCGTGGTGAGGCAGTTAAGCACCTGCATGTACCTTTCACGTTAGCAGGTTACGGCAACTCGAACACAGGACCTTGTCGTGCTATCTGATTGAGCTCCAGAAACCCCCATAAAAGTGGCATTTGCCTTCTGTGCCTGCTTTGCTGTCCTAGAATGACACACAGACCTTAAGGCACATGGCCGTCACTCCGGCAGACACGCCACAGCCAGAGGAGTGGAGACCAGAGTCAAGAGAAGGCATCTGCTAGAGACCTTGCTGTACATAGCACAATGCAGCATGAGCTTGTGTGTGTGTGTGTGTGTGTGTGTGTGTGTGTGTCTGAGCGTATATAAGTGTGTGTGGGTTCGAGAGTAAACATTGCTACTAAAGCATTTGGAAGCATAAATCTTTCTTGTCTTCATTTTAATTTCAAGAAATGCCTTATTTTCCTGCTCTAGGAACTGAAGGGATTAAATTTCATTTTACAGAGAAATGAGCCTATTTTAGATATTTAACTCTGGAGCCAAATTTTTGTTCATCAGAGTCTAAAACAGCCTTATTACTATGGAATGCCCCGTAGAATTCTATATTCAAATACAGAAATTGCCACCAACTCTGTATGAGAGAACCCACACAGCTCCAGAGATGTGGTCTGATTTCATGTGTATCTGATGTATTTCGATTCCCATTCCATGGGCTTGGGGTTTTCATTTTGCTTTTTGCTTCCTTTTCCTTTGATTTAGTTTTGGGGGTGTTGTTTGTTTTGTTTTGAGACAGGGTGTTGCTCTGTCACCCAGGCTGGAGTTCAGTGATCCAGTCACGGCTCACTGCAGCCTCGACCTGCTGGGCTCAAGCAATCCTCCCACCTCAGCCTCCCAGGTAGCCGGGACTACAGGGGCACACCACCATGTGTAGCTAATTTTTGTATTTTTTGTAGAGATGGGGTTTTACCATGTGGCCCAGGCTGGTCTCAAACTCCTAGGCTCAAGTGATTCACCCACATTTCCCTCCCAAAATGCCAGGATTACAGGCATGAGCCACTGCACCTGGCCTGCTTTTAGGTTTTTTTGAGGAAAATTTCAGACTATGTAGAAGTAGAAAGAAGGGACTGACGCCCCTCAGGAGCCTGCATGTAGCCCCAGCAGTTTTCACCCTGTGGTTTTAGGACAATGCCAAGAAAGAACCTTCAAGCCACAGGTGGTCACCTGTCAGGGCACACATGCTCATGATCACTGCTTATATTATAATTTATGAGAAAACGCATGAGCATAAATGTACAAACTCACCTAGAAGCACTGCTGCAGCCTCTTGATGCTGTGAAGAGTGTGTGCATGCGCTGGCTGCTGCGTCTATTGCAGGACTCATACATGCAGACAGAGATGAGAAATCAGTGTACTTAATGAAAGGTCAAACTGATGGCAGTGGCAGCCTGTCTTGGAGCAGCCACTGCCATGACGTCAGCTATAGCTGGGGAGGCACGGCCAGGGCCACGTGCTCCACAAAGCTGGCAGGAGGCAGGAACAGGAGGAATCCCCACCCCCTTCCAAATTGACAGGGCAGGAGCCTCATGCTCCCCAGGCGCAGCTGCAGCCGCCCAGCCATAGCTCTGGATCCAGGCATCTCTGTGCTCTTGGGGGCCAGGAGCAGGCAGGAGCCCCACCCTCCCAGGCGCAGCTGCAGCCACCTGGCATGGCCCCTCCGTGCTGTCAGGGGCCCAGGAAGCACCCTCTACGCCCGCAGGCTCGGAAGTGTCTACTCCCGCTGCCTGGCCTCTCCCTGCTCCTGGCACCCGCTTCAGTCTTGGAGCAAAGTTGAGGCTGAACCCAGGTGCTGTTGCAACCCCACCAGCTGTGCACACGCTCGAGGCAGGGCTAACATGCCAACCTCCTGCTGCCTGAGCCCCCTCTGGACTTTGGGCACCAACGAGCATGGGAGGGAGGCTGAGGGCAGGAACTGAGGGCAGTTTGGCACTAGCCTGCAGGTGCCCCTCGGCACAATCAGCCTGGGTGTTGTGGATGATGGCAGGAGGCAAACAGGGTCCTGGGCGGAAAGGGGCGGGTCGCCGGTGAAGTGCCACCTTCAAGCCAGGGATGGCCTGAAGCCTGGGGGCTGGGCTGATGAACCAGAATGGGAGCTTATGGTGCTTTTTCCGAGCCTGCCCATAGCTGCTCATGAATCAGTCAGCATACACTTCCTCCCCCTTTGAAGCCCATAAAAACCCCGGACTCAGCCAGACTTGAGGAAACAATGGGATGACCTGCCTTGAGAGAAGAGCTACCCACTCCGGGGTCTCCTCTCTGCTGAGAGCTGAGCAGACGTCAGGAAAACCAGCTGCGAAAAGGAGCTACCCACTCCAGGGTCTCCTTTCTGCTGAGAGCAGAACACTCGTCAGGACAACCTGCCTCTGGAGAGGAGCTACCAACTGTGGGTCTCCTCTGAACTGTTCTATTGTTCAATAAAGCTCCTCTTCAGCTTGCTCACCCTCCACTTGTCCATGTACCTCATTCTTCCTGGACGCAGGACAAGAACTCAGGACCCGCCAAATGGCAGGGCTACAAGAGCTATAACACAAACAGGGCTGAAACATGCCCCTTGCTTGCCATGTTGCAGACAAGAAGAAGGAGAGAAGAGAAGAGGAGAGAAGAGCTGCGGCCCTTCAGGGAACCCAGACCTAGGAGCTCCCCGAGATAGGGCTATGATGCCATTTCTGGGGCTCTGCAGTTCCTGGTGTCTCCAAGCTTCCAGGTGCCACCGTGGTCCCCAGTGCCAGCTGTTGAAGCTGCTTGTAGTACACCTGGCCCAGCCACAGCCTTGCAGGGAGCTGGCACCCATGCCAGTGCCTAGAGCTGCCCTGCATGTGTGGCTTGCACAGTGGCTGGACCCCACATTCACTCTCACCACTCTGAGCCTGGCTTGCCTCTGGCAGGTGTGAGATTCAGGCCAGCAGTGTGAGCCAAGCGCAGCCTGCCAGGCTGAATGGGCATAACAAGTCCAGTGGGCCCAAGTGAAAACTTGGGCAAAGGCATCACCAGTCCCAGAGGTTTCTGGCTGGCAAAGCAACACCCCAAGGATCCCGTGACATTTTGATCTACTTATAAGATGAAGACCTAAGTGACTGATAAAGAAAATAGGCCGGGCGCGGTGGCTCAAGCCTGTAATCCCAGCACTTTGGGAGGCCGAGACGGGCGGATCACGAGGTCAGGAGATCGAGACCATCCTGGCTAACACGGTGAAACCCCGTCTCTACTAAAAATACAAGAAAATTAGCGGGCGAGGTGGCGGGCGCCTGTAGTCCCAGCTACTTGGGAGGCTGAGGCAGGAGAATGGCATGAACCCGGCGGGGCGGAGCTTGCACTGAGCCGAGATCGCGCCACTGCACTCCAGCCTGGGGCACAGAGCAAGACTCCGTCTCAAAAAAAAAAAAAAAAAGAAAAGAAAAGAAACACTGGCTAGGTGCAGTGCCTTATACCTGTAATCCTAGCACTTTGGGAGGCCAAGGCGGGCAGATTACTTGAGGCCAGGAGTTCAAAACCAGCCTGGTTAACAGTC
Organism: Macaca fascicularis; assembly: GCF_037993035.2. Classification (NCBI taxonomy): domain Eukaryota; kingdom Metazoa; phylum Chordata; class Mammalia; order Primates; family Cercopithecidae; genus Macaca; species Macaca fascicularis. The sequence goes on from NC_088390.1 coordinate 87,333,617, forward strand.
TCTACTAAAAATACAAAAATTAGCTGGGTGTGGTGACACACTCCTGTAGTCCCAGCTACTCAGAAAGCTGAGGCACAAGAATTGCTCAAACCCAGGAGGCAGAGGTTGCAGTAAGCTGAGATGACACCACTGCACTCCAGCCTGGGTGACAGAACGAGACCCCATCTCAAAACAAAGTAAAAAAGAGAGTGAAAATAAACATTGAGATACCCAGGAAAGCATATGCCAAAGCACTAAACATCCTAAGCCTGACACCTGGCTTCATGCTTTCGTACCGTGAGTTACTTATGGATAGGTTTTGTTTTTGTTTTTGTTTTTGTTTTTTTGAGACTGTGTTTCACTCTGTCACCCAGGCTGAAGTGCAGTGGTGCGATCTCAGCTCACTGCGACCTCCATCTCCCAGGTTCAAGCAATTTCTTCTGCCTCAGCCTCCTGAGTAGCTGGGATTACAGGTGCGCACTACCACACCCAGCTAATTTTTGTGTTTTTAGTAGAGACGGGGTTTCGCCATGTTGGCCATGCTGGTCTTGACCTCATGGCCTCAAGTGATCCACCTGCCTTGGCCTCCCAAAGTGCTGGGATCACAGGCCTGAGCCACTGCACCCGGCCATGGATACATTGCTTTTAAAATCACACTGTCATGCCAGAATTTTCTCTCCTCCTACTTGACAGCATCTCTTAGAACCCAGAGAGCCCGGTCTGTTTGTCCCTACCCTCTGTTCTCTCAAGCTGCCTGAATCGTAAGGGTTTCTTAATTCAGCATGTTTGCAATTAGCTTCTCGACCAAAGTAGTTCTGCACTTGCTAAAATTGTCTTTACCTCTGAAATTCTCTGAAATTTCTCTTCCAGTGATCTCAGCCGATCTGCATATAGATATTCTGATTTCTTTTAAATCTCGTCAAACAGCATTTCCTTAACTGAGACGGACAGTTCTCTGTTGTCGCCGTCATCCCTCCCTCTAGAACCACACCTCTCTGAAGCCATCGGGCTCTCTCCCAGCTCAGGGCCCCTCCGGGAATCGTGAGCTCTGCCTCCAGCCCCTGAAGGCCGTGCTGCCCGGGCCACCCCTGCCTGGTCTCAGTGGTGACCTGCTGCGTGGAAGTGTCCGACTGCCTCTCCCACCAAGCCACGGGCGTGACCACCCTCTGCATCCTCAGCAAGCGTTCGCCTCACCTGTCTTAGTTCCTGCACCTCCACCCAAAGGAGGGATGCTCAGAACAGTGGGAAGAGCCACCCCAGGAATATGGCACACCAGCAGCACTAATGAACAGCCTGGACCCATGTCACGTCTATGGCTTGAAAGCTTTTCATGTGCGTGTTCATTCCCCTCCCTGCAGACCTGGGGAACGAGGGCAGCATCGGCCTGGATTAGCTACAGAATCAGACGTGGCCCTGCCTTAGAGCCACACTGCCCGATGCCGGCCCGTGGGCCCCTGCCCAGCTACAGCAGAAGCGCCCCTGGAGAGCCCATCCAGACGGAGATGCCCTGTTTCCCTGCGGAGATGCAGACTCCGGGCTCTGGGGTGGTGGCCAGGAATCTGTTCTCAATGAGACTGTTCTGTGGAGCTGCAGGCAGCGGCTGCCCCACAGGCACCCCCGCAGGGGTTCATAGCCACGAGGCACTAGGGTGGCTCTTAGGGCCTGAGGCTCCTTCAGGCAGGGACAGCACCAGCTTTGCCCTGAGCCCCCTTCTAGCTCTCCTGGCTTTCAGCCAGTGACTTCATGCCTCTCAGCTTGCATTTCTCCATCTCTAAAAGTTAAAACTGGGATCGTGGTACGACCCCCACCCCACTAGGGCTGTGGTAAGAAGTACAGAGCCCTGTCCCTGTGCCGCCCGGGTGCCGAGAGGGATCCACACAGCAAGCTGCATTGTCGGCACCCGCGTCTGTCGCCGTCACCTCCTTGACCATCACACCATCCTCTGTGGAAAAGGGGCCACAGCAACTCCAGAACCTCCCGAGCCTTCCCTCACGCCTGGCTCTGAGGAGGGAGGGAGCTGGTGGGCTGAGATACCTCGGCCTCCACTGACGTGGAGTTCTCTTCCCGCAGCACCTAGGACTGAGGGCGCCGTGACACCAAGTGAAACTCCTTAAGGCTTCCTTTGTAACTACTGGGCAACTAGTTAAGAGTCACCATGTTGCTTTAATGGAATAATACCCAGGACATACTTTTCCAAAGGAAGGGTTCGTAGGATGTATCTAGGAAACGCAGTTTGCAGAAAAATGACTTGAAGAAATAGCAGCACACGCTTTTGCAGGGGCTTCTTCTCCCCCACCAAGCAGCCTGCAGCCTCTGCGCTATTCTTAGCCCCAAAGTGCCTCTGGATAATCCTCTGGGAATCCCTTTTTAAGAGTTTCTCACACATGAGTCCAGATCCTCGATATAAAATTAACAGGAACATTTCTGAAATACTCCACTTCCTCCCAAGATAGAGCCGCCAGAAGCTGACACTGGCATCCGCAGCCCTGACTGTGTCAAGACCCAGCGGGAAAATTCACTGTCCACGTCTCTGAAATGCACGGGATTTTTATCTGCATTGGCTCAGACCCCCCGTGTCCTTGTGAGGTGGCGCTCCCAGAACAGGAGACAGGGTGGGTCTCATTCCAGTCCCCGCTCCACCAGCGGCACACAGGCAGGGGGGGATGAAAGATGCCCAGGACTCCATCTTCCAAGAGTGTTTATGTGTACACTGGCCCAAGAGAGCGTCTGTGCTGAGAATTCGACTGTTAACAAAGTCCTATTTGCCACTGCTGAAGGTTGGCTTGGGGAGTGGAAGAATGGCCCTGTCTTGTAGCCGTCACCCTGACCGTCTTACAGCTGCCGTCCTCTCTGGACTCAGACCTCCCTAGAGGGCGTGTCTGCACACCCTAGAACACTGCAGGCTGTGAGCGAGCTGGGGTTCTGGGGGTGTACACGCTGAGAAGGGCGCTGTGTCCTCGAGGCAGGCCTTGGCCCACTGAGGCTATATGGGCTGCTCTCAGGCCTCCAGTTTGCACCTCCAAACCCAGCCTCTGCCAGCGCTATGCCTTCTCTATTCACCCTTCCTGGTGCTGCGCTAAGATGGTGGCAGGGACCGGCAGAAAGGACTCTCCCTGCTCCTCCTCTGCCTCTGCCCCTGCCCCAGCCGCGCCCCTGCTCGCTGAGTGCCCTGTCCTCACACCGACGCCACAGGCAGGCAGGTCTGCCAGGTCACCCCCGAGGGACGTGCTGCTCATGTTCACAGTCTTGGCCCCACATCCAGCACAATCAACGCTGAGTAAATCTTTGTTGAACAAATAGGAAGTGCACGGCTAAAAGAAGGCTTCCTCCAGGCTGACACCCTGTGGTCACTACACTAATCGGTCGCAGGGGGGACATGGGGGGGGTGTTCCTGAACCAGGGGTGTGTCCATCTCTCACAAGATTTCCAAAAGTGGTAGAAAATTAGTTTTGTGACAGTAGCCACAGGTACAAGCCATGTGAAAGCAGGATGATCTCATCTCATAACCCCAGAGGCTGTGAGAATTCCTGCTGAGGCCAGGATCAGTTCCCTTCCCCGAAGAGTGGACACAGCAGAGGGTTCGTCACCACGGCTCCCACACGGTGCTCCCGCGGGCGCTTCCGTGCAGGGTGGTGGGGCGGGAGCTGCACAGACCCCGGGCAGCTGAGCGGGACACCCCAGGGCTCCTGAGTCACCCGCCTCAGCCCAGCAGTGCCTGAGCCTTTGTGCTCCGTGAGCGTCTGAGCATGTGTGGGTTTTGCTGAAGGCTTCATTTCAACTCCAGAAGTTCTCTGTCTTCCCCGTCACCTCCCACTGTTTTTCCAGACATTTTGAGAAGGCACATATAAAGTTCAGAGTCGAAAACTTGCTTTTCTCTTTTTAGACTTTTGAAGGGATCATATGTCTGGCAGGTTTTGTGGGGTGGTTGTGTGTGTCTAGGGCTGGCCAAATAGTTTAATACCAAAACAAAACAAGTTCAGAAAGAACAACTCTTGTCATTTATAAAATAGGAACGTTGCTTCAAGACGAGTTATGGTTCCATTTTCTTGCTATTTGCGTTTTGAAGGAAAGGCGATCTGGGAAGCATCGATGTTACATGAGTGAAGACTGCAGGATTCTTTTGTTTTCCTTGGTGTTCTGTTGGCTGAATTGCAGGTTCAAGGTTCCTAACTTCTAAGTGACTAATTAAAAGCCATGAGACATCCAGCACTTTGGGAGGCCGAGGCGGGCGGATCACGAGGTCAGGAGATCGAGACCACCCTGGCTAACACGGTGAAATCCCGTCTCTACTAAAAATACAAAAAAGTAGCCGGGCGTGGTGGCGGCGCCTGTAATCCCAGCTCCTCGGGAGGCTGAAGCAGGAGAATGGCGGGAACCCGGGAGGCAGAGCTTGCAGTGAGCTGAGATCCGGCCACTGCACTCCAGCCTGGGAGACAGAGCCAGACTCCATCTCAAAAAAAAAAAAAAAAGGCCGTGAGACAGTGCAGGCTCCACGCGGATGCAGACCTGCAGGACAGGGTTCTGTCTGACTGCAGCGCAGCCTGGGATGGGCCGGCGCTCAGGGAATGGCTCATGCCTGCGGGATTGGTGGGCACCTTCACAGAGCAGCTGGCCCCGTCCTCCTGATCACAAAGGAGGTTGCCCTGGCACCATCAGGCCCTTCCGAACGCACACAGCCTCTGGAGTCCAGAACCCAGTGGGACCCGCAGCCCCCAGGTTGTGCATTCAGAACAAAACCTCCCCAAAGCAGCTGGGCCCTCGCGAGGTCCTGTCGGCGGCCGGGCAGCACACGCCCTGGCTTGCATGGTTTCTCACAGATGCTCACTAACACCGAGAGTTGGTCTCCAGATCCACAGCAAACCCGCTTAAAAAATCAAAGCAAAACCACTTACCCCCTGAATGCCAGGGCTCAAGCTGGTACAAATCTTTTTCTGTGGTAGAATTTCAAGCCCTGCAGGTGTCTGTGGCAGGAGGCTCACAGAGCCCAGGGTCTCGGCTTCATCTGCAGATGGCTGCATTGAGGGGGTGGTTTGGAGCCTCATGCTGCCCACTAGGCTGTGCCACCTGTGCACCACCCTGCTCCCCACCCCCCTGGGAGCAGCCGTCCCCTCCCCCTGCCAGTGCGTCCCTCCCCAGGGCAGGTTTCAGCCACGTCTGCCCTGGAGATGAAGGTACCCCGTCCATGCAGTGCACCTGGCACCACCCATGTGCGCCCATGGGGAAGGATGGCCACAGCCCCTTGGCCAGGGGGGTGTTAAGGGCGGTCTTGAGTTCCAGGCCCCATCACAGCCGAGGCAGCAGAGCCCATTTTGCCGCTGGAGAGAGCCCAGGCCCCCTGCAGGCATTGCCTGATGCTGCTGCACCCTGGACAGTTTCCATGGCCTCCTGAGGAACACGGGGGTGTAAACAGTGGCCTGCGTGGAGGCCTCGGGCTATGGTGACTTTCCACCCCATGCCCACCAGCCAGGTCCTGGGTAGATGAAGCCCTCCCTGACCCTCCACGAATGCCACCGTCACCCGGCTCCGGAAAGAGCACGGCTGGTGGATTCTTCCCGGGCCTCAACTCACAGCCTCTGACCGGAGAACTGAGGTGTTGGGGAGCACTGGACTCAAGGCCAGGACGGTGCAGAGGCCCAGCCTCAGGCAAGGGGGAGGACACTGAGGCCGCCCAGGAGCCGCCCCTCTGGCAGGGAAGGTGAGGAGGGCGGGCCTTCGTCCATCTCAGAGGCTTCAGGCCCTGACCCCTTGGGAGCCTCAGGCAGAGCTTCCTCCCCAGACATCCCAGCTCCCACGGCCACGCCAGGGCTGGCCCAGCGGGTGCGTGTCCTCTAAGAGTAAAGAATATGCCCTTTGAGCTTGGGGTTGCATTTAGGGGGAATCCAGCTGGGGCCTTCCATTGGTGTTGGCGCTTCCTCGGTCAAAGGCCTTTTCTGGGACTGAAGCGGCTCCACGGCAGCCACCAGCCTCTGCTTCTTGTGGCGGCCTCCACAGAGCGCGTCCCGTCTGACCTTCACACCCCCATGCCTTTGCCCCTAGGCCACCGTGAATGCCCGGCCGCAGCGCGTCCTGGACACCTCCTCCCTCACACAGTCGGCCCCTGCCAGCCCCACCAACAAGGGTGTGCACATCCACCAGGCGGGGTAAGTGCCGCCCGCTCAGCCTGCAGGTCCATAGTGGTGACCAGGGCCCCACGGGCTGAGCTCTCCCTGAGTCAGCCTCCCCATCCTCCTCCTTCCCCGCCCTGTCTTGGCTTCATCTCCTCCCCCCTCTCTAATGGGCATTCTCTTTCCCTCTCCCTCCTGGACACCCCGGTACCCTGCCTTGAACTCTCCCCTATCTTGAGAAACCCTTCATTTGCACATCGTCTCAGCAAAAGTTGAACTAAGCCTGGTCTCTGTGGCCTTTCAGAGTTCTCAAGAGGGGATCTAGATCTCCGAGTGGGTAACCAACAGGTGTTTGCACCTCAGGACGTGGCACTGCTGTGCGCTGAGCTTGCGCATCCCGGCCCACTCGGCTCTGAGCTGGTTTCGTGCTGTCCACATTGCCTTCCAGGGCGCTGGAGTTCAATGAGGGACACCCCTGCCCCCTGCCAGTCGGGCAACTGAGCAGCATGGACTCGGCACCAGCAGCTGGTGTGCCGGGAGACTGAGGACACCCTGGGCCCTGGTGGTATCTGGGAGGGTGCAGGTGGCCCAGGAAGTTGTTCCATGTTTCCCCTCGAAGCTCCAGACTCCGCAGAGAACGCAGTGTTTGTTTTTCTCCCAATGGCAGGGGCTCCCCTCCAGCGTCCAGCACCAGCAGCTCCAGCCTGACCAATGACGTGGCCAAGCAGCCGGTCAGCCGAGACCTGCCTTCTGGCCGGCCGGGCACCACAGGCCCCGCGGGGGCGCAATACACCCCTCACTCCCACCAGTTCCCCCGGACACGGAAGATGTTCGACAAGGGCCCAGAGCAGGTACGGAGCCCCGGCTGCCTCGTGATCTGGACACTGATAGTGTTGCTTCTCAGATGGGGGCTCATGGCCTCGGCCTCAGGCTGTTTACGTCGGGCACTGCCCCTTGCTCATGCACCCCCTGCCTGCACTCTTTAGGAGTACTGCCAGGTTTGTCCTGGTTCTCCGCCCCTGGTTTTGGGTTCACCATTCTTGGCAGCTTCCATGTAACGAAACAGGAGCGTGGAGTTACCCGGCTCTCCCCTTCCTGGGCGTACAGCACTCTGCGTCCCCTCAGGGGCAGCTGCACTACAGAGCGTTTGTTCTGAATGGGTTGTCTTTTCTGTGAATGTCCAAGTACACTGCATAAATAGGTGCGCTCTCTTTGCCTTTAACTAAGTTGAAAAAGAAATTTCTGGAGAGAGGAATGTGTGCTTTGTTTTGCTGGGGTTGTGCGAGCGTTGTGAGGCGGTGGCTGGTCTGGAGACCTCGGCTGTCTCGTCCAGGCGTTGCCACTTTGTCACTTGAGGGCACCGGAGCTCAGGAAGGTGGTTCAGGGCACACCCAGCACACCCAGCTGCTCTGGGTTCTGACAGCATGATCAGCTCAGCAACGGAGTGGGGTCCGGGGCTCGCTTGGTCATTCAGTGATTTTAAAAGAAGTTAGTGGCCGCCTTGCAGGGTGCCTTGGAGCAGGAACGGCCATGTTGGGGTAGAAGAGCTGTCACAGCAGGAGCAGGCAGGTCCCCACAGGTGCTGCTCAGCCCCAGCCCACCTGGACTTTCCGTGTCTTGGCAGAGGAGGAGCAAGAACCACCACCGAGCCCCAAGTGCAGGGTCAGCCTCCTGGCCAGCCCCTGATGGGGACAGGAGGCCACGGTCCTGGGGAGCAGTGCTGCCGGCACGTGCAGCGCCCCCACCTGACCCCGCCCTGGGCCACGGCTCTCACTGCAGAGCCAGAGCAGCTGCCTAGGGTGGGGGGGATGCACCTCTCACTGCGCCTGCCCTGGGATCACGGGGAGCTCCCTATGCCAAGACACAGCAGGAGAGATGCCAGCAGGCCCACCCCCACGCATATGGCGTGGCACAGGAGACCCCTGGTGCCCAGCCTCACTGCACAAACACACACAGACTCTGACAGCCCTGGCCGCCGCAGGTTCCACAACAGGAAACACGCAAAGCTCAGTCCTCCTCAGCTCCACATCCTCTTTCTCCAGGGGCTGGGAGCCCAGCTGGCCTGCACAGCCGCACGCTCCGTCCAGGCCACTTCACACGGAGTCCCCGCTCTCAGCCTGCTGTCACGGGGCCATCAGGGGAGCTGTCCTGGGACCACGCGGCGGAGGCTTTTTGGGGTTGATAGACCAGCACACAGGGACGCGCGTGGCACTGTCTGGACAGTCGGCTAGAATTGACTTGGGAGCTGTGGTGGGTCGGCCCTGGGGATGATGGGACAGACGTGGCTCACGCTTCACAGCCCGGGCCCCTCAATCCCTGGCCAGACATTTAGGGGTTCTCAGCCCGGGCCCCTCAATCCCAGGCCAGATGTTCAGGGGTTCTTGGTCACCAGAATATGGAAGTGAGCAGAGCACAGAAGTGCTGTCCTTAGGGGCAGCCCGGAGCACCCGGCAATGCCTTTGTCCCCTGCTGGAGCTCTTTTGAGCTTAAGAGTGGCATGACTGACTGGTGTTTCTTTTTCCTTCCACCCCTCCTGCTTAAACCCTGAAGACTGCGGACGATGCAGACGATGCTGCTGGACACAAAAGCTTCATCTCCGCCACGGTGCAGACGGGGTTCTGCGACTGGAGTGCCCGCTATTTCGCCCAGCCCGTCATGAAGGTACGCCTGGAGCACGGGGTTGAGAGTAGAGTCCTAGCGAACGTGTGTCTGTCCCACGTCTTTGAGCATAAACACTCAGGGCTCGTGGCTGTGGGAGTGTCGCTGTTGTGGTAGTGGTAGTGGTTGTGGTAGTGGTAGTGGTAGTGGTAGTGGTAGTGGTTGTGGTTGTGGTTGTGGTAGTGGTTGTGGTTGTGGTTGTGGTTGTAGTGGTAGTGGTTGTGGTTGTGGTAGTGGTAGTGGTAGTGGTAGTGGTAGTGGTTGTGGTTGTTTTGTGGTAGTGGTAGTGGTTGTGGTTGTGGTTGTGGTAGTGGTAGTGGTTGTGGTAGTGGTTGTGGTAGTGGTAGTGGTAGTGGTAGTGGTAGTGGTAGTGGTAGTGGTAGTGGTAGTAGTGTTCACGGTTAAGGTAGAACCGCAAAAGAAACAGACTTCATTTACCTTCCTGTTGCCAAACAAAAAGAGAAAACCTACCTTGCCAGAGCTTGCCAGTGTGACAGGTGTCACTTTGCCTTAACTGACAGGGTCACTGCAGGCCTTCCCACTCCCTAATGGTGAGGATCATGTGAGACCCATCCCGAGGCCACGCTTGGGTGGCACAGAGGTCTGGAGACTGTTAGACCAAGCCTGCTGCAGCTAATCCCAGCGCATTTGTGGTTACACCACAAGACAGTCTCTGAGGCTCAACCCTGACACAGCCCTGACAAGCGCCGCGTGCTGTGGATGCGGTGGCTCTGGCCCTGCAGGCTGGGGCAGGGCGGTGGCTCTGGGCCTCTTCGAGGAACAGGGCAGGAGCTGCTCTGTCAGCACAGTCCTGGTGCTCATCTCTCTGCCAGAGTCCGGCAGAAACTCGTGGAGATTTTCTGTAAATCTAAAGCACATTCTGAGAAAACCTTCCTCTTCCCTCATACATAATTGAAAGCTGAAACTCTCAGCTTATGCTCGATTGTATATCAAGCTTGCATCTTAGTCATCTCCGTGAATGATATTTAGACCCCATGACAGCTCAGCCCCTGTGTTCCTGTCCTCATAGTGAATGCTGATTTCTGTTCATAAAAACACAGAACCATCAGGCAGCCCCTGAGGCAGGCAAGCCATAAAGCTTGAACTACTGAGCCCTTTACTGCAAAGAGAGAGGAGTTTGCCTCCCACTTCTCAAATGAACCTGGGTGGACAGTGGCCCGGCTCTTCTAGAAAGCGTCTTGCCAGGAAGCATCAAACACCTTAAATAGCCATTCCCTTTGACCCAGTCATGACTCTCCTAAAATACTGTCTTGAGAAAATAATCAGAGATACAGATGACTTCTGTGTTATTTATAAGAATGAAAATTGAGATTTGCTTAAATGTCCACAGAGCGTGAATAGTTAAAAAGTTATGAAATATTTGATGAGATATTATTGGAGGTACTGAAAAGTCAAACATTAAAAATAGTGTCCTAAGGAAGTGCTCATGACAACATTCCTCAAAAAGATACAATGCCAAGCAAGAACCCGGATCACAGAGCAGTTAGAGCCGTGCTTCCCATGCGCAGACACAGATGTGCACACGATGGAGACCAGGAGAGCCTGCTCCTGACTGGAGATTGGCCAACGGTGCCACCCTCGACAGCACTGAATTGGGCTTCTTTTGTGTGTCTTCTACAGTTTCTACCCTAAGCCTGAAGCACCTTTAGAGTCGGGGGAAAAGTATTAAAGAAACAAACCCCGGGAGATCATTCAGGCTGCTGGATTCAGTCCTCGTCAGCAAGCCCCTCACCAGGCCCACCTGCCGGGCTCACCGCTGCTTACCTGCGGTGGCATGAGGGTGGCGTCCCCTCCAGGCTCACCGCTGCTTACCTGCGGGAGGCATGAGGGTGGCGTCCCCTCCGGGCTCATCACTGCTTACCTGCGGTGGCATGAGGGTGGCGTCCCCTCCGAGCTCACCGCTGCTTACCTGCGGGAGGCATGAGGGTGGCGTCCCCTCCGGGTTCACCACTGCTTACCTGCGGTGGCATGAGGGTGGCATCCCCTCCGGGCTCACCGCTGCTTACCTGTGGTGGCATGAGGGTGGCATCCCCTGCAGATAGAGGGAAGGGCCCTTTCCCATCACTAGGAGGCTTCTGATTAGGAAAGGAAAGCATAAACAAATCCTGGAATTGGATGCAGGAAGCAGGAGCCACCCAAACTCTTAAGTGAGCCGGAGCTGGGAGGTGGCTGGACACTGTGTCGGGGGTGCCAGGCTGTCCTTTAGAACTGCAGCCCAGTCTGTTGAAAAGTTAATGGAATTTAGTCTAATATTAACAAGCTTGGTGTCCTTGATGCATTCTCGTGCAGGCAGATAAGGTCAGGCGACTAAGAAACCCAGATGGTCTGGTCTCCCCTCTTGCTGGAATGGCAGTGGCTGTACATGACCATAGTTTCTTGATATGATAATGAGGGGCTTTTCTTGAAGCCCTTGAAAAATGCCCCTTCTCAGTCATCTATCCTATGATGAAAGAGAAATGGCATAGATAATCCAAAACTCATTGCTCTTAAACTTAAAAATGAATTTGACTTTTCCCCCAAAGGATTTGCTTTCCTTTCCTAAGCATTTTTAAGTACACAGCAGCTGATTACAGGAGGAGGGTCCCCAGAGGCACGTAGAAGGCCACGTATGTGTGTCTGTCTGTCTCTAAGTATGTGTGTCTCTGTCTCTGTGTGTGTCTGTGTGGTGTGTGTGTGTGTCTGTGTGGTGTGTGTGTCTGTGTGGTGTGTGTGTGTGTCTGTGTGGTGTGTGTGTGCATCTCTGTCTCTGTGTGTGTCTGTGTATATCTCGTGTGTGTGTGTCTGTTTGTTCCGGTGCGTGCAAGCCCCAAGCCAGAGTCTCCTCTCCCTTTCTTCAGATTAGCAGCCCCTCCGTCTGCCCTCATCTTGCTCCATTTGCACATCTGAGAATTCCCACCTACACAGAGGGGCTAGAAGGTGTCAGCCTTGTGGTCTGGCCCTTCCAGCAGGTCCTGCAGTGTGGACACTGCAGAGATTAGTCCAAGGGGATGCATGTAGGAGCTGCCGTCACACAGGAGGTTAATCGGGAAACGGTTGCTGAATGAGTAAACGATTGTCTTCCTCTGTCCCTGCCGAGTATTTGAAAACACACGCTCACTCTGGTTGTCGTGATGGAAAAGAGTGCCCTGTTGTGGTCAGCGTTGTCTGTAACTCCTGATGGCAACTACAGTCTTAGGGATTTCTTTAACATTAGAGACCTTTTCTGAACTTTAGAAGAGGAGGCAGGACATGTTATATCTTGTTTAAAAAAAAAAAAAATGTTTTCCTACTTTTTCTAGGTGGTATTCATAAAGATATTATTCTTTTACTGATTTAATTCATAATCTAATGACATTTGTGTGACAAACTGCATTAGGAACTTTTTGTCATTAGCCTGCTTCACATGTAAACTAAAAATACCTCTAAGGCTAGGATTGAACCTAAAAAAGAACAGAAGAACTGCAAACCCAAAACTTCTTCAAGGTATCTAAGAAACTAAAATAGTTACCAAGTCACAAAATAATGACAAGTTTACACTAACACACAACCAGCAACGAGCAGGATGAGCATCCAAAGACACCGTGGCAAGGACAGTTTCCGCTCACTTTTTCATTAGTTCGCCGTCAGATTTCTTTCAGGTCTCTGTGACCAGAAAGAACCATGTTCTGTATGTGGCTCACCTTTGATTGATGAAACAACCTCCTTTCTTCCCTATGTTGGTTTACGGAGCTCATGTCTGCATTAGAAACCACGAAAGAATATTAAAAATGGTCTGTCCTGTGCTTCAAAAAGAAAAAGATGTATTGAATTGTGTTCTGATTACAGAAGTAATATGACTTTTTTCTTCTCTCAGTTGGAAAGTTTCAAAACTTGATTCTATCCAGAGGCTGGCTTACAAGGCTGTAGGGGATGTGAGCTCTCAGACGCTAGTGCTGGGTGGGTGCAGTACTCCCTTTGCTTAGGGCAATTAAGCAGTAACTGTCAGAATTAGAAATGGGTACACCTGCAAAGCCAGCAATCCTGCTAGGAGGCGTATATTCTTAGAAACCACTAATATAGTTTCCATGAAATGATTATGCCCGGAGATGTCCATGATAACATGATTTGTAATGGGAAAAAGTTGAAAAGAAATGACTTAGTAGGAGAGTTAATTTAAAATGATAAATCCATGTGATAGAATACTATACAGCCATTAAAATTCTTTAAGTTGTATCTTTCTATGAGGACTTGGTTGGATGTCCTTGATCCACAAGGTAAAATAATCAGATTGTACAAAATGCTTGCACAAGCTCTGTGCTTCTGTAGACTGGAACAAGCATGGGAGGAAGCTTGGCTAGTTACACAGCAGGCTGGCCACACAGTGACTTCTAGAAGGTGGGGTTGGAGCCAGGCAAGAGGACTATTCTTTTTTCATCATCTACTTCTGGGTGATGTGAATTTTTTAGGAAGAACAGTTATTGGTTTTGCAATTTAAAACAGACTAAAATACCATTTTTAACTATAAAAAGCTTTAAGAGCTGATACGATGTTGGGAGGCCTCACGCACACAGCCCAGTTGATTTCGCACAGCCCTTAAAGCTACAGCAGGGATTTCCATTCAGCCACTCCCGAGAGCATCCGCGGCTGGAGGGTGGATGCGGAACCTGCGCTGCCCGTCATCAGATCTGCGGCTGCGCAGCTGGGGTTTCCGTGCACCATTAGACACTCAGACAGTGAAGAAGTGACTTGAGATGGCCACAGTCCCCACGCAGGGTTCCCTCCCACCACTGGGGTTGCTCTGTGTGCACGGCCGCAGTCTTGCTTTTCCCGCTATGCGATGAACATCGAGCGTCCTGTCATACATTCTCCAACAAAAATGACTTTTTCTGGTTTGCTTTGTTTTGTTTTGTTTTTTCCCCTCTGAGAATGACACTGTGTGACATTCTTTATACAAACCTGCAGCAGGCAGAGCCTGAGAAGTTCCCTTGTGCCACCTTCAACTCAGCTCATCCCCAGCGCATCCCCGGGCCCATCCCCGGCGCATCCCCGGCGCATCCCCGGCCCATCCCCGGCTCATCCTCGGCTCATCCCCAGCTCAGCTCATCCCCGGCTCATCCCCAGCTCATCCCCAGCTCATCCCGGGCTCATCCCCAGCTCATCCCCAGCTCATCCCCAGCTCAGCTCATCCCCAGCTCATCCTCAGCCCATCCCCAGCTCATTCCCAGCTCAGCTCATCCCCAGCTCAGCTCATCCTCAGCTCAGCTCATCCTCAGCTCATCCCCAGCTCATCCCCAGCTCAGCTCATCCCCAGCTCAGCTCATCCTCAGCTCAGCTCATCCTCAGCTCATCCCCAGCTCAGCTCATCCTCAACTCATCCTCAGTTCATCCCCAGCTCAGCTCATCCCCAGCTCCTCCCCAGCTCCTCCCCAGCTCAGCTCATCATCCCCAGCTCATCCCCAGCTCAGCTCATCCCCAGCTCAGCTCATCCTCAGCTCAGCTCATCCTCAGCTCATCCCCAGCTCATCCCCAGCTCAGCTCATCCCCAGCTCAGCTCATCCTCAGCTCAGCTCATCCTCAGCTCAGCTCATCCCCAGCTCAGCTCATCCCCAGCTCAGCTCATCCTCAGCTCATCCCCAGCTCAGCTCATCCCCAGCTCCTCCCCAGCTCCTCCCCAGCTCAGCTCATCATCCCCAGCTCATCCCTGGCCCATTCCCAGCTCATCCTTAGCTCAGCTCATCCTCAACTCATCCTCAGCTCATCCCCAGCTCAGCTCATCCCCAGCTCAGCTCATCCCCAGCTCGTCCTCAGCCCATCCTCAGCTCATCCGCAGCTCAGCTCATCCCCAGCTCATCCCCAGCTCATTCCCAGCTCAGCTTATCCCCAGCTCATCCTCAACTCCTCCTCAGCTCATCCCAACTCCTCCTCAGCTCATCCCCAGCTCATCCCAGCTCATCCCCAGCTCATCCCAGCTCATCCTCAGCTCATCCACTTCAGTCTGCTGTGGGCTTCACCCGCCTCAGGAGGACAGCTGGCTCCACCCCAGCTGCAGCTTCTAAAACGGGTGCTTCCTGTTCTTTCCTGGAAAGTTCAGAAGGAAAGCAAATGGATAGGTCGATTCCCCTCCAGGAAGACCAGAATAGAATGAGTCGTTGGTTTTGGATGGAAGCTGCATGAAGAACGCACTTGGTGGGTGGAAGTGGGAGACGTAGCTTCTCTGACTTTGTTTCCACTCGGCCACCACCAGCTGGACTCTGGTGCTCACAGTCTCTGAAGCGGCAGGACGGCTTCCTCTGGCAGCCAGGGCAGGGACCGTGTGGTGCCACTCTGCTCACCTTGCTCCACGCTTGACCGTAGTACCAGCGCCTGTCTGGTAAACGACTGCTGAGTGTTAAACAGTCAGGGGTCAGGTTTATCAGCCGAGTCAGACAGTCTTGTTTTAGAGAACATTGTGATTATTCAGTATTGTTTAAATTAAATACATAGTTATTCTAACCATTCGTTCTTAGAGAGTTTTATCCTGGTTTTGCTTGGCTGCACGTGCAGAGGGTCCTGTGGGCAGTTCCTTCAGCCTCAAGTGTGTGGGAAGCATTGCTCTGGCAAAAGCCCCAGCCGGGTTCCACCTCCGCATGTAGACAGCTGGAAGGAGCACCACTCCCACCTTGGAAATAAGCAAAGGGCAGAAAAACTATAAAATTCTGACTTTTCCTGAACCCATCAGAGAACTCAGGTGGCACGGAAGTGAGTTGCCCAGCAGGGAAGGGAAGAGGTGCCTCCAAGGAGAGCTGGGCCATGAGCGCCAGTTCCCTCCAGCAGAGCAGAAGGGGCCAGCGGGGAGAAACACTCACCTGAAATTGGCAGTGGACTGTGCAAGACTGAACGTGGAGCAGTGGAGAATCTCAAACCTTCAGGAGCCACAGGCTGCACAGGCCATGCACGTCCACTGGGCCGTCACCCGGAAGATTGGCCATCACGAGAAGAGCACCCTCAGAGGTGTGGGCCTGCAGCAGGCTCTCCTGTCCTGCCCCCCACAGAACATAACCTGCAGTTCCTGATGAAAGGCAGCAAACCCTGTCGCCCCCAGAGCACAGGCAGAGACCCACTGCCACAGAAGAACAGCAAAGGAAAACCTTCCATCTCCAGCAGGGCAAGGACCTGCCACATGTGGCACACTGCAGGGAGCAGGGCAGAGTCACTGAGAAGGCTCCGCCCCAAGACCCAGAGACACAGGCCCTGCCTCAGTCAGAGTCTGGGCCAGAGCAACAGAGAGCGCTTCAGACCCCTCCACCAGGCCAGCAGGCTCCAGGCAGCAGGCACAGCCGTTGAGCTCTGGCAGAGGCACAAGGGCATAGAGAGAGAAGCCCCCTAAGGTGCAGACACACAAGGAAAGCCAAAACCAAGGGGTGGTGGGGTGGGAACCCTGGCAAAAACCCTCTGGAAACCCAGACCCTGCTCAAGCACGAGGTAGCATGAGAGGAATCTGAAGCTGGCCATGTGCTGAGTGTCACCATAGCAACAGTAAAATCCAAGCCCATTTCAGTGCCTCACTGGATTGACTGAACTCGCTAACAGTCTAGTAATAGAGGCATAGCCATTTCCAGGCATGCGTATGTGTATATATATGTACCTTAGTCTCTGGTATTCTGCACATGAAGTCTGGAATTCATTCAAAAATTAGGAGAGGCTGGGCATGGTGGCTCACACCAGTAATCCCAGCACTTTGGAAGGCCAAGACAAGAGGATCACTTAGCCGAGACGTTCAAGACCAGCCTGGGCAACACAGCAAGACCCCATGTCTACTAAAAAGAACAAAGGAAAATTATGAGATACCCCAAAAATATAAGACAAACACACCCGCCATCAAGAGACAAAGCAGAGAAAGACTCAAGGGCAACCCAGATGTTGGAACTATTAGAGATGGAGTGGAAATAACCAAGATTAATGTGACCTAAAGGCATTAATGGCAAAGGCAGACAATATACGTGAACAGTTGAGGGATTCCAGCAGAGAGCTGGAGACTAAGAGTCAAGTGAATGCCCCCCCAGAGGCTTATCTGTGACCTCAAATAGCCGAGGAAAAAAATCAGTGAATTTAAAGACAGGTCTATAGAAAGTACCCATAATGAAACACAAAGATTACAAAAAGTGGGAAAAAAACAAACAGGATTGCAGATCATCTGAGAGATTCAGGACAATACAAAAGAGTCCAACATCTAACCACCAATCCAGCAAAGATCCCAAAGCATGATATATACAGACACACACACACATGCACGTGCACACACACATATACACACACAGCCGGACATATCATATCTAAGCCACCACAAACCAAAGATAAAGATAAAACCTTGAAGACCTCTGGAGCAGGACACATTACTTACAGGGGAACAAGGACAAGAATCACCACAGATTTCTCATTAGAAATGGTATAAGACAGAATAGTCCAGTAATATCTTTAAAGTGCTGAAAGAAACAAACTGTAACCTAGAATTCTGTACACACAAAAATATCTTCCCCAAAAGAAGGTAACAAGACAAACATATCCTCTCTTGCCACTTCAACACTGTGCTGGAAATTATAGCCAGGGAAGTTAGGCAAGCAAAAGAAATAAAACACACCATATTGGAAAGAAGAATAAGCCATCTCTGTTCACAGATGACATGATCCTGAATATTGAAAGTCATTCGAAATCCAGTTTAATAAAGTATCAGAACTTAAAACCCAATGCAGCAGTATTGTACCCCCAAGCTCAATATCCAGTAACCGTTTGGATCAGATTCCCCTACACTACTAATGAAAACCCTAAAAATGCAATCAAGAAAACAGTTTCATTTACAGTCATAGCAAAAATAATAAAATGCTTAGGAATAAACTTAGCAAAAGAATGTAAGACTTGCACTGAAACATTATTGAACGAGATACTAAAGAAGAGTTAAATAAAGGGAAAGAAATCACACATTCATCGGTCAGAAGACTTAACATGAAGTTGGCAGAACTCGCCATAGCTCTACAGATTCAGCACCATCAGCACCATCCCTGGCAGGCTTTTTTGCAAAAATTGACAAGCTGATACTAAAATTTGTATTGCAACGTGAGGGACCCAGAATAACACAAAAAAAAAAATATTGTAAAAGACAAACAAATTAAACAACTCACGCTTCCTGATTTCAAAACGTACTACATAACTGCACTAATGAAGACACTGACATTGGCTTAAGAGCAGACATACAGGTCAATGGATTTGAACTGAGAGCCCAGAAATATACCTTCCATCACTGCTTTATGCCTATAAACTCTACAATTTAGATGAGATAGACAAATTCCTTGGAAGAGGTTACTACCAAATGTCATTCGATAACAAAGAGATAACCTGAATAGTTCCTGTCTATTCAAGAAAATGAAGTTTTCTTGTTTCGTTTGAGATGGGGTCTCATTCTGTTACCCAGGTTGGGGTGCAGTGGTACAATCATCGCTCATTGCAACCTCGATCTCCTGGACTCCAGCGACCCTCCCACCTCTTCCTTCCCAGTAGCTGGGACTGTAGGCATGCACCACCAGACACAGCTAATTTTGAAATTGTTTACAGAGATGGGGACTTGCTGTGTTGCTCAGACTGGTCTCAAACTTCTGGGCTCAAGCAGTGGTCCCACCTCAGCCTCCCAAAGTGCTGGGATTATGGACGTGAGCCACTGCATCTAGCGAAGAAAATGAGTTTTTAACTAAAAGCTTTCAACACAGAAAACTTCTGACCCAGATCGTGTCACTGGCAACTGTACCAAACCTTTCAGGAAGAAATAATACCACTTCTGCACAACCTGTCACGGAAAATTAAAGAGTGAACACTTCCCAACTCAGTAATATGAAGGCAGCATCTTTCTGTATCAAAACCAAAGATATCACAAGAATAAAAAGCACAGGCCGGGCGCGGTGGCTCAAGCCTGTAATCCCAGCACTTTGGGAGGCCGAGACGGGCGGATCACGAGGTCAGGAGATCGAGACCATCCTGGCTAACACGGTGAAACCCCGTCTCTACTAAAAATACAAGAAAATTAGCCGGGCGAGGTGGCGGGCGCCTGTAGTCCCAGCTACTCGGGAGGCTGAGACAGGAGAATGGCGTGAACCCGGGAGGCGGAGCTTGCAGTGAACCGAGAGATCACGCCACTGCACTCCAGCCTGGGCGACAGAGCGAGACTCCGTCTCAAAAAAAAAAAAAAAAGAATAAAAAGCACAGATTCCCAAGTCCTCGGCATCGTATTAACGAGCTCCAGTTAGGCACAGTGGCTCATGCCTGTAATCCCAGCACTTTAGGAGGCCAAGGCAAGGAGGATCGCTTGAGCCCAAGAGTTCAAGACCAGCCTGGGCAACAGTGCAAGACCCTGTCTCAAAAAAAAAAAAAAAAAAGGCATTATACAAAAATCAGTTGTATTTCCATATGAGCAATTGGACATTGAAATTTAACATCAATACTGTTCAAAATAGCACCAAAATACATGAAATACTTAAGTATGAATATTTTTTCAAAATATGTGAAAGATCTGTGTTCTAGAAAATATAAAACACTGATGAAAGAAAGCAAAAGACCTAAGTAAATGGAGACCATGCTCCTGGTGTAGAAGACTCAATAATATTAAGATTCCAGTTCTCCCTAAATTGATACATAGATCATTGCAACCCCAATCAAAATCCCAATAGGATTTTTTTCGTAAAAATCAACAAGTTTATTCTAAAATTTGTGGGGAAAAGCAAACTAAAATAACCAGAACAATTTTGAACTAGAAGAACAAAGTTAGAAGTCTCACACTATCTTATTTCAAGACTTGCTATAAAAAAGTAATCAAGATGGTGTGGGATTGGTGAAATGTTAGACACATAGATCAATGGAACAGAATAGAGAGCCCAGAAATTGATCTACACAAATACGTTCAATTGATTTTCAACAAAGATGCAAAAACCAATTCAATGGAGAAAAGATACTCTTTTCAACATTGGTACTGAAGCAATTAACATCCATTTGCCAAAAAAAAAAAAAAAAAGAAGAACCTGATCCATACCTCACACCTTATACAACAATTAACTCAGAGTGAATCATAGCCTAAGTGTGAAACCTAAAACTATAAAACTTCTAGAAGGAAACAAAAAAAAATATTTCTGACCTTGGGTTAGGCAATGACTTATTTAATAAGATGCAAAAAGCACAAGTCAAAAAAGAAAAAAATGGTAAGTTGGGCTTCATCAAAATTAAAAACTGCTTTTTTTTCTTTTTGAGACAGAGTCTTGCTCTGTCGCCCAGGCTGGAACACAGTGGCGTGATCTTGGCTCACTGCAAGCTCCGCCTCCCGGGTTCACGCCATTCTCCTGCCTCAGCCTCCCAAGTAGCTGGGACTACAGGTGCCCACCACCATGCCCAGCTAATTTTTTTTTTGTATTTTTAGTAGAGACAGGGTTTCACCATGTTAGCCAGGATGGTCTGGATCTCCTGCCCTCGTGATCCACCTGCCTTGGCCTCCCAAAGTGCTGGGATTATAGGCGTGAGCCACCGAGCCCGGCCAAAAACTGCTTTTTAAAGACAGTTAAGAAAATGAAAAGACAAGTCACAGACTGAAAGAAAATTATAAAACACATAAGATAAAGATCTTGTGGCTGTTACACATAAAGAACACTCAAAATTCCATAATAGGGAAATAAGCAACCCAATTAAAAAACAATGGCGGAAGATTTGCACAGACACCTCACCAAAGAAGATATACAGGTTGCAAATAAGGACATGGAACGATGCTCATTGTTAAGGATCTTAATCACGGGAAAGTACAGACCCCTGCAGTGAGATCCCGCTACACACCTGTTAGAATGTCTCGGATCTTGAAATCTACCAAGTGCTGGCAAAGGACACAGAGCATCTGAAGAAAATCCTCATTCTTGGCTACTGCAACTACAAGATACTACAGACACCTTGGAAAAGTTTGTCGGTTTCTTACAAAGTTAAACATACACCTGCCATACAACCCAACCATTCTACTCCTGGATATTCACCAAGAGAGGTGAAAACATGTTCATTCAGAAATCTGTATGTGAGTATTTATAGTGACTGTATTCATAGTTACCAAAAGCTGGAAACAACCCAAGTTTCCTTCACCTGGTAAAGAGGGAAGCTGATGTAACCGTGTAATGAAAGACTCATCAGAAAAAAATGTGAACTATTGATAAATGCAGTGGCACAGATGAATCTCAAGTATATCATGCTAAATGGAAGAAGCTGCTCAAAAGACCACATCCCGTGCGATCCATTTATATAACGTTCCAGGAAAGGAAAACTGGACGGAACTGTTCTATATCTTGACTTAGGGGTGGTCATATGACCGTAAACATTTGTCAGAACTCCGCCTGTACCTAAAGAGGGTGAAATTCACTGTACGTAATTACATCTCCATCAACCTCATGTTACGGGGAGAAGAGACTGTTTTCCCTCTTGTGCTGAGGTCACATGAAAGATGATGTAAATGCGTGTTTTGGAGTGAACGCGCGCAGCAGGCTCCCAGCTTCATCCAGAGCTTCTCCCTGCTCCATAGCTTGGCGATTTGTGGTAACGCAAAGGCTGTGTCCTTGGATGTAATGCACACGAGACATTGGCAGAATCAAATCAGCTCTGTTGCCTGTGGACTTACAACGCACACCATGACCTCCTCCTCCTCCACCTCCTCTGCTGCCTCTGTTCACGAAGGGGGACTTTATTGTTCAGTGGGGAGGGGGATAGTTTGTTGCCAAACAGTGGGGGAAATAATGAAAAGCGTCAAGGGGAAAAGCACATCACAGAGGCAAATTTGCCCTTACTTCATGCAATCAGAAGCTAAGTGGGTGGAGAGGGAGGGAGCTTGGAGCATAAGCGTTTAATGTGTTAGCAATCTTTCCCCGTGGGTTCCTCTCCCCTTTTGCCTTCACCCAAGTCTTTCTCAATCTTGATAGTCATGTACCTGTTTTGAATTTTATCCCCTGCACCCTGAACTTTCTAAATTCAGAGAGATTGAAAATAAGACTCAGCCCTAGGGCTCCCAGATTCCACAGATAAGGATTTACCCCAAAACTGCCCCAAACTGCTGCTTTCCCGTAAGTCTTCTGGGGACCCTCTAATCTCCCTTTGTTCCTGAGCCCCAGGTTTTTCTTTGCAACAAGAAGGGAGCTGTGTTTCATTGGCTTTCAGCTGACGCTTCTGTGGGAGGCTTCAGAATCTTAATTGGTTTCTGTCTGAGTGGAAGCCAAGAGGTGTGAGGAACAAGAGTGTCAAGATCCTCATCATGTAACAGGATCAGCGGCACCCACAGCCTCCAGGAGCTCTGTTTACAGGGAGGCTCAGCCTGCACTCGGCCTGGGCCCTTGTTTACTGAAAAGCTTTTATTCAGCCTGAAGAGAAACAGGTGGAGAGGAGGTGACAGGCCGATGATGAAGAACTGCAGTGTCATTTGCTGCCTCTGTGCTGAGCGGCGGTCACATCCTGGCTTCCCAGGGAGGGTGCCCGCATCTTCCACGGCATCTGCCTTCCCCGCGCCTCTCCATCCACCACTCTCCCTCCTGCCTCACACCACACCTCCACTTCTGCTGGTCCTGCGACCCTCATGCTCATAGCTGGTTGTCCTGGCACCTCCACTTCTGCTGGTCCTGTGACCCTCGTGCTCATAGCTGGTTGTCCTGGCACCTCCACTTCTGCTGGTCCTGTGACCCTCGTGCTCATAGCTGGTTGTCTGGCACCTCCACTTCTGCTGGTCCTGTGACCCTCGTGGTCATAGCTGGTTGTCCTGACACAGACACTGGGGGTGGTTTCAGAACCGAGTTCCCGTTCAGAAAGTCTCCTCCCAGCCCCGCAAGGGCTGTAAGGGAAGGCTGTGGGCTCTCTCCTTGAGCTCAGACTAGGGAAGTGGCAGCCACCTACCTCTAGAGGCAGAGCTCCTGGGCTGGGAGAGGGCCCTTGCAGTGCCATGGCAACAGGAGAAATGCCAGTCCACCTGAAACCCCTCAGCTCCTGTCTCCAGGCGTCCTGGTGCCCCTCCCTGTTCTAGCACGGGCCCCCTCTCGACCTTGCAGTCTTCGTCTCTGTTGTCTTCGAAGCTGAGGCTCTGAAGCTGCCCCGTGTCTGCCCCCAGTGTCTGGATTCTTTGCCCGAGCTCAGACCCGGGGCCACAGAGTGCCGGGCCAAGGACCTGGAATTCCCATTGGGTTCCTCTCCCTTCCCGCTGGAAAGTGCCTTTTAGACTCTTCCTCTAGGTTATTCCCAGAGAAGCCCGAGTCTCATTAAAGTGCAATATCTCTGTTCCTGCGCAGCTTTCAGTCTTTCGGCCGTGGGTCTTTTCTTGTTACTGGTCTAGGTTATTGGTCATTTGTCACTTCTTTTCTAATAAGCTCAGGATTGTCATAAAGTGAAGCCGGTTGTTAAGAATCCACAATCTATCCCGTTTGCCATTGTGGGGTTATTTCTAAACCAGAAAATGTGCAGAGGGAGCCATTTGACACCTTTTGTGGTTATCGTTTCCGGGTTTGGATGTCTTTTTTGCTGTGTTGTGTCTGCTTTGTCAAGTGTGGTTTTTGACTTTTAAGAAGAAAAAGAAGGAAGCAGAGCAGTAAAATGCTAGGAAATGAGCCACAGCCATCCATGAGCACAGGGTCAGACGCAAGGTTTGGGGTTCGCCTGTTTCTGTTCTGTCATCAGAGCTGACACAAAGCATTGGAGGAGGAGACACAAAGAATGCTGTAGAAACATCTGCACGTAATAACCACCTGCAATGACCGCCTAAAACTCCACATGGAGAAACCATTTTCTTGCCACATTTACGTGCAGGGACACAAACATGGCCACGCGCCATAGTCTTTATTCCCATTTCTTCTATCAGAGAAAGCGACTTTTTAATAACTAATGCAGGCTTTTTCCTTTGTCGAGACAGAGTTGTTTTTAGCCAAAAGGAACTAGGGTTCTTTTCTGGTTTATTTCATTTCTTTTGTATTTTGGGTCTCCACAAGTCTTAGTTTCTTAGCAAGGAACAGACTCAGCCAGACTGACTGAACGGCATGTATGCTTAAGGAAATGCATCTGTGTTACACAGACAAGTGGCCATCCTGCTGCGTAAAGTCGATTAAATCCTAGTTAGTATTTGCCAAGTATGGACCTCTCCTAGTCACTGAACGTGCACACCCCAACCCACATGTGCGTGCACACAGACACATGCACGCACACGCACACATGCACACGCACACACAGGCACGCACACGCACACATGCACACGCACACACAGACACATGCACGCACACGCACACATGCACACGCACACACAGGCACGCACACGCAGGTCCTGAAGCGAGGACCTTTGCTCAGGGAAGAGGACAGCAGCATGTCCGGCGTCTGCAAATTTCAAGTGAAAATTAACTTGGTCTTTCTGAAGCTATCTTGTTAGGGAAGGGCACTAAAGTTCTCACGAGTTAGTTTAACCCCAGCCAGACTTGCAGCTCAGCACCCTCCTAGCTCTTCTACTGTCGGGAGCCCAGGGACACCCCCCCTGCTGCCCAGGAAGGTCCCGCACCCTCTCAGGGCCCGGCCTAGCCTCTCGTGAGGCTTCTTCCTCCTGTCTCGTAACCTCCCTCATCCTCCAGCCAGCTGCCTGCTTCCCTTTGGCATCAGAGAGAGAATAAAGGCAGTGTCTCCTCACGCGCACCTGCCTCCTGATTGTGTTTTCAGTGTTTGAAGTGGCACTTTGGTGCCCCCCTGCCCTGCTGCTCGGTGCTGACCTCAGTACCCCCCATTCCCTGGAGAGGCATTTCCCAAGGCCCTGCTTCCCATCAACCTGTCAGCCCCACCTACAGGCCACTCACTCAGGGGTCTCAGAGCCCCCACACTAGCAAACACAGGTGTGGAGAGCGCCTCTCCCAGCTCCGGGGAGGGGACCAGCAATGTGTTTTGTAGCAGATGTAGGACCTACCAACAGCCCGTGCCTCGGGTGCGCCGCCAGACAAGAAGCCCAAAGCCTTCAGCCTTTGAGAAAGAGGTGCCTTTATCTGAAAATAACTACAGCCAAGCCCTCCATGTCCACAGGAGCTGCGTCCGCAGATGCAACCAATTTTGGATAAAAAAACAAATTTAAATAACAAAAATAAATTTAATACAACAAAACACAATCCAAATTTTGAAAATACAGCATAGGAGCTATTTACACAACATTGACGCTGTATCAGGTATGGTGAGCAAGTTAGCTCAGGTTTGAGGTGTGCCGTATTGGGTATGGTGAACAAGCTAGCGAGGGTTTGAGGTGTGCCAGAGGACGCGTGCTGCTTGTACGCGGGTGCCACACCCTTTCACATCGGGGACTGAGCCACACAGGTTTTGCTCTCCGAGGGGTCCTGGAACCCGTCCCCCACTGACACCGAGAGACGACCCTGTTTCATCGCTGGGCTTAACTGGGTGTTTTCTGTTGTTGAAGATCCCGGAAGAGCACGACCTGGAGAGTCAGATCCGCAAGGAGCGGGAGTGGCGGTTCCTGCGAAACAGCCGCGTCAGGAGGCAGGCCCAGCAAGTCATCCAGAAGGGTAAGGGCACCCACCAGCCAGCCAGGAGCTCATTCCGGGGGTGGGGGCTGGGGGAGGGCCCCCCGTGAGCAGGCCCCCCGCAGCCGACGCACAACCTTCTCCAGCCATCCACTGTCCACAACAGACCCGCCCCCTGCACCCCGTCTCCCTTGCAGATAAGCACATCAAGGCTGGTGGAGGCGAAGCTGCTGCCACTCAAGGTTCTGCAGCCCAGAGTGGGAGGCGGGGCCAGGTGGGAGCCCAGCCACCACCTGGGAAGAGGGCTGTCCCAGGACCCTGCCTCTTCCCCCTGCAAGGGCAGCCCCTAGCCCGCAGGATTAGCAGCACAGGTGGAACTCATGGAAGCGGAACTTTGCACGTTGATATTTCCAGAAGGGAAGGCCTCTGAGAGCCCACATCTCCCCACCCGGACGGGTGTCTTTGTGCCAGGCCCTGCAGATGGCGTGTCCTTCCCCGGAAACAGAAAGTGAAAATGCCAGGCCCTGGTTTCCTCAGCTGTGGCCTCCACCTTGTCCCTGAAATGGTGGCTAGCTCTATCACCCAACACTTCAGTCATGATTTTCCTAAACCTTCTCCCAGATTTGCCACCAGATGCCAAATGCCCCCTTCGCCTGCCTCACCATGTGCTCTCCCAGCTGCACGCAGAGTGGAGGGGCAGGGAGCAGCCCGGGAGGGGCCGTGTGTGCTGCCACAGACAGCAGAGGGGGCTCCTTGTGGAAGAGATCCGGGCTACAGGCGACCCCGGTCGCAGAGACTGTGGGGAGCAGGGAGGCCCTGAGAGTCAACACAGCAATGAGGGTGTCAGGCAGCCCCATCCCAGGGACCCTGGCCTCTCCCCAGAATCCAGGAGGGTACAGAGGCCCAGGCCCAGCCCTGTGGCCCCACTGAGGACACTGAGGGCACAGAGCAGCCGTGGTGTCTCCGCATTCCTCCCCTGCCCCCGCGGCCATGGGCTCCCACCACTGAGCCAGCTCTGGCTGGGGGACCTCAAACTGCCGCCAACCAAATCAGCCCCATCAAGAATCAAGGACTCTGACCGCAGTGTGCGGGTTTATTGTTCTGACTTTGCGTCTCTGTCCTGTAAAAGTCTGAAGATTATTTTGGGTTACTTTCTGAAGTTGGGGTTGGTGACCCGTAAGACAGATACCGTCCCTCCTGCCAAAGCTGAGGGACCCGCGCACTCTGTCCAGGCCCTGCCTGCAGGCAGCACGGGCGCCGTGAGCTCGTCCTCAGCGAGCATGCCTCGGCCCAGCTCACACCTCCGCTCTGCTGAGCACCAAAGAGACTGCTGACTTCTGGTACCAGCGGCATTTCTGAAGCGTGTTCCCATACAGCTCTCCTTGTAAAGGCCTGGGGTTCGTCTCGCATTAACACAGACGGTGGCTGTTGTGCCGAAAGCTAATTGTGGTTGTTTGTAGCCCTCTGTGTATCTGAAGAGCTGGCGGCAGACCAGGTTTAAACCTCCCATGTTGCGATCCAGTGCATGCCGCGCCAGCAGCCACCACTGAACCTTGCAGCCAGGGTGGCCTTCTCCAGCAGAGAAAACAGACGACCCTGCTGGATGAGCCGTCTCCAGGTGGCGGTGACAGGAGGCCGTTTTCCTGGAGGTTAGCAGTTTTCTAGGACCCCCCAGCCTGCTAGCTGGGATGGCCAGCACACGGGGGCTGCCTGCTGCCTGAGACAGGCTTGGGAGCTGAGTCTGGCTCACACAGTTCAACATCGGAAGATGAGCTGGCCCCTGACGGCCAAGGTGATGCTCTGGCCTGGAGCCTGTGGTCAGAAACGAGCAGGGCATGAAACAGGGCTGGCATTCAAGACCCAAAACGGAGGTTTCTAGACAAAAAAAAAAAAAAAAAAAGAGTATCTTTGTGAACCAGAATTGAGAGTTCTCTTTGTGAAAAAAGGGAGAGAGATTGTCCAGACACACAAAGGAGGAGCTGCGAGCCACTGGAGACACCAGCAAATGAGGCCTGAAGACACAGGGGACGGTGCCAGCAGGCATAGCGCCAGGAGCCACTGAGGAGTGAGGCCGCGCCCTCCTCCCTGTCCTCGGAATTCGGATTCAGTGCGGGTGTTTATTTTCATTTAACAGCCGACTGTGTGCTGGGAAAGACGTGAGCGTTAAGAAAAGGGAGAAACTGGCCGGGCGCGGTGGCTCAAGCCTGTAATCCCAGCACTTTGGGAGGCCGAGACGGGCGGATCACGAGGTCAGGAGATCGAGACCATCCTGGCTAACACGGTGAAACCCCGTCTCTACTAAAAAATACAAAAAACTAGCCGGGCGAGGTGGGGCACCTGTAGTCCCAGCTACTCGGGAGGCTGAGGCAGGAGAATGGCGTGAACCTGGGAGGCGGAGCTTGCAGTGAGCTGAGATTCGGCCACTGCACTCCAGCCCGGGCGACAGAGCAAGACTCCGTCTCAAAAAAAAAAAAAAAAGAAAAAGAAAAAGGAGAAACTGATGCCTGTGGATGGACGAGAACCAGAGAAGTTGGCGTTGCCCAGGAGGCAGGATTGGGAAAGCCTGTGCCACACAGGCCCCTGCGCGGCTCTTCAGCCTTCTCCTGGGCGACGTTCACGACCTTGGCCGTCACACACTGATTTTCAAACGTACCGAACGCACATGCTGGGTGGGGTTTCCCTTTGTCTTTCAGTGCTTAGATTATGCCTAAACTCCGTCCAAATATCCCTGCAGCTGCGAATGGAGGGACTATAGGGTAACACGGTGTTGCTGCCACACCAAAGGCTTTGGGCCTGCCCACCTCTGTGAGTGCGGACCCTCCTTATATAACCTGGCATTCCTCTCCCTTCCGTGGTTCCGGGTGTTTGCTGTTTAAGGACTGAAGCTGGGGACTGACAGTGTTGGAAACAGAGTAGCTCACCGAGGTGCCGTGCACACACCAAGCATCAGCGAGACTTCAGCCTGCAAATGCCGCGGCCCTGGTGCCACCTGGACAGTGCCAGGCACAAGCGGAGGGGCTGTCAGCTGCTGGGGGTGGGTGGCCTTGGCTGTGCTTAAGCCCAGCTCAGAGCGGCCTGCAGCGGAGTGCCCAAGTCACACGGCTTTGACCTTGTGCCCCGAGGGTAGGCTCCTTCTGTTGTAGGACTTTTTAGTTCAGCTAAAAACAGGGTCCTTGTCACACAACTATGAAAAATTAGGCTCCCAGACATTTTGAAGGGTGAGGAGGACAGGGTTTATTGGGCGAGAAGGAAAAGACCGTAAATAGGGCCTCCCTGCAAAGCCGGAGTCCTGCTGGTGCTCTTCCCGCCTCAGATTGGATCCCAGGTTCTACCCTGAATTGGGAGAGCCGGGCTCCTCTCTCTGCAAAGGGCACCAACTTCTATGGCTCCCCACTGTTGTCCCAGTGTGCAGGCCGGTGGGAGTTTCTCTGGGGACCACTTTATACTTGGCTGTCTCACTTCCTGCCAGAGCATAAGCCCACCACTCCCCACAAGGAAGACTTGAGGCCGGCGCGGTCCTCCGGGTCACACGGTCCTCCGGGTCACGCGGCCCTCCGGGTCACGCGGTCCTCCGGGTCACGCGGTCCTCCGGGCCAGACCAGAAGTTCAGGTGAGGACATGGTTAGTAAGAGCCAGGTGGCTTTGCTCTGCACCACCTGGAGCTGTGTCTCCGGCTGAGGAAGGCTTGGGGGTCCCCAAGACACCCTCCTGGTTGCCCAGAGGCCACGCAGGTGACCACAGCCAAGGCCAGGAGGCAGCCCGGCTTGTGTCCCTGGCACTGCAACAGACAATCAGGCTTATGCACCCACAGACCCCCCGCTGCCCTCTCAGTCACCAAGATCAGACAGTCAGGCTTGTGCACCCACAGACCCCCCGCTGCCCTTTCAGTCACCAAGATGTGTTGGATCCATCTTGATGCCCTCTGCATTTTTAGCTTCCTTTTATGGTTCCTTCTAGAACAAAGCCTTTCAGAGTCACAAGCGATTTACTTCCTAGTGCTCGTGTTCGGGGCCCTGGTGGTGAAGTCCACGTTCCCCTCTTCCGTTAAATCTGTGATTTTGTAATAGATCCCTCAATCAAGGAATTTCAGAGCTGTCATCTTTCTAGACTGAAAGACCCCCAGACTTTGGCTGCAGTGTGGATCCTGGTGGTCACACCCGTGTCTCCTCCTTAAGCCTGTTACGAATCAGAGCCCTACCCAGCTTATTCTGAAACCTTTAGCCCTTTCTTCACATAATCCGACCCAAATAATTCATATGAACCTGACCACTGCTGACAAGCATCGGCTGAATGCTTCCGCGTATCCAGCTCGGCATCAGGAGCTTTGGGGGTTTTGAGCAAAGGCATGGACCCTGCGGCCAGGGCCCTGGGCCCTCACTCTGGGGACTCAGTGGCTGCCGTCGCCCGAGAGCCCAGACGTGCCTGCCCCTCAGCAGGTGGTCAGGCCCCTCCCTTCAGTCCCTGCTTTTCTTCTGCTTCCTTTGTGCTTCTCCACATCCGCAAGGTATTGACGTCAGCCATGATAAGATACATTGTGAATGTTTATTGTAAATTAAGACTGGCTTGCTGGGCATGGTAGCTCACACCTGTAATCCCAGCACTTTGAGAGGCCAAGGTGGGTGGATCACTTGATGTCAGGAGTTCGAGACCAGCCTGGCCAACATGGCAAAACCCTATCTCTACTAAAAATACAAAAATTAGCTGGGCATGGTGGTGGGTACCTGTAATCCCAGCTACTCAGGAGGCTGAAGCAGGAGAATCACTTGAACCTGGGAGGCGGAGGTTGCAGTGAGCCAAGATCTCGCCACTGCACTCCAGCCTGGGCGACAGAGCAAGACTCTATCTCAAAAAAAAAAAAAAAAAAAAGAGACTGGCTGGGAGTATGCCTGTAATCTCAACACTTAGGGAGGCCGATGCAGGAGGATCGCTTGAGCCCAGGAATTTGAGACTACCCCAGGCAACCTAGTAAGACCCTGTCTCAACAAAAAAACAAAGCAGCCAGGTGTGGTGGCACACGCCTATACCCCCAGCTACGTGCAGTTGAGGCGGGAGGATCGCTTAAGCAGGAGGTGGAAGCTGCAGTGAGCCCTGATCGCACCACTGTACTCCAGCCGGGGCTACAGAACAGGACTCTGTCTTTAAAAAATAAAAAAAAGCCGGGCGCGGTGGCTCAAGCCTGTAATCCCAGCACTTTGGGAGGCCGAGACGGGCGGATCACGAGGTCAGGAGATCAAGACCATCCTGGCTAACACGGTGAAACCCCGTCTCTACTAAAAAATACAAAAAACTAGCCGGGCGAGGTGGCGGGTGCCTGTAGTCCCAGCTACTTGGGAGGCTGAGGCAGGAGAATGGCGGGAACCCGGGAGGCGGAGCTTGCAGTGAGCCGAGATCTGGTCACTGCGCTCCAGCCTGGGCGACAGAGCAAGACTCCGTCTCAAAAAAAAATAAAAATAAAAAAATAAAAAAAAAAAGGCCGGGCACGGTGGCTCAAGCCTGTAATCCCAGCACTTTGGGAGACCGAGACGGGCGAATCACGAGGTCAGGAGATCGAGACCATCCTGGCTAACACGGTAAAACCCCGTCTTTCCTAAAAAAATACAAAAAAACCTAGCCGGGCGTGGTGGCGGGCGCCTGTAGTCCCAGCTACTCGGGAGGCTGAGGCAGGAGAACAGCGTGAACCCGGGAGGCGGAGCTTGCAGTGAGCCGAGATCCGGCCACTGTACTCCAGCCTGGGGGACAGAGCGAGACTCCGTCTCAAAAATTAAAAAATAAAAAATAAAGGGGGAAAGACGCCGGCTCCTGGATCCACTCTTTTGTGTTTCTTTTGACAGGCATTACGAGATTGGACGACCAAATATTTCTGA
Organism: Macaca fascicularis; assembly: GCF_037993035.2. Lineage (NCBI taxonomy): Eukaryota > Metazoa > Chordata > Mammalia > Primates > Cercopithecidae > Macaca > Macaca fascicularis. The sequence continues at coordinate 87,364,718 of NC_088390.1, forward strand.
ACAGGAACCCCGGCGTCCCCTCTGTGGTGAAATTCCACCCCTTCACGCCGTGCATCGCCGTCGCCGACAAGGACAGCATCTGGTATGCACCGTGCTTGTCGGACCTCCCTTCTGGCTGACCGGCAGCCCCAGCGATGCCCTGTTCACCCCGATCACCACTCCTCTTCCTTGAAAAGCCGATGCGAGACACTCACCCCGAGGCCCTTAGCGCTGTTTCCCGAGAGATGCCCCTACTCACCTTCTCCTCGTTGACCGAGCCCCGCCCACACCTGCCCCGGGCCTGGCTCTGTCCTTGTCACTGAAAGACAGTCCAGAGTCCTGCCTGGAGGTCACAGGGGAGTGGCAGGGGCTCCCCGATCCCACTTGTAATAGAGGCGTACACAGGGGGCCTGGCTTGCTGCCCTGCCCGCAGAAGCAAGTATGTGATAGACAAGCAGTGAGAAGATGCTAGGTGCCCCAGGAGAGAAGCGAGTTTAACCCACAGCAAGTATCACCCTTACGTGATGGAGAGAGGACCCGCTTCATCGGGGAGGACAGTGGGAGGGTTCCCTTTAGAGTTTAGAGTTTGTAAAATCCCTGTGGTTCGCACCTCCATTTCTTTCTCCTCTCTTTTTAAAAATTGTGGTAAAACATACATAACCTAAAATCTGCCATTTTAACCGTTTTGAGTGCACAGCCAGTGGCATGAAGTGTATTCACATTGTTATGCGACCATCACCCCCACCGGTCTCCAGAACCTTCTCATTGCACAAAACTGAAACTTGGTCCCCATCAGACACCAGCTCCCTCATTCCTGCATCCACCTGAGCCAGTGTTCTACCTTCTGTCTCTCTGAAGTGGCCCATGCTAGGAGCCTCAACCAGTGCAGTCACCTGGGATTTGGCCCTTTGTGCCTGGCTTATTGGACTCAACGTAGTGTCTTCAAGATTCCCCCAAGCTATAGCACGTCAGAATTTCCTTTTTCTGGCTGAGTAATATTCCACTGTGTGGATGGACAGACCACACTTTGTCTCATTGCTCCTCTGTTCGTGGACACCTGGGCAGCTTCCACCTTTTGGCTATCGTGAATAACGCTGCTGTGAACATTGGTGTACAAGTACCTGTTCAAGTCCCTGCTTTCTGTTTTTTGGGGATACGCCCAGAGTGGAATTGCTGGACCATATGGTGATGCTCTGTTTAATTTTCGGAGGAACCACCAGGCTGTTTTCCACAGGAAATCCTCTTCCCTTCCACCCACACAGCCTATGGCTCCGATTTCTCACATCCTTGCCGGCACCATTATTCTCTCTTTGTTTATTTGTTTGGAGACAGGGTCTCGCTTTGTTGTCCGGGCTGGTCTTGAGCTCCCAGGCTCCAACAGTCCTCCTGCCTCAGGCTCCCAAGTAGCTAGGATGACAGGTGTGAGCCACCGTGCCCGGCTGTAGTGTGTGGTTTTTTGATAGCAGCCATCCCGGTGGGTTTCAGGAGGTATCTCACTGTCATTTGGGTTTGCAGTTTCCTAATGACTTTTTTATTCCTCTCTTCTTCCCTTAAGCTTTTGGGACTGGGAGAAAGGGGAGAAACTGGACTATTTCCACAATGGGAACCCTCGGTACACAAGGGTCACTGCCATGGAGTATCTGAACGGCCAGGACTGCTCACTCCTGCTGACGGCCACAGGTGAGCGGGCTTTGCACAGCCGAGATCGGAACCTGGAGTCTGGAGGAGTGGCGGGAAGGGCGTGCAATCCTGAAATGTGTTTGCACATCTGGCTTACAGAAAGCCCTGCTCGTTCAGAAGTGGGAGGTATATGAGCGAAGGGCTTCAGCAGCACAGACAGGAAAGCAAAGATGGCCCTGTCCTCCAGGGTTCCAGGGACTTGTCTTCTCATCTCGGTCCTCTGGCCCTTCCAGCACCAGGAACAGCCTCTGTCCTTAAACCCCTGTGAGAGATCGGGTGGGTCCCACGTGACACCCGAGAATCAGGGAGGATGCCCCAAGCCACAACACGTGCCAGGTCCTCCCCGGCCGGTCTCCTGGCGTCGCTGGCTCATTTGCCAGTTGCTGTCCCCGCCGGGAGCTGGCACTCACCCTCCTCCAGTCCCGTCCTGTGCCCGAAAGGACATCGTTGACCGTCATGGTCACTGACCAGTGGTTCATTGCCATAGTGGGTCTCGCTCTGGTTTTAGTTTTCTTGGGTTTTGGGGGGGTGTTTTTTGGAGGGGGTCTGAAATGTCTTAGTTTCACTCTCACTTTGGAACAATCGTTTCCACGTCAGTTACCCCACGTTGACAGTCGTTTTCCTTTAGCGCTTTGAAAACGTGTCCGTTGCCTGTCACTGATGAGAAGTCACTGTCAGTCACACGGTACTTCCTGTAGAGATTGGAGAGCACTGGGTGGAAGGCGGGCGGGAGAGGCCAGCACAGCTGAGAGAAGCGAAGGCAGACGCCCAGATCCCCCCCAGCCTGTCCCTGTCGGCTCCAGGCCCTGGACACCTGAGCCTCTGAGAGTGTCGAGTTGGTTGTATTGGCGAGTGCGCAGCCCTCAGCGTGGTTGTGGGTTCTTGGTGAGGGGCGCGGCCATGGGGACATGTCCTCCTGCAGCGCCTCCTCCGAGCACTGCCACGTCAGGACCAAGTAGCATCAACCCATGTCAAAAGCCCGTCCTGGTCCCTGTAGCTGTCAGATGTGACCGGGAGGAGATGTATAGTTGGGGCAGAGGGGGCAAGGGACCAGCCAGGCTCAGCCCACGGTTTCAGAGAGGCCAGATGTGAGCATCTGCGAGCACCAGAGGGAGAGGGCAGTTCCTTGGCTGAGAGAGCGGGCATTGGAGCCGGGCCGGGGTCCTTTACAGAGCGGGCTCCGGACAGCAGGAGAAGGCCTCGGGCTCCAGAACTGGGAGCGTGTGCTGTGTGGGGTGGAGAGCGGAGAGCAGGACAGGCAGGCGGGTGGAGGCGAGGCCGTTGTCCGCCAGGCCAATCAGCTTGGGGCTTGAAGAGCACCTGAGGGCCACGCAGGAGGGGCTGGCAAGGCCAGGGGTCGGGGTTCCCGGAAGGCTCAGAGGACCCACATGCTTTCCCCACACCCAAGCTGACCTCCCTGCGCATCTGCTGGAGGACGCAGAGGGCCGTTTGCTCCATTCTGAGCCCCTAAGAGCAGGGCACGGCGTCCACGCCGCATCTTAGGCGGAGAGTCCAGGCGTCTGCATTGTCCCTTCAAGTCAGGGCTGCTTTCTTTGTGGAGCACAGAGAGGAACGGGGCGGAGGGTACGGGTGTCCTCTGTGAAGCTGGCCTTTCGTTCTGCTTCCTGGCACAGGCTGGCTCACCAGAGGGTAAAACGCAGCCCCCTCCACCCAACCAAGCTTTGCCCGCCTGCCTCCCCACCAGGGAACCCGAGGCCCTAGAGCTGGAGGGAGGAAGGGGCAGCGCCAGGTCCCAGGGCAGCCAGACCTCACTCGGAGTTGAGCTCTGTGGCCAGCGTGGGACAGGATTGTGGTCTCCCATCCCCCAGGCTGCGGTGACTCCTGCTGGCTCACCCAGCTGTGGATCTGAGGGCAGAGTCGAGTCGGCGGGCACTGGGAGATCTGGAACAATGGGTAGCAAGTCAAGCTGCCCATCCAGGGTCACTGCAGCACGTCTGCCAGGAAGGCCTCTTACCCCCACACACACAGCACAGGCCAGGCCAGCGCCGGGCCTGGTTCCCATCCTTCCCTCTCTCCCTCCCCAGACGATGGTGCCATCAGGGTCTGGAAGAATTTTGCTGATTTGGAAAAGAACCCAGAGATGGTGACCGCGTGGCAGGGGCTCTCGGACATGCTGCCAACAACGCGAGGTGGGTCCGCCCTGCTCCTCCCCGGAGCAGAATGTGCTCCCAGGGCTGCAGTCACACTCAAAGTTCCAGGGCCCTTCTGGGGCTGTCTCTACACAAGCTGCTCCACCTCAGAGTCCCCAGAATCCTAAAGCAGCAGCTCCCCACCAATGTCCCTGAAAGCATGTGAGCCCCAGGGCCCTGAGTGCACTGCCTGGCCGGAGTCCCAGCCCTGGGCATTGTCAGCCACTCATGGGTGCCCCTGTCCCCAACCTTCATCCGTGGCTTGCAGACATGTGCTGCTTGGGACAGTATCACTGCTGGCAGGGCCTAAAGGACCTGCATCACGCGCTCTTTGGGCCCAAATTTAACTCCTCTTTGGTCAGTGCACATGGCCACCTGGGGCCTCATGCACTCACGGGCCTGCCCAGGCTGCTGGGACGGAGTGGCTGCAGTGTCGGCTCTGGTACAGTTCTGCGTGTTGCCTGCACCGCTGCATGGCCTGGACGAGGGCCGGGGCACGGGCCCGCAGGTCGTTCTGGAAGGACTCAGGCGGAGTTAGGAGGCTCCCAGGGTGAGGCTTTGGGGTCTGGATTTCCAGAGGCCCCTCCGCAGTGCCAGGCATTCGCCTCCAGGAGTCATCGCCCTTCAGCGGATCCTGCAGCTCTTGGCAATGCCCATAATGAACGGTTACCCCGCCGGCCCCTCTGCCGGCTCCTGCCGGTTTGTGATTTCTGTGTCTTCGTCTGTAGCCCGTGGATGTGGCCTTACACCTTGTGGTCAGCCGTCCGTGTGGGGCCTGCCCTGCTTCTGCCCTAGGTCACATAGCTCTGTCTCTGCCCTTCTGTCCAAGCACCTGTCCCAGGAGATGCCAACCCTCACGTGCTTCAGGAGACGTCATGGGGACAGCTCCAGGGTGGACATTTCCTGGAATGTTGGATTTTTTTTTAATGTAGCCGTGTTCTTAAGTTTCATCCAGCAGAATAAACCATCCACACCCCGCGCTCCACGGAGGCCCTTTCTTGTTGCTTCTCTCCTGATCTCCGGGCTCTGCTTCCCCCGTGAGGCAACCCTCTTCTGGGGTATGACAGCTTCCCTGGGACAGGGCAGAAGAGGTGAGCCCCAGCCCGCGGCCCTGGTCCGGGAGGGGTCCCGGGAGACAGCCGGACGGCCAGCCTGGGGGTCAGACCACTCACTGGCCACTCTGAGCGTCTCCGAAAGACCAAGTTTGGTGACACTGTGTCATTTGCTAGAGAGGAAAGATCACTGGGGTCGCTCAGAGGCAGTGGTGCCGTGGAAGGAGCTGGGCTTCAGCCCGGGAGCGCCTGGCTGAGCCCTGGCTCTGCCTTGCCCTTTCTCTTGTTGGCTTTTGTGAAAATTTCCCACCCTGTCCAAGGCTCGGACCTGCCAGAAATGCAGTGCTGGAAGGATGCACCCGCAGGCTGGCCCCAGGGCCCCTGAGACCCCCCTAGAAGCATCCACACATCCACTCCCGGCTGGCCCCGGGGTCCCTGAGACCCCCCCCAGAAGCATCCACACATCCACACCTGGGCCACGCTGCTGGAGACTAGACTTGCAGCCTGTGCCGTCCCATGGGCTCTCAGTCTGTCCGGGTCAGGACAGCGGAACCCAGCTTACAGATCAGGAAGCAGCCCTGAGGAGAAGTGGCCTTCTCAGCCCAGATCCCCCAGTGCTTCCTTCGGGGCAGGAGCCTGTGCTGCGCTTCATGGGTCTTGGGGTCAGAGAACGAGGCTCTCACCACAGGCGAAGGCAGCAGAGGCGTCTCGCCAGGCATAAGAGCTCCAGGCCCCAGTCCCCGAAGGCCGTGTCAGCTGTGGGCTGGGGCCACCAGGCACAGCTCTGGGCTCCCTGAGGTCACACACGGGCCCTCACTCCCAGCTCCCAACGGAGGAGCAGGGCTGCAAGTTGAGAGCCTGTGATCCACCACGGCTCATGCTTCTGACCTGCTGGGATATTTCTTCCTGCCTGAATTCAGGTGTATCACAGTAGAGGGACTACACTTCCTTTTTTGTTTGTTTTTGTTTGTGTTTATGTTTATATTTGAGATGGGGTCTTGCTCTCACTGCAGCCTCAACCACCTGGGCTCAAGCGATCATCCCACCTCAGCCTCCCGAGTAGCTGGTTCACAGGCGCCACCACCACAACCGCTAGTCTTTTTTTTTTTTTTTTTTTTGAGACGGAGTTTCACTTTTGCTGCCCAGGCTGGAGTGCCATGGCGGATCTTGGCTCACTGCAAGCTCCGCCTCCCGGGTTCGAGCGATTCTCCTGCCTCAGCCTCCTGAGTAGCTGGAATTACAGACACCTGCCACCACGCCCAGCTATTTTGTGTATTTTTAGTAGAGACAGTGTTTCACTATGTTGGCCAGACTGGTCTCGAACTCCTGACCTCAAGTGATCCACCCGCCTCAGCCTCCCAAAGTGCTGGGATTACAAGTGTGAGCCACCGCACCTGGCCTACACTGGCTAATCTTTTATTATTTGTAAAGACAAGGTCTCGCTATGTTGCCCAGGCTGGTCTTGAACTCCTGGGCTTAACCAATCCTCCTGTCTCAGCCTCCCACAGTGCTGGGATTACAGGTGTAAACACATCTGGCCTGGGACTGCATTTCAAAAGTAAAATAAAGAATGTATGTATGCCAGCAATTAACAACTGGAAAATGTAATTATAAAACATCATGGGCCAGGCGTGGTGGCTCACGCCTGTAATCCCAGCACTTTGGGAAGCCAAGGCAGATGGATCACCTGAGGTCAATAGTTCCAGACCAGCCTGACTAACATGGTGAAACCCCATCTCTACTAAAAATACAAAAATTAGCTGGACGTGGTGGCAGGTGCCTGTAATCCCAGTTACTCAGGAGGCTGAGGCAGGAGAATCACTTGAACCTGGGAGGCAGAGGTTGCAGTGAGCCGAGATCACACCATAGCACTCCAGCCGGGGCAAAAGAGCAAGACTACATCTCAAAAAAAAAAAGAAAGAAATCATGGAGCACGGGAATAAAAACTGCAAGATACCTAGGAATGAATCCAACACATGCTCCTTCTTCACAGATCAAAGCATAAACTCTAATTGAAGACTATAAAAGACCCATGCAGTGTTGACAGCACCATAGCCGTGGATGAAAAGACGCATCATCGTGAGACTGGCAGTTCTCAAATTAATCTGTGCATTTATTCATACACTTCTGATTATATTCCCAGGAGAGATTTTTATAAAATGCAGACCAGCCGAGGCAACACTGAAGAGGCGCGGACAGCATTAAGAAGCTGCAATTGGGCCGGGCGCGGTGGCTCAAGCCTGTAATCCCAGCACTTTGGGAGGCCGAGACGGGCGGATCACGAGGTCGGGAGATCGAGACCATCCTGGTGAACACAGTGAAACCCCGTCTCTACTAAAAATACAAAAAATTAGCCGGGCGCAGTTGTGGGCGCCTGTAGTCCCAGCTACTCGGGAGGCTGAGGCAGGAGAATGGCGGGAACCCGGGAGGCGGAGCTTGCAGTGAGCCGAGATCGCGCCACTGCACTCCAGCCTGGGCAACAGCGTGAGACTCCGTCTCAAAAAAAAAAAAAAAAAAAAGAAGCTGCAATTGCAGGGCAGCCAGGCCAAGAGGCACCAGGGCCCTCAGCACAGCAGTGAGCCCAGAAGGGCCGCAAGTGGCAGGGTACCTCTGCACACTGCGGGAGGAGCCATGTTGCTAAATGGTGTTGGGACAGCTGGTGCCCTGTGGAAAAAGATGCGGTCACACCCCTATCTCACATATGCACACAACATATCAGCGAGAGACCTAACCCTTTCAGAGAAAAATCAAGAGGAAATCTTCATAACTGTGAGGAACCAAAAGACAGCTTGGACAGGAGACCGAGGGTAAAGACGTCGATAGGTTTGACTCTACAAACTTCTTCATGACCACAAGAAAAACGTCACGGTTGTAATGTAAGTGGCAGAAGAAGAAAGGATATTTGCAGTATCTACGAGTTACAGAATATATATAAAAATATGTGCGACTGTCTGACGTGAAAAAAACGGCAAACAGCACACGTCGATAAGGATTTGGGGACACTGGCTTGTGTGTGTCCTGCCAGGAGTATAGATGGTCACCCATTTGGGAAATGAAATGGCCTTCCCTGGGGAGATCGGAGTCATGCAAGACGCATGACTGGCAGTTCCGCTTCTAGGCGCTTCCTTCTCCACCTGCAAGGACACGTGAAGTTGTTGACTATGACATGGTTCACAAAGCCAGGGGCAGCTCCAATGACGGGGTTAGTTGTACAGTGGAAGGTAACACAAGATTAAATGAGTTAACCAGAGCTGCGTGTCTTGGGCCAGATAAATCCTCAAAGCCTAACAGTAACGAAGCAAGTCGCCAGAAGGGAGGCCCCGTTTTGACATTGAAGAGGCTTTTTGAAATGTGGAAGGCGTGGTACACCTCAGCGGCCCCTGGGAGGCGCCCTCAGCCCACGGGACAGCTCTCCCGGGCACGGGCAGGGGCAGGGGCAGGTGATGCTTTTACTGTGTCTAAAATTATACTTCTCTAAGAAAAAAAAAAAAAAAAAAAGGAAACAATGGTAAAAAGCAAAGTTAGAGCTGAGTGGTGGGTCAAGGATTACTGTGGTGTTCCTTTCTGTATTTAAAGTAGTTACCATTACACTTCTAGAACTGAATCTGGTTTTAAATAGAGGCCGTCACGTGAGGTGGGGTTGCTCTGCTCTGTCTAATCCCTGCACAAAGGGCAGCCCTTGCCCCGTTCTCTCCGTCCATCCCTTGCTGACGCCGGCCGTCGGGAGTCAGCCCCTGGCTGTCTGGAGTCTGCCAGCCCGTGGCCCATGCTGAGCTCCTGTTGGTCTCAGAAGAACTGGCCTCCTCCAGCTTTGACAGGGCCAAATGGAGGACCCTCATCTTCAAGCCTTGACAGCCTTCCTAAAGTCACCGCGACCTGCCAGTTCTGCCCAGGTGTCCAGACGGCGGGCATCGTAGATGTTCCTGGAAGGCTCTGCTCCAGACGGTGGGCACCTTAGACGTTCCTGGAAGGGGCTGCTCCCTCTAGCAGATGCCTGGGTCATAGGCGAGTCAGGGGAAGGCTCGGAGTTCCAGCTCAGAATTGTCGCCCCAGCCTGGATGTGGGGCACACCAGGGGCCCCAGCAGGAGCTCATGTGAGGCATATGGACCCACTAGATGGGCTCAGTGGTGGCAGGGGTTCCTTGGAGCCCCTGGCCAAGTAGCTGCCCAGAGCAGGCCTCAAAGCCTGCCCAAGGCGAGGGCCCATGGGGTGACGCCACGTCCCACTGTGTCTCTCCAGGAGCCGGGATGGTGGTGGACTGGGAGCAGGAGACCGGCCTCCTCATGAGCTCGGGGGACGTGCGGATCGTCCGGATCTGGGACACAGACCGTGAGATGAAGGTGCAGGTAACCATGCGGGTGTCCCCCAAGCCCCAGGCCTGTGGGGCAGTGTGTGCAGGGCTGGTCCTCATCACAGAGCCCAGCACAGTGTGCGGTGAGGCCTGGCCATCCCAGGGGCGGAGGCAGGGCCTGGAAGGACAGTGCCGGGCAATGCCGGGAGGAGACATGGGCTGCCTGAGGCCCGTGGATGCGGGTGAACCGCAGCGTTCAGCCCCGCACTAGTGTGGCTCAGCCTGTGCCAGCTCTGAGTGTTTTCAAGTAGGGTCTTCTCTCTGCAAGTTAAGGAATGTCAAAAATCAGTAGGGTGAGCCATTGTAAATTAGAATGATTATTTGTAGGGTTTTTGTTTTTTTTTGTTTTTTTGAGATGGGGTCTCACTCTGTCACCCTGCGTCACCCAGGCTGGAGTGCAGTGGTGCAGTCACAGCTCACTGCAGCCTCAACCTCCTGGTCCACGTGATCCTCCCATCTCACCCCCACAAGTAGCTGGAACTACAGGCATGCGCCCCCACGCCTGGCTAATTGTTTAAACTTTTTGTAGAGACGGGGGTCTCAGTATTTGCCCAGGCTGGTCTCGAATTCCTGGCTCCGGCAATCTTCCTGCCTGGGCCTCCCAAAGCACTGGGATTACAGGTGTGAGCCACTACAGAAGGCTTTTTGCTTCTTTTTTTGAGACGGAGTCTCACTCTGTCGCCCAGGCTGGAGTACAGTGGTGTGATCTCAGCTCACTGCAAGCTCCGCCTCCCGGGTTCATGCCATTCTCCTGCCTCAGCCTCCCAAGTAGCTGGGACTACAGGCGCCCACCAACACGCCCGGCTAATTTTTTTTGTATTTTTAGTAGAGATGGGGTTTCACGTGTTAGCCAGGATGGTTTCGATCTCCTAACCTCGTGATCCACCCACCTCAGCCTCCCAGAGTGCTGGGATTACAGGCGTGAGCCACTGCGCCTGGCCAGAAGCCTCTTTGCCTCTTAAAGCATGTTATTTTCAGTTTTGACAAAAAGCGGAGTACATTGGTTTTGCCCCAAACAGCCTGGAAAAGTGGTAGAGACCTCAGGAGGCCGCGCTCAGCAGAAATCTACCTGCATTGACTTCGTTCGGAGCAGAGGCGAGACCACAGATACTGTGAGGGACAGTGCCTGAGGTGGCTTTAGAGCCAGGATTCCCTTCCCCCGGCTCCCCAGGGAGAGGTGCGGAGCAGAGGCCGTCCCCAGCCTCTCTCCCAGGCCGTCTGGTGTCAGAAGGGGTGGCTCAGCCCTGCCGTAGAGGGTGGTGTGGTGCAGGCCCAGCAGAGGGGAGGCCTGGGCACCCTCAGCTGCTCAAAGCCACTGTGGTTGCTCTGGGCGGCAGCAGCCTGAGAACCTGGCCCAGGCCTCTCCCTGTGGGCAGCGTCTCCTCTGACCTGACCACGGATCCCACAAGGCACCAGCAGCTTTCATTCTTTGGGGTGGAAGGGTCTTGGGCCTGCCTGGAACTGTGGCTCCACACGAGATGTGGCCCTCAGGGCACAGCGTGGACACCCTGATCCCCAGGGTCTGGTCACCAGTTGGGTCTTAGAGGCCCGGGTGGCCTGCGGGGCAGGTGCTGTTCCTGCAGAGGTGCGTGGAGGCACAGAGCGCAGCAGGTGTTCCCAGAGCCACCTCTGCCCCTCGCAGGGGTCCGGCCCCATCGTCCCCACACCTGGGTTTCCTCCTGGAGTACACAACCCAGCACCATCCTTCATGCGTGGAAAGCACTCTCCCTCTCGTGGCCCTTTTCCTCCTGCGTCCCTGGCAGGTGCCATCGCCCCCCACCCCCACTTCTCCAGCACTTATAGTCCCCGAGGGAGCCAGGCGACCCCTCCTGGACTCATCCCCGTAGTTCATTAGAAGTTCTGAGAAGTAGCCAGTGAGGAGTCCTTGCCAAAATGTGCTTTGCTTTCCTTTTTAGGAAGCAGAGAGAGGTTGGAAGTTTAATTGGCACTGACAGCCAGTCCTTCCCAGAGGCGTTTGCAGGCCACCGCTCAGGGTGGGGCTGGGCTCTGCCTCACTGGCTCGGGGCCCAGGCGCCGAGGACTGTCCCTCCAAGGCCAACGGACAAGGGTGTGACTCAGTGCCCTGCCTCTCTCTGGGACTCCTGGGCTCCCCGGGCCTTTGATGCTTCCCTGGATAGAGAGAAAGGCCCCTGCAGCCAGGGAGGGGGATCCCCACAGCCAGGGAGGCAGCAAGAGGGGTCCTGGTGCTGCAGGACAGCAGGGAGGGCAGCTCAGTGCCCAGGTCTTCACCGGGCTGCCTGTGTTTGGCCCTAGGACATCCCCACGGGCGCAGACAGCTGCGTGACGAGCCTGTCCTGTGATTCCCACCGCTCACTCATCGTGGCTGGCCTCGGTGATGGCTCCATCCGTGTCTACGACAGAAGGATGGCACTCAGCGAATGGTACCTTGGCCCTGTCCTCTCCCTCCCCCAGTGGTGGCAGGGTACCTTCCAGGTGGTAGAGGCCGTGTCACTACCAGTTGGTTGGGTCCAGGTTTCTCAGTGAGATGCAAAGCTTCCCCAGGAGCCCACAATGGAGTATTTAGGCCAGTCCTGCTGGGCTCCCCAAAACCGCCAGGCCTGTCCCACCGAGGCCTATCCCACAGAGGTCCATCCCACAGCCTGTGGAGGAGCACGGGGTACTGGCCGTGTGGGATGAGCCAGTGGACTGGAGGCAGAGGCTATCGGGGTGAGGCGGGGGCCCCAGCCAGACACCTGCCACCTCTGAGCTCACCTGAACAGAATACCGCCACTGCCTGCCACCTCCTGGGTCACGCAGCAAGTGTCCAGGGAGGGATGTCTGAGGGCACACGCGTGGGCACAGCAGCCCCGGGCACTGCCTCCGCCGAGCACCCTGTGGGCAGGTGCTGTCCGGGCCTAGCAGGGGACAGTCTGCCTTGGCCCACATGGCTGATGCAGCAGAAGTAAATTTCACCCGGCACAGAGCGAGGATTCCCAGAAGGTCCTTGTGCCCCCAGCTTCATCAGCTTTAGATCTGGGATTCTCATTCCTAACCCTCCAGTCTGCACAGATCAGGCAGGCACAGTGAGGAGTTTTGAGGGAAGTAAAGCAAAGGGTGGGCAGGGCCTGGGAGCGCTGCAATGGCCGCCTGGCCCCCATCTCTGGGCAGCTCCCATGTGGCTCAGACAGTCCTCCAGCGGCCTGACGGTGACCTAGGGCCCAGCCCTGAGCCGGCCTGGGGAGGACACAGGGGGTCTCTGCTGGAGCAGGTCACCTGGAGGGGGCTCTGACCCTGCATGGGCACTAGCTCCTCCTGGGCAGCGGACGGGCGAGGGCCTGCGGACCCACTGGCACAGGCAGACGTGGGCAGTCCCCGGTGCGGACCCGCTGGCACAGGCAGACGTGGGCAGTCCCCGGTGCGGACCCGCTGGCACAGGCAGACCTGGGCAGCCCCCGGTGAGAGCCCGCTGGCACAGGCAGACGTGGGCAGTCCCTGGTGCGGACCCGCTGGCACAGGCAGACCTGGGCAGCCCCCGGTGAGAGCCCCGAAGGGTGGGGACATCCTTCGGGGAAGCCCACGCTGAGCGCCCCTCCCCTGCAGCCGCGTCATGACGTACCGCGAGCACACGGCCTGGGTGGTGAAGGCCTCTCTGCAGAAGCGCCCCGACGGCCACATCGTGAGCGTGAGGTGAGGAGCGCCGATGGTTAGCAGCCGCTCTGCTGTAAAAACATTATTTTCCCCCCTTTTAAAATATGTCCTTGGTATTTAAACAGCGGAAAGGGGATGGCATTTCGGGCGATAATTAACTCCTGCCCTGGAACTGGCCAGAAAGGTCCGGCACAGCCCCCAGGGGCCCGGGCGCGGCTGCTCCCCCTGCTGGGGGACACCTGACCTGCCGGCGCTGTGGGAACTTTCCTGGGCTGCCGCGCGGAGGGTCGGGGGGAGCTGGGCAGCGGCTCTCCCTCCACAGCAGGGGTGGCCGAGCGGCAGGGGCGGCGCATCCGCCAGGCATGTGGCAGTTGTCTGCACGTAAATTCAGTTCTGCGGCTTGGTGAATACAGCACCAAGAGCAGGGAATATTTATTTGCCTATTAAAGGGAGAGCAGAATGTAATTTATGAACACAAAGCCAGCATTTCTTCAAAGAGATGCTCTTTCCCCTCTTGTTTGTGATATAAAAACCAGACATAACTCTTGGGATGGACGCCTGCTAGGGTGGAAGGCAGGAGCCACGGGGCCTCAAAAGGGCCAGGCCATCCCTCAGGCCGCAGCCCGCCATCTAGGCTCTGTCTCCCGGGACTGCAGGCCCCTGTTGCATGAAATCTAATCTCTGGCTGGAAATGAAGCCAGTAGCTCACAGCCTCCTCCTGCGTCTGTGCTCGTGGCCGTTTCTCTAGGCGGGAAAGCTCCGGGCCTTTTCTGGCTCTGAGGGAGCTCGAGGGGCAGCCTTGACCCTGAGACCGGTGCGGGGGCGTGTCTGGGCCCGGCCTGGGCAGCCCTCACAGGGGCGCTGAGCATCCAGGCAGCCTTTTCCTTGAGCAGTGTGTGTGCAAACAGGCGTGCGACCCCCACACCCAGTTCCGCCGTCCCCCGGTTAGGCCCCTCCTGGGGGCTCCGGGTGGAGGTGTCACCGTGACCCTCTCTTGGCAGTGTCAATGGAGACGTGCGCATCTTTGATCCCCGGATGCCCGAGTCGGTGAATGTGCTTCAGATCGTGAAGGGGCTGACAGCCCTGGACATCCACCCCCAGGCGGACCTGATCGCATGGTAGGCGCCGCCTCCCTGGCCTCCGAGCTCCCTGCCTCCGGCCTCTGTGCAAACACGAGGCTCTTGTGTGCCTGCCCCACAGGAGCTGAAGGAGGGCAGGGGAGGATTTCACTGCTGTTGGGACATAAAAACAAAAGATCTCTGCCCACCACATCCTCCTCCCAGGATCAACTCTCAGGGCCCTGCCAGGCCCGAGTCCTCAGTGAGAGTGACCAGAGGGTCACACCTGCCCCGAGCCGGCCTGTCCCTGCAGTCTCAGCCTGTGCACCTGTCTTTCTTCCATCCTCAGAGGAGAGGGCAGTGACACTGGGACCCTTTCTCTCCCCACAGTGGCTCCGTCAATCAGTTCACTGCCATCTACAATGGGGGCGGCGAGCTGATCAACAACATCAAGTACTACGACGGCTTCATGGGTCAGCGGGTCGGCGCCATCAGCTGCCTGGCCTTCCACCCACACTGGGTCAGTGCAGCGGTGGGTGGGGGCTGGGGGCCGGGGGCCGGGGGCCAGGGGCGAGGGATGGGAGGCAAGGGGGCCAGACAGCAGGGGTCCTGCCTGGGCACCCCACACCACAGTGGGGTCCACTGGCCACCTGAAGAAGAGACTTGCCCGGGGCCCAGAATCTCCAGGGCCCCTGACCCACCCTATACTCGCCCTGGAAGCAGAGCTCCAGTCACGTCACTCTGGGAAGAATTGACGGCGCATGCACAGTGGTCGGGCAGAGCTCCTGCCCTCAGACCCTGCACTAAAGCCATCCCTGGGGACCTCCAGGCAGAGTCGCTCAGGGTGTCCATTCCTGTGCAGCCTTCACCCCGTCCCCTGTGCAACCCTCACCCCGTCCCCTCTGCAGGCCTCACCCCGTCCCCTGTGCGACCCTCACCCCGTCCCCTGTGCGACCCTCACCCCGTCCCCTCTGCGACCCTCACCCCGTCCCCTGTGCAACCCTCACCCCGTCCCCTGTGCAACCCTCACCCCGTCCCCTCTGCAGCCCTCACCCCGTCCCCTGTGCGGCCCTCACCCCGTCCCCTGTGCGGCCCTCACCCCGTCCCCTGTGCGACCCTCACCCCGTCCCCTCTGCAGCCCTCACCCCGTCCCCTCTGCGACCCTCACCCCGTCCCCTCTGCGGCCCTCACCCCGTCCCCTCTGCGACCCTCACCCCGTCCCCTCTGCGGCCCTCACCCCGTCCCCTCTGCGGCCCTCACCCCGTCACCTCTGCGGCCCTCACCCCATCCCCTCTGTGACCCTCACCCCGTCCCCTCTGCGACCCTCACCCCGTCCCCTGTGCAGCCCTCACCCCCATCCCCTGTGTGACCAAGTCCTTACCCCGTCCCCTGTGCAGCTGGGCCCCACCTGCACGGCTCTCTGGCCTTGGTTGCAGCCTCCCCACGTGGCTTCAGGCCATTGTCTTTAGATTAGGATCCTGCCCACCTGCCTTCTTGCGTTCATGCCTTCAGGCTTCAGGCATGCAGCTCTGCTAACGTGTGACATTAGATCCCAGAGCTGTCCCTGAGGGGCAGTGCTGAAAAAAACACGCAGGGCCCGGGGGCAGCACCACACCTCTCACGGAGTGCACCATGCATGGGCCCTGCAGAGAGGACTGGTGGGGACCGGCCCAGCATTTCCGGGCCTGAGGTGGGCGCAGGGATTCCTGAGACCCCGGCAGGAGCTGCCTAAGGATGCGGGTTGGCCCGCACGCCGCCCCCCGCCCGCAGTGTCCGCACCTGAACCCCTGCTTACCCTTCTGCTCTCTCCTTGCAGCCTCACCTGGCCGTGGGAAGCAACGACTACTACATCTCCGTGTACTCGGTGGAGAAGCGCGTCAGATAGCGGCGCGACCCGGCCCGCCAGGCCACGGCCGCCTGCTGTACATAGTGAAGCTGCCACTTGCCGGGGCGCGGGGTGTCGGCTGCTGCGGCCCCGCGGTGTGAACGTTGGCTGCTGCCTTAGCTGCTGATGACGGCAGGAGGGCCCTGCTACTCGCTTTTGTCTGTCTTCGCTGTCGTGTCCGGAACGTCAGGGACGGGGAGGGCTTAGGTTGACGGTGGCTTCCCACTGAGCACCAGCATCCAGGTGCACCCCCGCGGCCGCAGCGGTCTGTCCCTCTCCTGTTCTGTGTTTCTCTGAGACGTTGAAAGGGGAAACACCTCATTTTATTTCCATGTAATCAGAGCATTAGCTGCAGCAAAACCCCCAGACAGCCCTGGAGGAGAGGCAGGCGCTGGGGCTCCTGCGGGTCCCTGGAGCAGCCGTCCCCATCAGGCCAAGAGCGAGCGAGAGGTGCTGCCCCAGCCAGGCCCACCGCCTCTCACAGTCAGTGCACGCAAGCAGGGACATTTCCTAGCCGGCTGGGGCACACTGGAAATTCGGGAAACCAAGAGAAAGGAAGAAGGAGACGCCCCTCTAGCTGGTGGTATGAAGAAAGCCGCCCAGGGGGCCGGGCTGTCCTTGGCCGCTGGCCGCATCACTGAACGGGAGGAGCGCAGCGCCTCCTCCACAGCCCACCCTCCCTGCACCTCCAGGTCTCTAGACTCTAGTTTTGGCCCCTCATGCAGAGCTGTCAGCAGGGGCCTCTGTGGCCGCGCACCGAAGAGGCAGGTCCTTGGCAGTGTAGCCCCTGCCTTAGTCCACAGGGCTCCTTTCCCTCCGAAGGGCTGCTCTTCCCCACACGCGCAGGGGCGGCGACCCGGCCTGTGGTCTCCGTGCCTGTGCCCACACACGGGTGTAGCACACGCATGTGCGGGCACCACGGCTGGCACCCTGGGGGCACACATGCAGGCGGCGTGGTCTCCCTGCTCTGTCCGCACACGTTCATCACACACAGGTGAGAGGCACTGCCGGGTCCTAGACGGCTCTGGGTGACACCAGCCCCATCTCCAGCCCTGAGTCGCCCATGCTGATGCGACCTTGGCTTGCAGCTGGGCCTGTGGTGCAGACAGGAGCTGTGTGGACAGTCCCGCCCAGGAGGGGCCTCAGGGCAGTTTTGCAAACAGAACACAACCACAATGATGGTATTTTGAAAAGCATTTTTTCCATGTTCGTCGGGAATCAGGATTATTGAGAGGTGGAGGAGCCAAGTGGCTTCATTGCGGCAGTAAGAGGCCCACAACCACGGGAGTGAGAGCGGGCACGGCGAGGCCCGGCTCCCCTGTGGTGTGACTGGCATCCTGCCGTGGCCAAGAGCATCTTCTGGGTGGATGGAACCCTGCCTAGCTGCGTTTGGTCAGAGAAACACGTGGTCTTCAGGGGGCTGAGCTGGAGTCTGAGCTGGGGCTGGCCGGGACATGACAAGGTGGGACAGAGGCGGCCCCTCCGCTGCTCTTTTTTGAAATGTGAGCTCCCACCAGAAGAAGGTTCCGGCACGAATCCCATCCCCACGTCTGGGCCGAGCGAGCAGACCAGGTCCAGAAGGTGTAGAGGGCCCCAACCCCCACAAGTCCCGGCCTCACTCAGCTCACAGGGCATGCCAGGCGGCAACACCAGAATCTTCCAGAAGCCCAGCTCCACCCGCACACACAGCTTCCCGTCCAGTCCTTCAACTCGATTCTTACCTAACACGCGTTTCTGTTTGTTTTGAGACAAAACCACCACCTGTCAAAAGGCAGGTGGCTCCAGAGGGGACAAGACCCTCCTGCGCCCACTCCGCCCTGGAGCCGCCCCCGCGGGCTCCGCGTGCCACCTGCACGTGGGCTGTCTTCACAGGTCCGATGCGGAAATTCAATCACGACGTCAACCAGGGCTCGAGAGAGCGCCGGCCTAAAGGCTCCTTATCTCTATTTATTTTACCAAATGCGAATTGAGAAAGACTTTGACAAAACACAAAATGGCAATGTGAAGCTAAGAGCAGGACAAACAGTAAACAACACGCGCAGACTCTGGCTGGCGGCTGTGTCTTTACACAAACTGCCCACCCCCACCGCAGGGGTCGTAGGTCAGAGGAGGGGTGGGGGGACCTTGCCCGGGTCCCCCTGCTGTCCCCAGGGCCACCAGCAGCTCTGCGTCCTGGGCACTCTCCAGGCAGGCACCACGGCCATAGGGAGCCTGGCATGTTCAGGGGTGTGCAAAGGTCTCGGTCCTCATCTCCCGGGCAGCAATGCTCCTCCCAGGCAGTGCCCCCAGCCTGTGGCACAGACCCCACGTCGGGGAGCGCGCTCTGTGGTGAGAGCTGTGCTGTGACGTAGGCCGGACACATTTCTTTCTTTTTTTTTTTTTTTTTTTTTTTGAGACAGAGTCTCGCTCTCTCGCCCAGGCTGGAGTGCGGTGGCGCGTTCTCGGCTCACTGCAAGCTCCGCCTCCCGGGTTCACGCCATTCTCCTGCTTCAGCCTGGCAAGCAGCTGGGACTACGGGTGCCCGCCACCACGCCCAGCTAATTTTTTGTATTTTTTTTTTTAGTAGAGACAGGGTTTCACCGTGTTAGCCAGGATGGTCTCGATCTCCTGACCTCGTGATCCGCCCGCCTCGGCCTCCCAAAGTGCTGGGATTACAGGCATGAGCCACCACACCCGGCCCACATTTCTTTTTCTTTAAAATGACGGTTACCCTCTCACAGTCAGAGGCCCCTTTCAAGTCTGCGTTGAAATCTGGGCCACGTCAGAGTTGCTGGGGGAGAAGCCACTTGCCCACCTCTGGAGGCCTCCGCTCTCCTTGACTCGTGGCCCCTTCCACTTCAGGGCCTCTGAGCCACGCCCACCACCACTTCTCCTCCTGATGCCGGAAGTGTTTCCAGGCCTGGGGGCCCTGCCCGCCTCGGGTTGTGCGGGTCCTTAGTCCTAATCACATCTGCACATCCCTCTGGTCAACTCTTTCTGGGTTTTTTGTTTTGAGACGGAGTCTCGGTCACCCTGGCTGGAGTGCAGTGGCGCGATCTTGGCTCACCTCAACCTCTGCCTCCCGGGTTCCAGCAGTTCTCCTGCCTTAGCCTCTCGAGTAATGAGTAATTAGCCACCACACCTGGCTAATTTTTATATTTTTAGTAGAGACGGGGTTTCGCCATGTTGGCCAGCCTGGTTTTGAACTTTTGACCTCAGGTGATCCACCCGCCTCAGCCTCCCAGCGTGAGCCACCACGCCTGTCCCTCTCTGGCCAATTAAGGCTCCTGTTTCTAGATCACACTCTGCTCTGCAGGTCGTGGTCTGTCCCCTGGGGCTTTTCGCAAGCAGGAAGGTCTGTGCAGGGGTTGGCAGCTGGGGAGAATGTTCTGGAAGCCACAGCAGAGGCAACAGGCCTGGGCATGGTCCTGCAGGGTGAGTGGGAGACAAGGGTCTGTGGGGACGGTCATGTCAGCCACTCTGCACCACCACAGGGCCCTGACTTCCTGGAGAGCTTGGGAACAGGCTCTTGTCCCCCGACCAGATGTTGGGTCTCAGGCATTGAGTAACCTGCCCAAAGCCCTGTCTGTCGGGTGGTGGCAGTGACTGGGGTCCTAACACCACCCCAAGGCCATGTGCAGAGACGTTTGCTCCAACACTCGGGCTGGGGGGTGGGTTGGGGCTGGGGGAGCCACACACTCTGGACCTACAGGTGCTGCCTGTGCAAGGCATGTCCCGCCCTGGAGCAGGCGGGTGGGAGTGGCAGCTCGGGACCCAGAGGCGGCACCTGCTACCCGCTGGTCCCCACCCACCATGGCCTCATCACCAGGGCTCGTGCCTCCTCAAGGACGTCCTCTCTCGCTCAGCACTGCGCTGAATGGCCCTTCAGGGCTTTCTTCGTGTTCATGTCATCCCTTATTCCAGTCACTGCAGCCTGGGTGGCCCTGGGAGGGGCAGAGGCCGGGAAAGCCCCTCTGGAGGCTCTTTTTTTTTTTTTTTGAGGCGGAGTCTCGCTCTGTCGCCCAGGCTGGAGTGCAGTGGCCGGATCTCAGCTCACTGCAAGCTCCGCCTCCCGGGTTCCCGCCATTCTCCTGCCTCAGCCTCCCGAGTAGCTGGGACTACAGGCGCCGCCACCACGCCCGGCTAATTTTTTTTTTTGTATTTTTAGTGGAGACGGGGTTTCACTGTGTTAGCCAGGATGGTCTCGATCTCCTGACCTCGTGATCCGCCCGTCTCGGCCTCCCAAAGTGCTGGGATTACAGGCTTGAGCCACCGCGCCCGGCCTGGAGGCTCTTGACAAGGTCCTTAGAGGGTGGGCAGGCGTGGGGGTCAGCCAGGCCGGGGACAGCAGCAGCGCCTGCCGTGGGACACGTGGGTGCACGGAGGCTGGGTGGGTGTGGCCAGGGCGGGGGCACAGCAGAGAATGGAGGGCCAAGATTTGAGAACAGCCTTGGCCTTGAGGCCCCTGTGTCCCCAGAATGACAGAGCCACTCTGCCCGAAGCTTCCTGTGGCTGCGGCCACCAACGTCCACAAGCTATGGCCACTGAGAGCAACACAGATGCAGACTCAGGCTCACTGGGCTAAAATCCAGGATTTGGCCGGGCTGCGCTCCCCTGGACAGACCCCTTTCTCACGTGTTCCAGCTCCCAGAGGCAGCCTGCAGCCCATGGCTCCAGCCCCTTCCTCTCTCTTCAGAGCCAGCAGTTGCTGGTCCAGTCCTCACCTCCTCACTGAGCCTGACCCGCCTGCCTCCCTCCTCCACTTTTTTTTTTTTGAGAGGGTCTCACTGTCACCCAGGCTGGAGTGCAGGGGTGTGTCATGGCCACTGCAGCTTTGACCTCCTAGGCTCAAGCAATCCTCCCACCTCAGCCTCCTGAGTAGCTGGGACCACAGGCATGCGCCACCACACACAGCTAATTTTTGTTTACTTTTTGTAGAGTCGAGACTCAGTCTCACTTTGTTGCCCAGACTGGCTTCGAACTCCTGGATTCAGGGGATCGTGCTACCTCGGCTTCTCAAAGCGCTGGGATTGCAGGTGTGAGCCCCACGCCAGCCCCTCCTCCACTTTTAAGGAACTTGTGATTACACTGGGCCCCCCTGGATGCTCCAGGGTCACCTCCCTAGTTTCAAGTCAGCTGATCCAACCTTCGTTTCAAATACAACCTGGATCCCCCGAGCTAGGTAGTCACAGGCTGCCACTAGGATGTGGATGTCATTAGGGGCACTATGCTGCCAACCAATCCCTGTCTGCAAGCCAAAGACCCTCCCACCAGGCAGAGCCCATGAACACTCAGGGGTCTTGGGCAGCAGGCGGGTGGCACAGGGCGAGGAGATGCTCAGTGGGGTTGGGGGAAGCACCGGCCCCAGTGGGGCTCCCAGATCTCAGGGCCAAGGCATGGGGAGCTGATACCACGTCCGAGTGCCTGGGGCTGCCGGTAAACAAGTCGATCCCCCGTGACACAGTGGCTGCTCCCGAGCCCCAGCCAGGGCCAGAACGCAGGGCACGAGCAGTTGCCATGGAATCCTGGAATTCTGCACTGAATTGCAGTTTGTTTCAGGCAAGGATGCCTGGCACTCACGCCGCTGTGCTGGGCGGGTTTCTGTTGAGAGTCCTGTTTTTCCCATTAGCATCAGTTTTTCTGTCACTGAGACTTGAGTACAAATCGAGTGCTCGTAAACATGGGGATGGGCGCGCGGCAGAAGCTGGCCTCGGGGGAGGCGAGGGCTGAGTCAGGCCCACACCTGCCCCTGCTGCTACCAGACCCCGCGTGGCTGTGGCGAAGGGACCAGGCCTGGTGACACCACGTGGAGGAACGCTCAGTCCTCCGGCGAGGGACTGGTAAGGGCCAGGGGTGGCCACAGGGGCTGTCCCACCAAGGAGTGCCCACCGGAGTGTCAGCCACTGAGGCTGCCTCTCATGGAGGCTCCTGCTCATCGCAGCTCTGCTAGGTGGGACCACAGGCACCCGCCAGATGGGCAGCTGTGACCTCCAACACATATCTGTGCCTGGCCCCCTTCCAGGGGTCTCGGCAGATAGCCCTCGGGAGGTGGCAGAGCAGTTGTCCTCTGGGGGTCTGCGTCTCAGACTCAGTTACCGGGTGGTCCGGAGCTCATACGTACCCAGACGGAACAGAGCCTCAGAGTCAGGCACAGACCGGGAAGGAAACCTTGAAGGGCACAGGGCAGGCAGGGAGGCCAGGGCAGGGGCCAAGCAGGGCCTCCCACATCCGCCTGCGGAAGCCCCAGCACTGGAATCCCTGCACCCGGGCCTGAGGCTGTGTTTGGAGACAGGACCTTTGCACGGGTGAGTACGGTGAAACGAGGTCACCGGGGGGGGCCCTAATGCAATAGGACTAGTGTCCTTATGAGAAGGAAGATTAGGACGCAGCTGTGCACAGAGGGACAGCCATGCAAGGACACAGCCTACCTGCCAGGGAGAGTGGTCCGGGAAGAAGGTAGCCCAGAGGCCCCTCCATCTCCATGTCCAGCCTCCAGACGGAGTGGGTGGGAGGGAATACAAGCCTGCTGCTCAGGCTGCCGGGCCCACGGTGGTTTGCTAGGTGGCCCAGGGACACTGACGCCACCGTGGCACCTCCAAGCCCCAGCCTGTACCTCATCTTAACATGGGGACAGTCACTGCAGGCAGGAGTGCTGTGAGCAAACAAGATCACAGAAGCTTCCAGAACGGCACAGGCACCAGGGAAGCACCTGATGGACCCTGTCCGAGGTCACACCTGAGGACTCACAACTGCGGGTGCCACAGGGGTTGGGAGCTGGGAAGAACACAGCTCAGCCAGTGCCAAGTCCCAGGGCAGCACGGTATCCACCTAGACCATCAGAGGAGAGCGGACCCTGAGCTGGGCCTGGTCACCTGGTGCCACCCAGATGAGGCCATATCCTGTCGGTGGCTCCTGAGCTGGAGGAGGAAGAGCCCAACCGCGTGGGCCCTGCCCGTCCTTCCCGCTCCTCCACCTTGGGAAGGAGCCTCCTGCAGCTGTTGAGATGGCTTCCCTGCCCATCCCATCCTCCCCTGCGCATCCCGTCGGCCTGACTGCAGCCTCCTCTGCATAATGAGCCGGGGGGTCCCTCCTCCTGGGCCCCACAGTCCCTGTGCTGGCCCTGCCATCCCAGGGGCAGGAGCAGCCACAGGGGTCCTGGGGCTCTGAGGCTCCATCCACTGTTGTGTGACCCAGGCACCAGTGTCCACAGAACACAGGACAAGAGTTACACGCCCAGCCCCGCCACCCCACTGTGAGGACAGAGAAGGCATGGTGTGACCTGCCGCCTGGTGGAGGGCTGTGACCATGGAGGGTGCTGGGATGAGAGCTTTGGGTGGCCTGGATGCACCTACCCCCGCTGCTGCCTGGAAGTGGGGTCTCTGCTCCCCAGGGCTGGGGGGCCATGAGTTCACCTCTGTCGTCGGTGTCAGCATGACAAACCCCACTAGTGCCGCTCACAGCAGGAGCCCACATCTCAGGCCAGCCCCTCTGCCACGCCACCTGCCTCACAGCCAGAGGTGGAAACAGCAACTCTGGGGAGAACTGGGGGTGCCGTGGCCACCGGGTCCCTGAGGCTCATGGAGGAGACCGAGGCGAGGAGAGCCGTGGCGCCGGGCCCTGCCTTCAGAACCAAGCGCTCGCCCTTTGCAGCTGCAGAGCTGTCCCAACGGGTGGGGGCGGGGCTGCCGTGTAGCTGTGCAGAGCGCTCTAAACGGGGTCTGTCGCCGGCTCCTGAGCTCATGGGTTCTCCCGAGATGCTTGTGGCACATGAGTCATTGTCCTTCTTAACAGCATCGCTGAACGGAGAAAAGGCCCTTTGGAAATTGATCGCAGCCCCTGGATGTGTCTCTTGGAGCACAGGTCCCTCAGTTCCCACCTGGCAAACCAGGCTTCATGTGCCCAAGACAGGGCTGGGCAGCCCATGCGCTCCACCCCTCCCCCGCCAGCCTGCACTTCCTCCCCCATCACCCATGCAGCCCCTGAGACACCCGCTGTCCCCGGCCCTGGGTCCTGATATGGCAGGAAAGGCAGTTCAGGACCCCCCACCTCCCACCTCCTCCTCCAAAACCCAGACCTCACTTCCCAGAAGGCCATCACTGCAGCGTCCTCCAAACAGCCTGTGGCCCCACAGGCATACTCCGAGTTTGCTTCCAGGGGCCGGGAAGTGAGGAGCCCCCAGTGCTGAGGCCAGGGACACTCATGCAGGGCTCACAGCCACCAGCAACAGCCAACAAGGTCACTACCCAAGGCTGCTTCAGTCATCCTGCCAGGTGGCCTCCTGGGCCCAGAAGGCTGATGTCACTCACACTCAGCATCGGAGGGCAGACGCCATCTGATGAGGTCAGAAGAGCTGCCCAGACCCCAGGACCCCCACTGAGATCCCCACAGCCTGGCGGGGCCAACAGAACCACAGCCGCATCTGCAGGGAGAGGCACGGGGTACCTCAAAGCTGTGGGTTCCCCTCTGGCCTCCCCTTGGAGGCTCTCCTGGCTGCCCTCCAGGGTCATCCACCATCCACCACAGGCAAGCTGGAGGGGTGGGTGGAAAGGCTTTGCCAGAGGGTCTAAATCCCCAGGGCCCTCCAGGAAGGACAAGCTGTGGGGCCAGGAAGCTCCACAGCCTCCAACTCAGGGCTGGCAGGAGCTGGGGGCTAGGAATTCCCCACATGGGGTCCCAGCCTCACCTCCCAGCAAGGGGAGGCCCAGAGAACTGCCCGCACACCCCCACCAACCGCTCCCCAGTCCTGGCCCCTGCCTGGCTCACCGTGGTCAGAGTTCGCCCCACAGAGAACCAGCTCCCAACTGCCGGCTGCTTCCACCTTCAGCAGCTGCTGGGTCAACCAGGTCCCACCCTGCAGCCAACCAGGCCCCACCTGCAGCCAACCAGGTCCCACCCTGCAGCCAACCAGGCCCCACCTGCAGCCAACCAGGTCCCACCTGCAGCCAACCAGGCCCCACCTGCAGCCAACCAGGTCCCACCCTGCAGCCAACCAGGCCCCACCCTGCAGCCAACCAGGCCCCACCTGCAGCCAACCAGGCCCCACCTGCAGCCAACCAGGCCCCACCTGCAGCCAACCAGGTCCCACCCTGCAGCCAACCAGGTCCCACCTGCAGCCAACCAGGTCCCACCTGCAGCCAACCAGGCCCCACCTGCAGCCAACCAGGTCCCACCCTGCAGCCAACCAGGCCCCACCTGCAGCCAACCAGGTCCCACCCTGCAGCCAATCAGGTCCCACCTGCAGCCAACCAGGTCCCACCTGCAGCCAACCAGGCCCCACCCTGCAGGCAACCAGGTCCCACCCTGCAGGCAACCAGGTCCCACCCTGCAGCGAGGGCCCCCAAACCCAGCACTGGGGGAGCCAGCCCAGAAAGCACCAGCCCCAGGGCAGCACAGGGCCTCTCACAGCCCCCCAGCGAGCAGCCCGGGATCCAGAAGGTGCCAGGGAGTGCAAGAGCAAGGCACATTGGGTTTACCAGCCACGGCCCCCTCCATGCCCTCCGTGTTAGAAGGAGAAAGAAAACGCAGGAGATGCAGACTGTGGAGCGGGACCAGCCACCACCTGCGTGGAGCAGAGGCCCAGTGGGCACGGGATCTGGACCAACAGAGCCTGCCTGGGTGGCGCACACCATCTATGTGAGAGACAAGAGTTTAAGGGCTCCCAGAAAGGCCCCCAGCCATGGCAAGGAGGGGCTGGATGCAGGAGAGGCAGTTTGTCGCTGGCACGGTAGCACGACCTGCCCTACAGGAGGAGGAGCCCCTGGGCAGTAACACAGCTGACCTCATCTTCATACTCTGAGCCCAGCTTCTCCCCTAACTGGAAGACCCAGATGAGGCACTGCTGTCAACCCAGTTGGCTAGGAAAGCCCTGACTGTGTGCAGGATGCCCATCCTCACAGCCTGTAAAGGGAGGAGACTGGGCCAGGCGCAGTGGCTCACACCTGTAATCCCAGTACTTTGGGAGGCCAAGGCAGGCGGATCACGAGGTCAGGAGATTGAGACCATCCTGGCTAACACGGTGAAACCCCGTCTCTACTAAAAATACAAAAAAAGTAGCCGGGCGTGGTGGCAGGTGCCTGTAGTCCCAGCTACTCAGGAGGCTGAGGCAGGAGAATGGCGTAAACCAAGAAGGTGGAGCTTGCAGTGAACCGAGAGATCACGCCACTGCACTCCAGCCTGGGCGACAGAGCGAGACTCCGTCTCAAAAAAAAAAAAAAACAAGGTCAAAGTCATATACCTGAGGTTAGCGGGGGGCAAAGTCGGTGTCACATCTGCGCTGGCCCCCAAGACCGCCCCATGGGTCTATCTCCAAAAAAGGCTGGTGATGACATTGCCAAGGCAACCAGTGACTGGAAGGGTCTGAGGATTACAGTGAAACTGACCATTCAGAACAGACAGGCCCAGAGTAAGGTGGTGCCTTCTGCCTCTGTCCTGATCATCAAAGCCCTCAAGGAACCGCCAGGAGACAAAAAGAAACAGAAAAACATTAAACACAGTGGAAATATCACTTTTGATGAGATTGTCAACATTGCTCCACAGATGCGGCACTGACCTTTAGCCAGAGAACTCTCTGGAGCCGTTACAAAGATCCTGGGGACTGCCCAGTCTCCGGGCTGCAATGCTGAAGGCCGCCACCCTCATGACATAGATGACATCAACAATGGTGCCGGGGAATGCCCAGCTAGTTAAGCACAAAGGAAAATACTTCAATAAAGGATCATTTGACAATTAAAAAAAAAATAAAAAGAAAACCAGAAAATCACAAGTTGATGAGGATGTGGACAAATTGAAACCCTCCTGCATTGCTGGTGAAAATGGAAAATTGTGCAGCCACTGGGGAAAATCGTTCGGTGGTTCCTCAAGAAGTTAAGCCTGGGATCACCATTAGACCCAGCAATTCCACTCCCAGATATATACCCAAGAGAAATTAAAACATGTCCATGCAGAAACTTGTACAGGAATGTTTATAGGACATTATTCATAACGGCCAAAAGGCAGAAACAACCAAAGGTGCAACGATGAATGAATAGATAAACACAATGTGGTATATTCATACTGTGGAATATTATGCAGCCTTGAAAAGGAAGCACTGAAGCATGCTATAATGAGGATGCCTCCTGCAAACACATGGAATAAAAGAGGCCAGATTCCAGAGGCCATATTGTGCAATTCCTTTTATATGACATATCCAGAATAGGTAAAACCATCCCAACTGCAGAAAGGAGACTGGTGGCACCAGGGGGTGAGGGGAGAGGAGGAATGAGCGGTGGCACTAAGTTTTGTGTTTTTTTTTTTTTTTTGAGACAGAGTTTTGCTCTTGTTGCCCAGGCTAGAGTGCAATGGTGCAATCTTAGCTCACTGCAACTTCCACCTCCTGGGTTCAAGTGATTCTCCTGCCTCAGCCTCTCTAGTAGCTGGGATTACAGGCACCCACCACCATGCCCAGCTAATTTTGTGTTTTTAGTAGAGACGGGGTTTCTCCATGTTGGTCAGGCTGGTCCGAACTCCCGACCTCAGGTGATCCGCCCGCCTCGGCCTCCCGGAGTGCTGGGATTACAGGTGTGAGGCACCGCACCTGGCCCTTACTGAGTATTTTTCTGGGGTGATTAAAATGTTTTGACACCAGATAGAGATGGTGGTTGTACAACATTGTGAATACACTAAATGCCACTGAAATGTACACTTTAAAATAGTTAATGGGGCCGGGCGCGGTGGCTCACGCCTGTAATCGCAACACTTTGGGAGGCCGAGGTGGGCAGATCACCTGAGGTCAGGAGTTCAAGACCAGCTTGGTCAACATGCCATCTAAGCTAAAAATACAAAAATTAGCCAGGCGTGGTGGTGCATGCCTTTCATCCCACCTACTCAGGAGGCTGAGACAAGAGAATTGCTTGAACCTGGGAGGCAGAGGTTGCAGTGAGCCAAAATTGTACCGCTACACACCAGCCTGGCCAACAGAGCAAGACTCTGTCTCAATAAATAAATAAATAATAAAATAAAATGATTAGTTGTTAGCCAGATGTGGTGGCACAGACTGTAGTCCTAGCTACACGGGAGGCTGAGGTGGGAGGATTGCCTGGGCCCAGGAGTTGGAGGCTGCAGTGAGCTATAATTGCCACCGCACCCCAGCCTGGGTGACAGAATGAGACTCTGTCTCTAAAAAATAAAAATAAAATCAATTAGTTAATTGCGTGTTATATGAATTACACTGCCATTTTTTTTCATTGACGAAAATACAAACTGACGCCAGAGAACGCGGCTCCGGTCGTGCCTTTGGTCCCTCCAGGTTTGAGCGAGAGGATTTGCTGTGAGAAACAGAAGTCTCTTAAGACAGTGGCCTGAGAGGGAGGGTGCCTGCTGCCTTGGTCTGAACATCGTGTCCCTCCAAACCCCCGTTGGAACTGAATCCCCAGTCTAGCGTATTAAGAGGTGGGGCCCTTCAGGGTAACTGGGTCATGAGGGCGCCTCCCCTGTGAGTGGGATTAAAAGCCTGTATAAGAGGCTTCACACCTCGGCTCCCTTTTGCTCTCCTGCCTCCTGCCATAGGGGGACACAGTGCTCAAGGCGCCATTGTGGAAGCTGAGAGCCACCCTCCCCAGACACGGGACTTCCAGCTCATTGACCTTGGACTTCTCAGCCTCCAGAACCGCAAGAAAGAAATGTCCATTGTTCACAAATTACCCGGTCTCTGAATTCTGTTACAGCAGCGTGAACAGACTAGGATCCAAGGACTCGCCAAGGACCCTAAGGGGCCGGAGTCATGAGACACAAATCCAGGCCTGGAACAGCCCAGAAAAACAGGCGAACATCAGGCAGCCCCAGGGACCCACTGCTCTCATGGTCACGAGGCCAGCAGCCCAGCCCCCAGCTCTGTGATCCCCTCATCTCTGGGGGAAGTCACCTGGAGGGGCCCCTGTGGCCAGGACTGAGGCCTCCTGCCCACAACCACTCAGATGAGCGTGGAGGTGACTCCGGCAGCCTCCCGGGCTTGAGATGAAGCCGGCCAGCAGCAGAGCTGCAGAATTCTGACTCCAGGGGCGGCCTGTGCCACTACACATTCATCATCTATCACGCGCAATAAGTGACCCAAGGACTCAGCAGCTGAAAGCGGCTGACATCATCGCACACACTCTCAGGCCAGGAGACCAGAAGTGGCTCAGCAGGAAGCCGGGCTCGGGTCTCCCAGGGGTGGCCATCCAGCTGTCAGCCAAGAGGGAGGCCACCGTGCCATTAATGACCCAATCTCAAAAGTGACCTGCCATCACTCTGCTCTGCCCTTGGTCACTCAGACCAACCCAGCGCAGGGTGAGTGGGGACGCAAGGACCATCTGAGGGCCTGTGGCAGCCTCCTGTGGCCACAGCTGATGTGAGCTCATCCCACCTCCCCGAGCTTCCTCCTGCCCCAAGCCTGGTCTTCTGGCCCCTTCCTGGCTCTCTTCAAGCCATCCCGCCCAGCATCCTTCCTGAGCTTCAGATCATTGGCACAGCGCACCCAAAACACACCCTCCAGGCCCGGGCGATCCCCCTCCTGGCTGCTCATGTCCCCTCAGGCATGTGAGCCTCCCAGTCGCCTGATTCCGGCCACGACCATCCCTCCGGGGGGCCACTTCAGCTGCCTGCCTGGCAGTCCCAGCTCCACCCCGCACAGGCCGCTATACTCCTCCCTGCCTCAGTTTCCCCCATGGAATGCAGACGGTCCCCCGTCCTCCTGGAAGGCTGGCTGTGTGGGAGCTGGGGCAGTGGTGTGTGTGCAGCCTGTGACCCCTGTGTCAGCCGATGTCATCTGCTAAGTGGCGTCACGTCTGCCCAGGGGCTTAGGCCAAAGGCTGACTTCGCCCCCATGCCCCTTCCCCTCAGGGCCGTTCCTGCCCATCCAGCTGCTCTCACCAGGTTGACCCATGGCCTCCAAGCCTGTTTCCCTCCTGGGTGAGGGCCAAGTGCTTCTGGCTGGCCGAAAACAGGGGCGGACCAGCCCCGGGGCTGCCATGCCCCACCCACCAGCCAGTCCTGGCATTGCACTGTCACCCCGCTGTCCCTCTATCTGGGGTTCAGGCTCCTGAGATCAGATCCCATATCCTCAAGGAAGAGTTCCCTGACTACCCACCCAGCATCCCTCCACCTCAGCACCCCTCCATTCCCCTGTATCCCCTGTCGTATGCAAACCCCATGACAAAGGGACTGCAGTTCTCAGAGCAGGGCCTGCCCAAGGTAGGCGCTGAAGGAATGAATGATTATGAATGAGTGTATGAGTGAGTGAGTGAGTGAGTGGGTGAATGAGTGGGTGAAAAAGTTAATGAGCAAGTGTATGAATGGGTGGGTGGATGAGTGGGTGGGTGAGTGGGTGGATGAGTCAAAGAATGAGTGAGTCAGTGAATGAGTAAGTCAATGAGTGAGTGAATGAATGTGTGACTGTGTGAGTGAATGAGTGGATGAATGAATGAATGAGTGAATGAGTGTGTGAGTGTGTGAGTGAATGAATGAGTGTGTGAGTGAATGGGTGAATGGGAGGATGAATGAACGAGTGTGTGTGTGAGTGAATGAGTGAATGAATGAGTGTGTGAGTGGGTAAATGAGAGGATGAAATGAATGAGTGATGGAATGTGTGTGTGAGTGAATGAGTGAATGAATGTGTGTGTGAACGAGTGAATGTGAGTGAATGAGTGAATGAGTGTGTGTGTGAGTGAATGTGTGAGTGAATGAGTGTGTGAGTGAATGAGTGGGTGAATGAGATGAATGAGTGATGGAATGTGTGTGTGAGTGAATGAGTGAATGAATGTGTGTGTGAACGAGTGAATGTGAGTGAATGAGTGAATGTGTGTGTGTGAGTGAATGTGTGAGTGAATGAGTGTGTGTGTGAGTGAATGAGTGAATGAATGAGTGAATGAGTGTGTGTGTGAGTGAATGAGTGGGTGAATGAGAGGATGAATGAATGAGTGAATGAGTGAGGGAGTGGGTGAGTGAATGAATGAATGAGGGAGAGAGGGAATGAATGAGGGAGTCAGTGAGGGATGGAGAGATGCAGTGAGGGAGTTAAAGAGCGGGTGAATGAATTAATCAATGAGTAAGTGAATGAATGAGTGAATGAGTGAGCCAGTGAGGGATGGAGGGAGTGAGTTAATGAGCAGGTGAATGAATGAGTGAGAGAGGGAGTGAATGAGTGAGTGAGTCAGTGAGGGACAGAGGGAGTGAAGGAGTTAATAAGCAGGTGAATGAATGAGTGAATAAGGAAGTGAGTGAATGAGGGGGTGAATGAATGAACGAGGGAGGAAATGAATGCGCAGGTGAATAAATGAATGAATGAAGGAATGAGTGAAGCGGGAGGGAGGGAGCAGGTGAATAAATGGATGAGTGAATGAGTGAGGGAGTGACTTCATCGAGCCCCGCAGGTCCCGCGGCCACAGGGCCTCCCACTCCCCGTGCCCGCCCCGCCCCCGCGGGGTTCCGGGACGCCCCGTCTCTGCTGCCGTCCGGGCAGGAGCCTGCACAGCGGAGAGGCCCGCGAGGACTCCGGGGCGTCCTGCCGGGGTCTGGGAGCCCCTTAGGGGTCTGCGGGTCTCTCCCGCAGGGGTGTGGGGTCCCGCCCGCCGGGGTCCGGGTCTCTCCCGCCGGGGTCTGGGAGCCGCCCCCGCTGCCAGGGCCGCCGGCTTTCCCGGTCCTGCAGCGCCACCGCGTGGCCGCCGCAGCCGCTGCTCCTTCCCCTGGCGCGGGGGTCGCCGCTGCCCGCCGGGGCGGGACCGGCTGCTGGGACGTCAGCCCCGAGGCCCCGCGCCACCCCTTCCTGCCCCATTTCTACCGCAGCTCTCGAGCACCCACAAGATGTCTTCACCCTTAACCCCCTGCAACCCAGCGCCCCTACTCCACGGGTCCCTGAGGGTCCCCACCAGGCAGGATCTTCCCTCTGGGCCACCCGGGGCCTCGTCTGGGAGCAGCCCCGTCCTCCGCGGCGCTGGCGCCAGCCCCTCCAGGGACACCTCTTCCCCAGGCCGCCAGGGAGTGTCTGCAGCCGCGGGTCCCTCCAACCCCGCACTTCTGTGCGCCACCAGCACTTCCCGGGCTCCCGCCCATGCCCTGGGGATTTGCTGCTTTTGACTTCTTCCAGAATGTTCCTCAGGCTCATCATTTTCTCTGCTCCCTACGTCACCACTGCTTAGTCTGACCCTGAAGATCCCGCTAGGAGCATGGAGAAGGTGGCAGCTCCCCCACATCCCCTGGGCCCCACCGATGCGGGGCACCTGCGAGGACAGGTGCAGTCCCCGCTTCATGATCCCAGGGTCTCCTGGCCCAAGCCAGGCGTCAGCACGCAGCCCAGGCAGGTCACCTGCGACACAGCGAAATCCTTTCCCTCTCTCCACGCTTCTCGGCCCCACCTTCCCTCCCTCCCGACTAGGCATGGGCTCAGGCGTGGGTGCTACTCCCAGGCCCGGTAACCATAGGCCTTTACCTGCCCTGGCTGCAGCTGACTAGGCTGGGATTGGAAGACGGAGAAGGAGGGCTGCCCTCTCCACCGGCGGGCCCTCCAGCCCTAGGAGGAAGCTGGCCGCATGGTCAGGGAAGAGGAGATGAGGGACAGAGAGTGGGAGGGCTTCCTCCATTGGTGACTGCATTGGTCGGTTCCTGCACCCAGAAGGCCTGGGGCCACCTCCGTGGAGTGGAGCCACCAGCACCACCCCCAGAGGCTGGTGGACACCTGGGCGGAGAGAACAATTGGATGATGTCATGTTGACATCATTGGCCTCACAGGAACCACATCTCACCGGCTGCCTCCCGTTTGTGTGTCATTTGAAGGCCACCCCAAATGTCACCTCCTAATTGGAGCCTTCCTGAATCCCCCCCAGTCTTCCCATCTCGTGTTCCAGGCCGGCTGTGGGTAGGCAGCTTGGCCCCATGCTGCCTGCTGAGGGATCCCGGGCGAGTGTTCCCAGCGGGAAGGGCTCTTGTGAGACGGAGGCAGTGGGAGAGGAGTAGAATCCGTGTCCTTGTTCCTGGCTCTGGCCCACGTGAGGTCTTGCCGTGGCGGGTGGGCATTTTCACGCTGGTGCTGGGGACAGCTGTGGCCATCACCAAGGGTTTCCCGTGGTCCCTGCAACCTCCCGACTCTAAACACTCGCCATGTCCCCGCGATCCAGGGATGGGACTCCCCGGCCTTCATTCCTCCAACTCCTAATGATTTTTGAAGGACTTAATCCTTGTATTAAACACCTCCCTTCTTGAAATGCCCAGAGGGGTTCCTGTTTTCCGGGGCAAAGCTCAGGTGCTGATCTCATGGCTGTGTTAAGGGCGGATTGTGCCTCCCCGAAACTCACGGGTTGAAGTCCTGCCCCTAGCGCTGCAGAACGGGACCTCGGCTGGAGATGGCATCATTGCAGATGTCATTAGTTAAGGTAGGCAGTGCTAGGGCAGGTTCCTCCATATAACCTATATTGTCCTTATAAAAAGGTAACATTTGGACACAGTCATAACACGAGAGAACACGCTGGAAAGATGAAGGCAGAGGACAGGGTGATATTTCTACAAACCAAGGGACACCGAAGGCTGCCCACAGTCACCGGGGCCAGCGGGAGGCATGGGCCGCATTCTCCCTCGGAGCCTCAGAAGGAATGCCCCCTGCTGCCTACAAGGACCAGGGGCAGACTGGCGATTTCCGACAGCAGGGGAAAGATGACATCTTTGAAATCACACACAAGAGCACTGCAGTCTCAGTTCAAGTCAGAGGGAGAAAATCAGAAAACAAGGAGGACCAGCGAAGAAAATCTTCTGGTAGCAAGACCGCGGCATCTGAAAATGATTTCCCAAGTTTTACCCTACGGCTCGGAGGATTACAATGGAAATTAAATTCTCAGCCTCCCCAGGTAGCCTGTGTGAACCTTACAGCAGAGCGGGGGAAGTGGGGATGGAAGGAGCTGAGGGGTAACCCTGACCCCCTGCCCAGGGAGTCCCACTCAGCCTTGCTTGCCGGCAGGAGCCGCCCTCCTCCCTATCTGAGGCAGCTCCCCGCCTGGGACGCCTCGCCTGAAGCACCTGCCTGCGGCAGGAGGCTGATTCCCCTTGAGATCCAGGCCCATCACCCCTGGTTGCCTCTAACCCCATAACTGGACTGAGATCCCAGCTGACTCCAGGGAGAAAAGTAAAAACCTGCCACACCCCAAGATTATCACGATTTTGCTAATTCAAGCTGGAGACTAGTGGTAAGCGTGGATCCCACTGTCTGGGCGACTGTGCACTCCAGGGACTCTGGGCTTAATTGTCTGCCTGAGCATCTGTGAGAAACCAGAGCACTTCGCTCTATTTTTTGCTGGAAACTTGGACTTGGACGGGCACGGTGGCTCACACCTGTAATCCCAGCATTTTGGGAGGCCGACGCAAGCAAATCACCTGAAGTCAGGAGTTCGAGACCAGCTTGGCCAACACGGCGAAACCCAGTCTCTACTAAAAATACAAAAAGTTAGCTGGGCGTGGTGGTGGGCGCCTGTAATCCCAGCTACTCAGGAAGCTGAGTCAGGAGAATCGCTTGAACCCAGGAGGCAGAGGTTGTAGGGAGCCGAGATCACGGTATTGCACTCCAGCCTGGGCAACAGAACGAGACTGTCTCAAAAAAAAAAAGAAAGAAAGCTGGACTTAACAGTTGCCCAGCTGAGATGCCAGGGTTTTCTCGGTAGAGCACAGAGAGAAGAATCGAACGGCATAGAGAGCCAGGAATGCCAAATGGATTCATCAGGTACAACCCACTGCCTGTCCCTCATCACATCCCCAAAACATTCCCTTTACGAAGGCCTGCGACTTGCCCGCAAGGAGCCTCTGAGCTCTGCAGGCCACAGACAACAGAGATGCCGCCAACAAGACTGTGTCCCCTGATCTCTCACGGGACCCTGGAGTGGCAAAGACCAACAGTCTGAGATGGTGACAGGAGGGGAGGCCAGCTGGGAGCAGAGGTCAGGGCCCTTGGCCAATGGGTCAAGCATCCCCAGAACTGAAAAAGATGGACAGTCTATGAAAGCTTAAATTGATCATTTTTTTAAAAGCCAGGTCAGGCGCGGCGGCTCTTGTCTATAATCCCAGCGCTTTGGGAGGATGAGGACTGGGGATCACTTGAGATCAGGAGTTCGAGACCCACCTCGGCAACATAATGAGACCACCCCCCAATCTCTACAAAAAATACACAAATTAGCCAGGTGTGCTTGTGCGCACCTGTGGTCCCAGCTACTTGGGAGGCTGAGTGGAGCGGATCACCTGAGCCCAGGAGGTCAAGGCTGCAGTGAGCTGTAACGGCACCACTGCACTCTAGCCTGGGCAACAGTGAGACCTATCACACACACACACACACACACACACACACACACTACAATAACAAACCCAGTAATCCCAGCACTTCGGGAGGCCAAGGTGGGTGGATCACCTGAGGTCAGAAGTTTGAGACCAGTCTGGCCAACATGGTGAGACCCCATCTCTACTAAAAATACAAAATATTACCCAGGTGTGGTGGCTCATGCCTGTAATTCCAGCTACTCTAGAGGCTAAGGCACGAGAATCACTTGAACGTGGGAGGCAGAGGCTGCAGTGAGGCAAGATCACGCCACCGCACTCCAGCCTGGGCGATAGAGTGAGACTGTTTCACAAAAAAAAAAAAAAAAAAAAAAAAAGAAAGAAAGAAAGAAAAAGAAAAAAGAAAAAAACCAGACCTGCCATGAAATACCCTAATGGAGAGTGGTGACCCCTCGCCAGTTCCCCGGCCCGACCAGTCCCAGGACTGGGCCCCCAAATAAAGGGGAGAACATGCCCCTCCATGGACGGGCAGACGCCGATGCCTTCAAATCTTCCCGCTGCCTTCTCTAAGCACCTACAACCATTGCTCTGGTCATCTGTCGCTGTGTAACAAGTCACCCCAAAACTCAGTGGCTTAAAACAATAACAAACACTTATTTTGTTCACAAATCCGTGATTTAGGCAAAGTACCCCAGAGAAGGCTGGTCTCTGCTCCATGTGACATCAGCTGGGGTGGCTCAGCTGATGAGGGACCTAGAACATTCCCTTCTAAGAAGGCTCATCCCATGCCTGGCCAGGTGGTGCCAACGGGCGGTTCCTGCCATGGGGGCTTCTCCGGGAGCTGCTTGGCTCCTCCTGACTTGGTGGCTGAGTTCCAAGAACGAGCGTCCAGGAGACACCAGGTAGACACTGTGTCTTATTTTAATTTAGTTTAGTTTTTAGAGATGGAGTCTCATTGTGTTGTGCAGGCTGGAGTGCAGTGGCGCAATCTCAACTCACTACAACCTCCTCCTCCCAGGTTCGAGCAATTCTCCTGCCTCAGCCTCCCAAGTAGCTGGGACTACAGATGTGCACCACCACATCAGCTAATTTTTGTATTTTTAGTAGAGATGGGGTTTTACCATGTTTGCCAGGATGGTCTTGAACCCCTGACCTTGAGTGATCTGTCTGCCTTGGCCTCCTAAACTGCTGGGATTACAGGCATGAGCCACCATGCCCAGCCATCTTTTTTTCCTTTTTAAATAGAGGTGGGGGGTCTCACTGACTTGCCCAGGCTGGTCTTGAACTCCTGAGCTCAAACAATCCTCCTGCCTCAGCCTCCCAAAGTGCTGGGATTACAGGTGTGAACCAGCACGCCCAGCCTTGTGTCCTCTTTTATGACCTGGTCTTGGAAGTGACATGGCACCACTGCTGCCATAATTAAAGGCTCGGCGGTGTGCCACTGCCACCCCTCAGCTCCAAATCCACCCTTCCTAAGCCTGCTTTGTGCTGGTGGAGCTGCACCCTGTAAACATTTCTCCTCTACAGGCCGGCTCAGGGTGAGGCTTTGACAGGAGAGGGCACTGGAGGTTGCAGCAAGGCCTGGCAGAGAAAGGGGCCTCCCTGTCTGGCCCCTTCCTTGCTGCAGCTGCCAGTGGCTCTGTGTGCGGGTGACTCCTCCGTGAGTCTCCACCACCCATGGGCTGCTTCTCGCAGACACCGCCCGTCTGTCGCACTCCCCAGCAGGATTATCAAGCACCTGGCAGGAGTTTCTGCAGGAAAAGCTCTGGCCCAGATGCATCCCTCAGCGAGTTTCTTGGCCAACAGGTGGGCTCCCTGCAGACGGCTTGGCTCTCGCCCTGCAGCAACTTCCTCCGCCACGGGTAGGACACCCTGCAGGTTCCAGCAGAGCCCAGGGCGACTTCCTCCACCACGGGTAGGACACCCTGCAGGTTCCAGCAGAGCCCAGGGCGACTTCCTCCACCACGGGTAGGACACCCTGCAGGTTCCAGCAGAGCCCAGGGCAACTTCCTCCACCATGGGCAGGGGCAGCCTGCAGGGTCCGGCAGAGCCCAGGGCAACTTCCTCCACCATGGGCAGGGGCAGCCTGCAAGGTCCAGCAGAGCCAGGCCCAGCCTTGCGGCGGAATGTTCTTCCAGGTTCTTGGTTTCTTCCCGTGTGCTCCCTGTCTGTCCTAGAAACACGTGCTGCTTCTGGCACTGCTATTCCTGTATTCCTCCGAGTTCTCTTGTAACCTTTTAATAGTGACACATCCTTTTCCAGTTTATGATTCTTTATATTAAATGTTCCTGTTCAAATTACTGGTGTGGTGTCTGTCTCCTGCCTGGAACCTAATGGTACAGAATTAGCACGAGGAGGGTCCCAGCAGGGCATCTGGGGACTGTTTGCATCGTCCGTAGGGTGTGAATGCCTGGCTGAGCTTCCTGCCAATGGGAAATGGGGTGCCAGGCCCCGCTTCACAGTGGATTTGCTGTGGCCTCTGGTTGGGTGAAAGAAAGGGCTGGATGAGGCTGGTGCCGGGGTGCCCAAGCGGCTGCTGCCCTTCAGAGCAGAACAGCAAGGACACCCCAGGACTGCGGACTGGGGGTCCCTCCTCCACGCACTGGGGGTTCACAGCAATCAGATGGCTGGCAGGAGCAGCTCCTCCCAGACCTCAGGGCAGCTGAGAGGCAGAGAATGTTCGTGGCAGCCCCCACAGGAGCTGCTGTTTCTTGTCCCTACAGGGCTGACATTGCTGAAAATCAAACACAATCTTCAGTCCTGTGCATCACCTGATCACAGTGTCAGCCGAGCGCACAGCCTTGCCGGTGTCCTCACTTGAGAGGCAGAACGCTGACAGGATGGCACCCCTGACCCAGGGTGGAGGCGGCGCCCGGAACCCCGCAGAACTCACTATCTGCTCCTGCCAGGGTGCCCCGAGGCTCCCTTGCCAGCGGGAGTGGCGGTGGCTGAGGTTGCTGATGCTCCTGAGTTTGAAAACCCTCTGAGCCCACCTGTGAGGCCCTCGCGAGAGGTTACCTGTCCTCCCCAAGCCAGCACAGCAGCCACCTCCTGTTGCCACAAGGCCTACAATTAGCATCAAACCTTAGGGATCCCGGACAGCGCCACACAGGAGACAATAGCTCATGTGGGGGCTTGGGAATTTTTTCTGTAAGAGACTAAACAGCGCCCGGGTGCGGTGGCTCACGCCTGTAATCCCAGCACTTTGGAAGACCGAGGTGGGCAGATCACCTGAGGTCAGAAGTTTGTGATCAGCCTGGTCAACATGGTGAAACTCCATCTCTACCAAAAATACAAAAAAAAAAAAAAAAATTAGCTGGGCATGGTGGCAGGTGCCTGTAATCCCAGCTACTCGGGAGGCTGAGGCAAGAGAATCGCTTGAACCTGCGAGGCAGAGGTTGCAGTGAGCCGAGATCGCACCACTGCACTCCAGCCTGGGTGACAGAGTGAGACTCTGTCTCAAAAAAAAAAAAAAAAAAAAAAAATCAAACAGTAAATATCAGGCTCCGTGAGCCACATGCGACCTCTGGCCACCTCGCTCGGCCTCTGGCTACCTCGCTCTCACTCTTCTCCTTCTCCCTCCTCCGTTCCTCCGCCTTTTCTGTGTTGTTAGTGTGTATATGTGTGTGTGTGTTTTACAATCCTTAAGAAATGTAAAATCCACTCTTAACTCAAAGGCTGTACAAAAAAATAGATTCCAGGCCGGATGTGGCCCACAGGCTGTAGTTTGGCAAACCGTGGCTTACATGCTACAGGAATTCAGAGATATTTCAGACAGATATTGCTGGGAACCTGGGGAGAACCTGTGGGAGTGGATTCGGGGGTTGGACTGAGAACGCCAAATCCGAACGCTAGAGGGGGCTGAAGTCCCTGATCTGGGGGCCTTGAGGGCTCTGCCGGGTATCAGCTAAGAGCTCCCTTGTGTGACGGCTGAAGCTGAGACCCAGAGGCCCGCAGGTCACGAGTCCAAGACCCCAGAGACTCCACGGCCTGCTGTAGAGGAGAGAATCCGAAGGTCCAAGGACAGGGGCAGTCCGTGAGTGTGACCTGCACGCCCACACCAGCCACGCCCTGCAGGTTCAGGAGCACCATCTTCCCGGACGTGAGCAACACCCGGGCGAGGGGAGCCCCTGCACCCTGAAAAGTCCTGCTACTGCTGTCCTTCGTAGGCCAAGTGTGACCACGGGGAGAGGGGTGCCCCGACTGAGATGGGCTCCTTGATCTCCGTGGGGTGACACATCCCAGAGCAGCAGCAGGACAGGAGGCACCCGTCACCGTCAAGTCCCATGCGGGCTGTGTGCGCCAGCGGCGGCAGGAGGAACTGGCGCTCAGGGTGCCACGGCCTGCAGGGGCCTCCGGCGAATCACAGTGCCCCGATGAAACAAAGGGTTGGCAGACTAGAGTGCCGTTTGTCTTACGCAACAGAAACAAAACTCTGGGTCTGGCGGCCAAACCTGATTTGAGTCACCATAGTGGACAGCCACAGCCTCTCACCAGTTTCCAGGCTGAGCCAATTCATAGACCTGGAGCCCGTGAGTGGGGGGCAGGTTCCTTGAGGGAGACCCCTGAAGCATTGCTGCGAGGAGTACAGCAGCAAAGCCACGGGAAGACTCCCCCTAAGGGACCTGCACCTGTTTACCAAAGTAACATGTAACAGGGGGAGGGAAATACTCAAGAGTCTCAGGAATGACAAGACACTGGCATCAAATGGATTCCAATTTCTTTTTTTTTTTTTTTTTTTTTTTGAGATGGAGTATCGTGCTATCGCCCGGGCTGGAGTGCAGTGGTGCGATCTCAGCTCACTGCAACCTCCACCTCCAAGTTCAAGCAATTCTCCTGCCTCAGCCTCCCAAGTAGCTGCGATTACAGGCACACACCACCATGCCCCACTAATTTTTGTAGTTTTGTAGAGACGAAGTTTCACTATGCTAGGCCAGGCTGATGTGGAACTCCTGACCTCAGGTGATCCACCCTCCTCGGCCTCCCAAAGCGCTGGGATTACAGATGTGAGCCACTGCGCCTGGCCAGACCGATGCCAATTTCTGACGACTCAAAACACCACTGTGAACCACCAATCAAAGGGGGATTTTCGGTCATGAGATGAAAGGTGGAGCCTCAGCCCATGTCTGACTCCCAGGGGCCAGTTGAGCACGTTGATCCACCCTCTAGTTTGACCCCAGTTCTTGAATGTGTAATTGAACGAAGTGCGTATGGCCATGGGCACACTCCGCACGTGGCCTCTTATAAGGGTACAGTGGAAGCCACGAGAACTTCCCCTGTGCCAGGACAGTAAACTCAAAACAATACTGAACCCCTGGAAACTGCAGAGATGAGTGCCTCCATCAAAGAGTCAAAAGACCAGCTGGGCGTGGCAGCTCACACCTGTAATCCCATCACTCTGGGAGGCCGAGGCAGGCGGATCACCTGAGGTCAGGAGTTTGAGACCAGCCTGACTGACATGGTGAAACCCTGTATCTAATAAAAATATAAAAACAGGCTGGGCGCGGTGGCTCAAGCCTGTAATCCCAGCATTTTGGGAGGCCGAGACGGGCGGATTCTGAGGTCAGGAGATCGAGACCATCCTGGCTAACACGGTGAAACCCTGTCTCTACTAAAAAATACAAAAAACTAGCCGGGCGAGGTGGCGGGCGCCTGTAGTCCCAGCTACTCAGGAGGCTGAGGCAGGAGAATGGCGTAAACCCGGGAGGCGGAGCTTGCAGTGAGCTGAGATCCGGCCACTGCACTCCAGCCTGGGCGACAGAGCGAGACTCCGTCTCAAAAAAATAATAATAAATAAATAAAAATATAAAAACATTAGCCGGGTGTGGTGGCACGGGCCTGTAGTCCCAGCTGCTCGGGAGGCTGAGACAGGAGAATTGCTTGAACCTGGGAGGCAGAGGTTGCAGTGAGCCGAGTTCGTGCCACTGCACTCCAGCCTGGGTGACTGAGCGAGACTTCGTCTTTTAAAAAAAAAAAAAAAAGGAGTTTGTTTTTTTCCTTTCTTTTGAGACAGAGTCTCGCTCCGTCTCCCATGCTGGAGTGCAGTGGCACAATCTCTGCTCACTGCAACCTCCGCCTCCCAGGTTCAAGCAATTCTCTAGCCTCAGCCTCCTGAGTAGCTGGGCTTATAGACATGCACCACCACGCCCAGCTAATTTTTGTATTTTTAGTAGAGACAGGGTTTCACCACATTGGTCAGGCTGGTCTCGAACTCCTGAGCTCAAGTGATCCACCTGCCTCAGCCTCCCAGTGTGCTGGGATTACAGGTGTGAACCACCGCACCTGGCCAAAGAAGAGGTTTAATGGCTGGGCACAATGGCTCACGCCTATAATCCCAGTACACTGAGAGGCCGAGGCCAGCAGATCACAAAGTCAGGAGATTGAGACCATCCTGGCTAACACGGTGAAACCCCATCTCTATTAAAAATACAAAAACAAAATTAGCCGGGCATGGTGGTGGGCACCTGCAGTCCCACCTACTTGGGAGGCTGAGGCAAGAGAATGGCGCGAACCCTGGAGGCGGAACTTGCAGTAAGCCGAGATCGCGCCACTGACTGCACTCCAGCCTGGGCGACAGGGTGAAAAGAGAGAGGTTTAATTGGCTCCCGGTTCTGCAGGCTGTACAGGCACAGCCCCAGCACCTGCTCAGCTTGCGGGGAGACCTGAAGGAGCTTTGACTCACGGTGGAAGGTGAAGCGAGAGCAGGCATGTCACGTGGCAAAAGCAGGAACGAGAGACAGTGGCCAGACCTCATAAGACCTCACTCACCGTCACGATGACAACACCAGGAGGGTGATGCTAAATCATTCATGAGGAAGCTGCCCCCGTGATCTGGTCACCTCCCACCAGGCCCCACCTCCAACACTGGAGATGATATTTCAACCTGAGATTTGGGTGGGGACAGAGGTCCAACCTGTGTCACTCACCTCTCAGGTCTGTGCAGAGGTCAGACGGGTCTTAGAGAATAATGGGGATTGTGGAGAATTTAATCAGTCGCAGTCATCCCAGTAGCTGCTGCCCCATCAGGAATATCTTTTCTACAACAACTGAACACACTCCCCTGGCACCTGGTACCCAGCTAGCGACTTGCCTAATGCTTTCTTCCCTCTATACCAGTTTGCAAAGATCAACAGAAGCCTTTGCTTTTACCAGACCTGGCCAGCAGTACACCGTCACAGCTCCCCGACTCGGAGTGCCTGCCACAGATCTTCATCGCCTGGCGTCCTCGAACATCACACTGATCCACTGATGCATGCTCATCGGATCCGAGTGGAACAGCAAAGGTTCCCTTGTCCCCCTCGCACGGGAGCGGCTTGCCTCTTCAGTGCCCACTGCTCAAACCTCTGGGGGAGCATACAGACGGGCAGTGTCTAGCAGTGGATGCTTATAGCTCCGGAGGCCCCAGAGGGCGTGTGTTACAGGGTGCTCTTTTAGTTTAGCCGTCTGTAGGCGGCTTGTGTTAACCAGCTCAATTAGACCCCCTTCCTTATCACAAGGACAGGCTTTCTGAATCCCAGGTGCTTGCCTTGGTGGACCGGAAGTATCGGATCATGTCTG
Organism: Macaca fascicularis; assembly: GCF_037993035.2. NCBI lineage: Eukaryota > Metazoa > Chordata > Mammalia > Primates > Cercopithecidae > Macaca > Macaca fascicularis. Next base: position 87,407,276 of record NC_088390.1, read on the forward strand.
GGCCTGGAGAATGGGTGCAAGGTTTTATTGAGTGCAGGTAGCTCTCAGCAGACGGGGGAAGCCAGAAGGGGATGGCGTGGGAGGGTTTTCCCCTGGAGCGGGACCACTGAGCAGCCCGGGTTCTCTCCGATCGTCCTGGACAAACTCCACCCCATTCTACGGCCAGTGGCCTCCCAGAGCAACAGCATGCTCTCCTCCACACCCTCTCAACGTCCAGCCAATGTGTTGCTCTTGATGTCCAGCCACTTGTGTGTCTGTCGGCTAGAGTCCTGGGGATTTTACAGGCACAGGATGGGGGCGTGGCAGGCCAGGGTGGTCTCTGGAAATGCAACATTTGGGCAGGAGAACAAAAATCCCTGTCCTCACCCAGGTTTGTGGGCACAGGCGGTGGGGGAATCCCTAGCCAGGGACCACGCCTTCTCTACCTAGCTCTTCCCCATACATGAGGAGCAGGGAGTAGCAAGTCTTTTTTTTATCCCAATGTCCCCATGGACACCAAGGAAAAAGGACTGCAGATGTCTTAGTGAGACAAATCAGAGGGTGGGAGATGAACCCCACAAAAATTCAGGGGCCCCCTCGCCTTCTGGAGTCCAAAGGTTTGGAACAGGTGATAATTATTCTCCTTTTGATGTTATTTGTTATATTTTTTGTAGGGATGGGGTCTTGCTATGTTGCCGGGCTGGTCTTGAACTCCTGGCCTCAAGCCATCCTCGGCTGAGTGCTTTTCTATGACACTTAGTGAACGCTGGGGAACCACAGCCAGGATACTCAGGCGGGAACCAGGGGCTGGAAGCGGGTAGCTTCTCCCTTTTATTCCTTATCCCCCTTCACATGTTTCTTAGCCACCCAGGGAAGAATGCTTCTGTCGGGGACGCAGCCATGATTCCTTGGAAGGAGAAGTTGAGCCTGGCCATGCTGGGCTCCTCCTGGCACTGATCCACAGACAGGGAGCAGCGCAGTAGAAGAGGGGAGATCCCAGGGCTGAAAGCCTGGGTGAAGGGGCGCTGCTGGGTGCATTTCAGGGAACACTTTAAAGTGCCAAACGGCCAGGCGTGGTGGCTCACGCCGGTAATCCGAGCACTTTGGGAGGCCGAGGCGGATGGATCACAAGGTAAGGAGTTCAAGACCAGCCTGGCCAATATGGTGAAACCCTGTCTCTACTAACAAAAATTAGCCAGGCGTGGTGGCAGGCATCTGTGGTCCCAGCTACTCAGGAGACTGAGGCAGCAAAATCACCTGAAGCTGGGAGGCAGAGGTTGTAGTGAGCCGAGATCGTGCCCCTGCACTCCACCCTGGGCGACAGAGCAGGACTCCATCTTGAAAAAAAAGTAAAAAATAAAAAGAAAGTGCAAAATGTTAGCTATCACATCACTAAATGCAGCATTTTGTGTTCAGAACCAGTGGGGGCAGTCATTCCTGCACAAGATTCCTGAAAGCCTGAGGAGGCTGAATTATGTTAATCTAAAAGGATTCCATCTAATTAGGAGATAAGAAATTTTCCCCTTCACCTGCACCAGAAGGGTGCACGGAAACACGTCATTTAGAACATCCCGGGCCCTAACATCCAGGTATCCGTGCCACTTCTCTGTACGGGTCCAAGGAGGCCGCGGTGTTCGCGGCGGTCGCCAAGACCGGCGGTCTGTGGTTTCGAACCCGCGGCAACGGCGCGCGGCCGGGGGAGGTGCTCGGACTTCGCGTTCCGCGGCGCCTGGCCCGGCGCGGCCGCCGTAGCGGGAGGATCCGAGCTACGGTGGCCGTGAGGCGGCGGTAGCGATTGGACTCGGTGGGGCCGGAGCCGGGGCCGGGGCCGGGGCCGGGGCCGGGGGCGGGCGCCGCCATGGGCAACCTGTTCGGCCGCAAGAAGCAGAGCCGTGTCACGGAGCAGGACAAGGCCATCCTGGTGAGGACCCGGGCCCGGGGCCAGGGCCGGGGCGGGCGGCGGGGCCGGAAGAGCCCCGCGCCCTCGGCCCCCCGCGTTCGGGTGGGGAAACTGAGGCGCGGCGCGCAGCCGGGCCACTCGGCCTCTCCGCCCTGCGTCCTCCTCGCCCGCGGGGCCTCGGGCCGGGGTCTCCTGCGCGGCGCCGTGGCTGCCGACTTCCCCCGGGCCCGCGCGTCCGCCTCTGCGAGCCCCGCCGGGGTGGGCGCGGCCGGTGACTGCGGGATTCGACGCCGGCGTTCGGGGCTTGGCCACAGCCTGGCGGCCTGGCCGTGGGGTCCGCGCGGCGCTGGGCTTTCCCTGGCTCTGGGCCCGCAGGAGCAGGTCCCGGCCCCGGGGGTCCCGGCTCTCCCGGAGTCGCTGCCCCCGCCCACGTCCCTCGGCTCATTTGCCCCCTGGTGCCCTGGGCCGGAGCCCCCTCGGTGCTCCCGGCTTCGCGAGGCCGTGCGGGGCCATCCCCTCTCCCTCGCCCCATCCAGGCCAGGACTGGAAGGAAGTCTGCCCTGGTCCGAGGAGCGGCCGCCAGGTGCGCCGAACGCCTGCCGGGGTCCTGCCGGGTTTCCGCAGCGCCTGGGTGCAGGACCACCGTGTTACCGTGTTTGGCGCGTTTGTTTGCGGCGACTCCAGACTGACTCCCCGGGGCACAGCCGGGCCGGTGGTGGTGCCTGTTCCCATGTGAAAGTTAGCTTCTGTAGGATAAGGAATCGCTTGGCATGTCAGGGACACGGCAGGTTAAGAATAGTCCATTTTTGTAACGGGATAAACGTGTCATGAAAGAGACCCCGAAATGAGAGCAGGGCTAGCTTTTTCGGATGCTTTCTTTTCTAAATTTTGTGCAACAGAAATAATTTTATACTAAAAGAGAAGTGAATGCAAATGAAAAAGGGGATCTTACCTTGGCATCTGAGTCCATAAGCTATGAAAAGAAACAACGGGCACGTTTGTCCCTGGAGAAGATGGGCACAGCACTGGGCACCGTCCCGAGCTGCCTGTAAGACAGCTGGGCCCAGCCTCCATCGTCCGCCCTCCACCTACCCTGGCAGCCCCAGGGCACTCCCTCCCCTCCCTTTAAGGACTCAGTTCCGGTTTCTCTTCAAGCACTTGCCAAGCACTTGCCAAGCACTTGCCAGGGGCCACTGTGGGCTCTTGGCTGTGCAGACCCGTGTTCCCGGCTGCCGTAGGTCTCCCCAGGATTTTGGGTGCTTGGGAACAGCATCCTTAGCACACAGTAGCACAAATGATTGCTTTTTTTTTTTTTCTGTTTTCCTAGGATAACAGGTGTTCCCCATGCAGCCTGTGACCCTCCACTGAGACCTCGTTTTACAGGGGGCAACCTGGCCACACCTTTGGCCCCTGGGTCTCCCCAGCAGTGGGGCTGGGCAGGGGGCACCTTTCACTGTGGAGGACCCACAGGTCTTGGCACTGTGGAGCGGAGACTCCGAGGGTGGAGGGAGCACTCTCTTCCTATGCAGAGCCTCAAAGAGGCACACAGTCCCTGACCCAGCTAATTCCCCTCAGCCTCCTGCCTTAAGGCCATAATCCCTCTGCCTGCATGGGCTTACCATTGTCTGAAGTGATGACGTTTGGAAAACTCAAGGGCCTGATAAGGCAGGACTGGCTGAAGTTCCTCAGTGGCCGAGTGCCCGCTCTGGGGCGGCGCACAGATGAGAGGCGGTCAGCGGGGCCGCGGGGCACATCACCGAGTGCGTGTCCCTGCAGCTGAACGGTTGGCAAAGCGGCAGGGAAGCCACAGGCACCTCATGTGGCTGAAGCCCAAGGAGAGATGCTGGGGGGATGTCTGAGTCCTATCCTGGCCGTGTGGCTGCTGGCACTTGGGTACTCACTACCTGCATGTTCTCGAGTCAGAACCTTTTTTTTTTTTTTTTTTTCCCCCCGAGATGCAGTCTCACTCTGTCGCCCAGGCTGGAGTGCAGTGGCACAATCTTGGCTCACTGCAAGCTCCGCCTCCCGGGTTCACGCCATTCTCCTGCCTCAGCCTCCCAGGTAGCTGGGACTACAGGCGCTGTCACCACACCCAGCTAGTTTTTTTTTTTTTTGTATTTTTAGTAGAGACAGGATTTCACCGTGTTAGCCAGGATGGTCTCGATCTCCTGACCTCGTGATCCGCCCGCCTCGGCTTCCCAAAGTGCTGGGATTACAGGCGTGAGCCACCGCGCCTGGCCGAGTCCGAGCCTTTGAGGTCCTGGCAGCTGCTCCCTGACCTGAACCCAGAGCGTTCGTACCGCTGGCGGGCAGGCTCGAGGGTGGACCCACGGCAATGCCGCGGCGGTCCTTCCCATCCCTGTGATGGACTGTGGGGTCCGGGTGGACCCTCTGGTGGGACCGCCCCATGCGTGGCAGGATGTGGAGCAGTGTCCCTGGCTTCCACCCCCCAGATGTGTCCAGACAGCACCACCTGTCCCCTGGGAGACAACCCTGCCCCATGAAGGACACTCGTGGAGGGCCGCCTGGCCTCCGTGTCCGGCGCTCAGTAGCACGGCCAGGGCCTGCAGCGTGGGCTCGGTGACACCAGGCCCGCTCTCTTTTGGCAGCAACTGAAGCAGCAGCGGGACAAGCTGAGGCAGTACCAGAAGAGGATTGCCCAGCAGCTGGAGCGTGAGCGCGCCCTGGCCCGGCAGCTGCTGCGGGACGGCAGGAAGGAGTGAGTGGGCCCGGGCAACGTGGGCACCCTGTCGGCTGGGGTGGGACGCCGGGCAGGGCCACAGCGGGTCATTCTTGGGCTTCCCTCTGCAGACGGGCCAAGCTGCTGCTCAAGAAGAAGCGATACCAGGAGCAGCTCCTGGACAGGACAGAGAACCAAATCAGCAGCCTGGAGGCCATGGTAGGTGGCCGGGTGCTTCGCCCTGGGGTGCAGGTGCAGCTGGAGGCCGCTCTGCCCGGCTGCATGGACATCGGAATTTCTCCCGAGAGCGGAAAGCTCCTCCTCTCAGATGCCTGGGGCTGAAGCTGACCTGAAGTGGGGCGGGGCTGGAATCCTGGGCTGGAATCCTGGGGAGTCTGCCAGGAAGCTAATGGTCTTAAGGGGCTGGGGGGCAAGTTGTCTCTCGCAGGACTGAGGTGGGGAAGGCTGGGCCACGCCTGGGTGATGTGGGTAGGTCAGGGGTCTGCGTGGGGGACTGAGTGTCCCTGGCGTTAGGGACCCGAGCGGCGTGGTTCTGCTCCTGGGTAACCAGAGCTACTAACTAGCAACCAGCGGTCCCGAGTGTCTCCCCGGCACCTTCTCCGTCCTGCGCGTCGCCACCTGGCAGCGGGAGAGGACAGGGAGGAGCAGGTGTCAGGAGTCGCCCTCACGCCCAGCAGCACCTGCCCAGCGTGGTGTGAACCCTGCCCCTGGGCCAGGAGGAGGGCATGCCGGATCCTCAGCACCTGCGTCTGCTCTGGTTTCCTTTTCAGGTTCAGAGTATTGAGTTCACCCAGATCGAAATGAAGGTGATGGAGGGGCTGCAGTTTGGAAATGAGTGTCTGAACAAGATGCACCAGGTGGGTCTCTGCAGGGCCAGGGGCATCGGGGCGCGGGGAGCCCAGTGGGGCTGGAGTTGGGGGTAGGGTGGGGGGCTTGTCCCACGGTGTTTGTGTCAGACACAGGGCAAGAGGCTGGCAGGAGAGATGTGTCGGGTGCTGCCAGGCAGGCAGGGATGCAGTGACCTGAGGGTGGGGTGCAGCACAGGCTGGGAACTGTGGGAACTGTGGGAACTGGGTCCCCAGGCGCTGAAGTGACATAGAGGGGAAGTCTGAGGGTAGGGAGGGGTCCGGCAAACTAATCACAGAAGGCTTCCTGGAGGTGGTGGGGCGTGGTGGCTCACACCTGTAATCCTAGCACTTTGGGAGGCCAAGGCAGGCAGATCACATGAGGTCAGGAGTCTGAGACCAGCCTGGCCAACATGGTGAAACCCTGTCTCTACTAATAATACAAAAATGAGCCAGGCGTGGTGGCAGGCACCTGTAAACCCAGCTACTCAAGAGGCTGAGGCAGGAGAATCACTTGAACCGGGAGGCAGAGGTTGCAGTGAGCCGAGATTGTGCCATTGCACTCCAGCCAGGGCGATAAGAGCAAAAAGAAGGCTTCCTGGAGGAGGTGAATACCGGCCTCGTCTCAGGCCGGGCATGGATGTGAAGCCCAGCGTGGCCATACCACGTTCCCCTACCAACCCCATCACACTGCTGACTTGGGGGGGCCAGTGGGTGGGGCTCGTTGGGGACTCACCTGGCAGGAGGTCTGGCTATACCACTTTTCCAAGTGTCTGGTGAGTACTGGTGGTGTGTGCTGGTCAAGCACAAGTGGCCCTTTGACCTTGCCACTCAAATCAAGTCACCTGCCCAGAATGTTCCACCTGTTGCTTATTTTTACCTGTGGCTGTGAGAGCTGACTCAGGTGTGAGAGGGGCAGCGGGCATCAGAACACTGCAGTCGTGGCCTCTGAAAAGACTCATGGAACAGCTCCTGTGGCCTCAGGACGGGGCCATGCCTGGGACACGCATGGCTTGGCCTCATTTAAACAGAGACAGGAGCTGGGTGTGGTGGCACGCACCTATAGTCCCAGCTACTCGAATGGGTCACTTGAGCCCAGCCTGGGCAACACAGCCAGACCTTGTCTCTGAAAAATAAATAAATAAAAATAAACAGGGGCGAGGCCGTGGCCCTGAGAGCCCAGGAGGCCTCTGTCGGGGGTCTACGATTGGCCCCACCCACAAGAGTCAACACCCGTCACCCTCGTTCACAGGTGATGTCCATTGAAGAGGTGGAGAGGATCCTAGATGAGACGCAGGAGGCCGTGGAGTACCAGCGGGTAGGTGGCACCCTGACCAGCCTGCCCCCAACTGTGGGAACCCACAGGGCCACCCTCTGTCCACCCCTATGTGGGCCAAACTGTCCCACACCCTACAGCGGCCACCTTCTCTCAAGGGGACGAGACCCAGCCACATGCCCTCTCCTTCCTCCATGAGGGGCCTCCTCCTCGCTGCTCTCACCACCACCTGTCCTTTTGCAGCAAATAGATGAGCTCCTGGCAGGAAGCTTCACTCAGGAGGATGAAGACGCCATCCTGGAGGAGCTGAGCGCGATCACTCAGGTAATGGCCCCTCAGGACTGAGCAGTCACTCGGGCGACAGGACCCCCGGGACTGAGCAGTCACTCGGGCGATGGGACCCCCGGGACTGAGCAGTTACTCGGGCGATGGGATCCCCAGAGCTCAGACCCCCAGTAGGCCCTGCCCGTGGTGATCCCGTATGTGGTGTCCCTTAAGTCAATAGTCTGGGGTTTGTAACTAGCTTTCTACCTTAAGTGACTTGGTTTTCAGGGTTGCTCACCTGACAGTCTGGTACAGGCAGGCTGGCCCGTGCCCTGGACGGAGCTGGGAGGCTGGGCCTTCCTGGTGCCTCGGCCCCTTTCTATGCCTGGCTGTCACGGATGTGGTGCTTGATTCATGGGCTGGCTTTCCCCAGCCGTGGCTGCTGACTCACGCCCCACGCAGGCCCTCGCCATGGGGGCTACGTCCTGGCCCCACGCTCACATCCAGGCTCTGAGTTCACTCCCCGACAAAGGGGTTGTCCTCTCTGTGGGCCCCTGCCTCAGTCTGCCAGATTCTCATGGTGCCCCCAGAGCCGGCCCCTGCTGCCAGCTGCCCCAGTGCTTTGGTGCTGTGTGGCCCGTGGTGCGCTGCGCCCACCTGCCTGCTCAGTTACTTTCTCCTGAGGGTCCGAGTCCTCGGGGGCCTCCAGGGCAGGCCAGTTGAGAGGCGGAAGCACCGTTGCTGGCTTAGGCAGCCAGGCTTGCTGGGACAGCATTGTACCACGGCCCGCCCCACAGTGGTGGACACCAGCGTGACCTGGGTGTCTGTGTCACCACCCCTTGGTCCCTGAAAGCCAGTGTCTCTGGGGTACACCCAGGATGTGGCCACCTTACGGCCCCTCGGGGCCTCAGGGTATGTTGGGAGGAGCCTCCATGGTGGCAGCCGCATCACCTCCCAGGGGATTCTGGTGGTGCCAGAAGCTGGGGCGGGTGCAGACTTGGGTCTTCTGAGCAGCACATTCCTGTCCGCTTTAACTCCAGCTGAGAGCAGCTGACTGACAGGATCCGTGTACTCTCACGGAGGCCCAGGAAGCCCGGGGCCGACCTGTCACCTGCTCATGGCCTTACCCTTTGCTTCTTGCAGGAACAAATAGAGCTGCCAGAGGTTCCCTCCGAGCCCCTTCCTGAGAAGATCCCAGGTATTTCCATGCTTGATTCTTTTGAATGGTTGGAATTCACAGGAGAACAGAGGATTCTAGAAGGGAGCAAGACAGAATGCTCCCAGCCCTTCCACTTGTCTGAGGTCGTCCCGGCCTTCCTGGGCCGTGGGCAAGCCCTGCATGCCTGGCTATGTGGCTCGGGCGTGTGTGCCTGGCCTTAGGGTTCGGCTTGGGTTTCCCAGGGGTTGGGTAACTGGGTAACCTCGTAAGAGAGCCATACCCCATTCCAAGAGGCACATTCAGAAATCGGAACTGGGAAAGGCTTCTTTAGCAACTCCAGCTCATTCCCAGGGTCTAGCCCAGGATTAGCCGTCAGCCAGGTATGGCTCTCCCCGTGGCACTGCTCAGCCCAGGCTCTCCACCCTGCCCGCTGGGAACCTGAGTCTTTAGAATCATCCATCCACATTTGTTCTGTTCCTTTACCCATCTTTGGGGCTCTTCTCTCTGGGGCCCACTGTCCCGTGTCCCTGGCCCCGTCTGTCAGCCCCATTGGCTTCCTGTTTGTCACTTGCCTCCCCCAGAGCTGGGCGTGCCCTGCCGTAGTGCGAAGCCTCCTGAGCTGGCCCTTGCCACCCCTGTGGCCTCGTTCCTCCCTGGAGGTCTCTGCCTGTGGGTCTTTGGCATGTCATAAACATCTCTGTTCCCTCCACAGAAAACGTCCCTGTCAAGGCCAGGCCCAGGCAGGCGGAGCTGGTGGCAGCTTCGTAATGTGGCCTCCTCTTGCGGGACTCGCGGGGGTGCCCCAGGGACTGTGGCCCACAGAGAGTTTGGGTCATCGCCAGCCCCTGACCGGGTTCCCTGGAGCCCAGCGCGCACGGTGCTGAGCAGAGCCACAGCCACGCAGGCGCACGTGCAGGAGGACTCCAGAGTGTCTCCTGGCGACCTCGAGCCCGAACGCACTCAGGCGCCACCGGCCTGCTCTCGTTCTGGATTAAACCCTCGGCTGAGCCCAGCTTCTGCCGGTGGTGGCTCCCCCGGCGGCCGTGGCCCAGGCCCGATGCCTCTGGTGCTGTTCCCCTGCAGTCCCAGCCCCCCGCGTGGCTCGCGCGTCTGTGAGGAAGACACCTCCAGACCTCGGGGTCCCCGCACTTCCTCTCGCTCCTCGCCGCTCCCATTCGCTGGTGCAGGCTTCCGTTAAGGGGCCCCTCCCTTGGCCTGGCTTCTGGCGCACCTCAGCTTCCCTGCTGGTGGGCGGACCCCGGGCGGACCCCGGGGAGACCAGCATGTGCTGAACCTCTCCGTGCCTCTGCCCCCGCGCCCGACGCCCACCTCCCGTTTGAAGGTGGCCGACCAGGGGTGTTCTTGCTGGATTGACAACGCCTAGAGGCCCGACTCCCTGCTTGCCACTCGTGGCTCTGTCCACCAGGGCTCAGCCCGGCTGCGAAAGGACCTCTGATGCTCGGGAGACGCTGCTCCAGCAGGTGCAGCCCCTGAAGTTTGTCCATGGAGGTCCCTGCGGCTGGGGCTCATGGAACTGCGAGACCCAGGACCCTCCTGCTCTGCAGGCCTCTGAGCCACCAGCAGCCGGGACTGGAGCCACCAGCAGTCGGGACTGGAGCCACCAGCAGCCGGGACTGGAGCCACCAGCAGCCGGGACTGGAGCCACCAGCAGCCGGGACTGGAGGCTGTGGGGCATGGCGTGACTTCTCGTGCACAGGGCTGGTTTGGTTATGAGACGATCTCGCTGGGACTGCCCCTGCCTGTGGAAAACCACAGGGACCAAGGGAGCCGCCATCTCGACCCCCAAACAGGCCAGCCCGTATTAAAGTTGGTCCTGCACGCCCACTGCCTCGTGGACTTGGGTGCAGTGGGCACCTAGGCGTGGCTCCCTCTGTGGGAATGTGGGTGGGTTTGTGTGGCCCCTCCCCCATGGTGACCCTGACCGAAGCCCGGCCCCTTGACCGACATGGGGACGCTCACTGGAGGGCGCCTGCCCAGCCAGGCCAGGCCTGGGCTCTGCACATGTGAGATGGAGGCTCTGGGCCCTGAGGGCCACCTCTGGGCAGCTGCCGTCTGAGGGCCAGGGTGCTGCTCTGACCAGGCTGACGGCCTGTCTCCCTCCAGTGGCTTCGTGTAATCCTGGGTCTGCGGGTGGGCAGTCATGCGAGGGACGCAGACAGTGCAGTGCCCCCAGAGGGTCATGGGTTTGGGGTCCTGGTGCCCAGGTGGGAATCTTGATGTGCGGGGAACATGCTGGGCAGGTGCCCCCCAGGGGGTGGCTCCACACCCTGCAGTGCCAGGTCTCGGGACTGAGGAAGCCGAAGACCTGGGTTTGCGGGAAAGTCTTGTTTCTCCGCGTGGTGGCAGCTCTCCTGCAGTGCGCGTGTCAGCTGGGGGTGAGGGGGTCTTCCGACCACCCTTGCGGGAATTGCAGAAAACTAGTTGGCTGGGGCTCCCCCCGTCTGTCCCCAGGACTGCCAGGCAGCCTGGAGGGCGTCTCATGATGAGGCTCCAGCCCCATGACCTGCTTCCTGCAGCAGTGCGTCCCAGGCCCGTGGAGCACCAGCTCAGGGTCCCAGACTGCATGGAGGTACCAGGAGCCTGCACTGGGGAGTTGCAGGTGCGGCTGGAGGGGCCTTGGTTCCTGTAAGTCCCAGGCCTCAGTCACAGCCTTTCCACACCCTGCCAGTGGGGCAGATCCCTCCTTTCCCTCTGCCTCCTCTAGAGCCCAGGGGCCTCCACCAGAGGCCAGGTGTTCTGACAGCATTTTGTGGCAGGACTCTGCTCTCAGCCCTGACTGGAGCAGCTGTCCACCCCCTTGTGCCAAGTTCCTGGTCAGAGCCCAGGAGGCCATCCAGGGAACACCAGTAACCGTCTGTCCCTGCTGCAGCACAGTTGGGGGCAGGGTGGGGTCCATGTTCCCTCCTACTATCCAAGAAGTGAGAGCCTGAGTAATGATCAGCGTGTTCTGCGTACCAGTGTTCGTTCCTGAACCTTGCAAGGGTCTGTCTGGACAACCCAGGGTGACGTTGAGCTGATTCCCAGCTCTGGCATCGGTGTGGCCCGGCTGGCCGGCTCCTAGTTCTGTCAGTGCAGAGCCCAGTGCTGGCCGGAGCCCGACCAACCTGATCTCCTAATCTAGGTTGGGGACACAGGACCATGACAATCACAAGTCAAAATTAGGTGTGGAACCTTAGGGCGGAGCTGGTGTCCTGCCAGGGATGCCTGGGGACCGGGGGGAGGACTTGGAGGAGGAGAGGCTGCAGAGAGCAGGGACACAAAGGGTGGGGGTGTCACACAAAGGGTGGCTCAGAGAGTGGGGAAGGGGCGTAGAGGAGCCATAACCAGCAGCTTTGAGGGGTGTTGGAGCCCGCCAGCCACAGAGGACTTCTCAGGGAGGGAATGGGGCATAATGTGGAAATGGTGCCTTCGTTTTCAGAGGCTGCAGACACTTTGGAAGGCACACTTGGCTGTGGTGCAGGCAGTGTGGCAGTTAGAAATGTGTGGGACGGGCCAGGCGTGGTGGCTCACGCCTGTAATCCCAGCATTTTGGGAGGACAAGGTGGGCGAATCATGAGGTCAAGAGATTGAGACCCTCCTGGCCAACTTGGTAAAACCCCGTCTCTACTAAAAATACAAAAATTAACTGGGCGTGGTGGCGTGCGCCTGTAGTCCCAGCTACTCAGGAGGCTGAGGCAGGAGAATCGCTTGAACCTGGGAGGCGGAGGTTACAGTGAGCCGAGATCGTGCCACTGCACTCCAGCCTGGCGACAGAGCGAGACTTTTTCAAAAAAAAAGTGTGGGACAGAATGGAGGGGCCGGCCTGGACGGGATGGGGCCCCTGACCCCTGCGTGCCCGCGCTCAGCCAGCTCCTGCGCAGAGCAAGTACTCGGGGGAGGGGAGGATGGTTTGCTCCAAACTCGAATCCCAAATGTTGGCTGGCGTGGTTGCAGGATCCTTTGGATCCTGGTTTCTTCACAAATGAAGTCTTGAGGGTGGCCCTTGGGGGTCTCTTCCAGCTCTGAGTCCACTTCTGTCCCCAGCCTGTAAACTGTCTGCACATATTGACATTTGGTCTCTCAGGGACTCAACTTTAGAAACACCTTGTCCATTTTGTGCTGCTATCACAGAATGCTTGAGACTGGGTAATTTATGACAAACGGTCAGCTGGCTCACAGTACCGGAAAGGTGCCGGCATCTGGGAGGGCCGTCCGTCCAGCTACACCGTCACACGGTGGAAGGCAGGAGGGGAGCCACCGCACCCTTTTAGAACCAATCCCAGCTGTTAGGATGCAGCCTTCATGGCCTAACCACCCTCTAAAGATCCCACTCGATACTGTTACAAAGGCAATGAAATGTCAACAGGTTTTGGAGGGGACAAACATTCAAACCATAGCAGAAAGTGTGGAAGGAACAGTAACCACACTGAACAGAACGACCATGGTGATTAAAGAAACCCCAAGTGAAACCATGACCCGTTTTACATAATCCTGGAGAGAACAGTGCGGCCCCAGTGCTTGCTGGGCTGCGGGGACAGGGTCCACCCAACTCAACAGCATCCAGCAGCCCCTCCGGGCCGCCAGCAGACAGATGTTGAGAGCAGCACTGATAGTTTGGGTGTGTGTGTGTGTTAAGACAGGGTCTCACTGTTGCCCAGGCTGGAGTGCAGTGGTGTGATTATGACTCACTGCAGCCTGGAACTCTGGGGCTCAAGCAATCCTCCCACCTCAGCCTCCCGAGTAGCTGGGACTGCGGGTATGTGCCACCAAATCCAGCTAATTTTTGTTACTTTTTGTAGAGATGGGGTCTCACTATGTTGCCCAGGCTAATAGCTTTAAAAAAATGATCATACAGGACGACTGGGGGAGGTGGCTCACGCCTGTAATCCCAGCACTTCGGGAGGCCGAGGCGGGCAAATCACCTGAGGTCGGGAGTTCAAAGCCAGCCTGACCAGCACGGAGAAACCGCGTCTCTACTAATAGTAAAGTACAGAATTAGCCAGGTGTGGTGGCGGGCGCCTGTGATCCCAGCTACTCAGGAAGCTGAGGCAGGAGAATCGCTTGAGCCCGGGAAGCGGAGGTTGCAGTGAGCCGAGATCTCGCCACTGCACTCCAGCCTCGGCAACAATGAACTCCATGTCAAAAAACAAAAAAAAAACCAGGAAAACAGAAGATCGATTTTACCTACAGTGCTGTAATTTCAGCACATGTGGGCTCGTGTAACCACCACGATAACCTTCCATCACCCCCGAAACTCCCGCCAGCCCTTTAGGGTTTCCCCTTCCCCCCAACCCCAGCAGCCCCTGGTGACCACTGATCTATCTTCCAACCCATAGTGTTTTTCAGGGAATGTCACATAAACAGAAGCCGACCATGGGTCACCTTTCTGGCGCCTTTCTCTCTGCACAAAGTCTTTGTCCTCATGAAGCTGTCAAGTGCCAAATGCTTGTCCCTTTTCCCTGCTGGGTAATAATCCCGGTGCCACCCTTGCTATTGGTTGACGCACGTCTGGCTGCTTTTCGCTGGCTGTGAGCGGAGTTGCTAGGGACATTGCCACGGGGCTGTGAGCGGAGTTTTCTCTCTCCGGTGACCCTGAGCTGCGCCTTTCTCAGACACCCGCCTCCGGAGGCCTCAGGCGCTCTGCGGGGGTTCTTGGGGGAGGAGGTGGGCGTTCCCGTTATTTCAGCGGCGCTGCCCTTGGACCTGCGGGAGGGACCGTGGGACCCGAGATATCCCTGCCTGGCCTCCGCTCTCTACCCGGGGGTGGGTCTCGCCCACCCAACCTCGGGTAAGGACGCTTCTGGAAGGAGGGGCGCCCGGGGACCCCGCCCAGCCCAGCCCAGCCCAGCCCAGCCCTTCCCGGGGCAGCGGCGCGGGAAGCGTCGGGCGGCTCACGGGCGTCGTCATGGCAACGCCGCGGGCTCCGTAGGCTGCGAGGAGCCGGGACCTCGGCCGCCTCCGCCCCTCCACGCCCTCCCCCCGCCCTCCCTGGCTGCAGCTGGACCCGGCTGCGCGGGACGCGGGGCCGCCTTCCCGGGGATCGCCAGGGACCACCCGGCGCGTTCCTTGGGAATCCGCACCCCTAGCCCCAGCGCTCCAGAGCGACCCGGGACAGCCCCTGGCTGCCTGCAGAGGGCCCGTGGGCGAGCCCCGGGTGGACCCAGGAGTGAGCACCCGGTGCGTGGGGACGATGATCCCGCGAGGGAAGCGCACGGGCGGCAGGGGCTGTGGGAGCAGCCCCGGGAGAAAGGGGCGTGGAGCGCGCGCTGAGCTGCCCTTTCCCGCAGCGGCCCCGCGGTTGGAGGTGGGTTTGGGTTTTGGTTTTTCTTCTGTGGCAACAGTTCTGTCGAGATACTACTCGCCTGCCACGCAACTCACCCATTTTAAGAGTACACCTCAGGGGTCCTGCGTGGTATTGACAAACCCGCCGCCATCACCACAGCCAATTTCAGAACATTTTCATCTCTTCGAAAGAAACCCTGTACCGTTCAGCGGTCACCCTCCTGGTCCCCATCCGGTCCCCGGCCCGCCCTCAGCAGCCCCGCACTGTCCGTAAAGCCCCGTGTCCTGCACTGTAGGTGCAATCTGTACCTTGGCATCTGTTGTGACTTTCACCTAACAGCCTTTCCAGGCTCACCTGTGCTATCGTATGGACCAGTACTTTGTAGGGGGGGAGGGGGTTGTTTTGTTTTTGTTTTTTGGGGCTTTTTTGGGTGTGTGTGCGTGTGTCTCTTATTGAGCCAGGCGTGGTGGCGGGCGCCTATAATCGCAGCTACTCAGGAGGCTGAGGCAGGAGGATCACTTGAGCTCAGGAGTTTGAGGCTGCAGAGACCTCATCGTGCCACTGGATTCCACCCTGAGCGACAGAACACAACTCTGTCTTTAAAAACAAGACAAAAAAAAAAAAAAAAAATGCCGGCTGAGGTGGCTCGCGCCTGTAATCTAGCACTTTGGGAGGCCGAGGCGGGTGGATTACCTGAGATCAGGAGTTCGAGACCAGCCTGACCAGCATGGAGAAACACTGTTTCTACTAAAAATACAAAATTAGCCAGGCGTGGTGGCGCATGCCTGTAATCCCAGCTACTCCGGAGGCTGAGGCAGGAGAATCGCTTGAACCTGGGAGGCAGAGGTTGCAGTGAGCCAAGATCATGCCATTGCACTCCAGTCTGGGTGACAGAGCAAGACTCTGTCTCAAAAAAAAACAAGCAAACAAAAATCAGCCAGGCGTCATGGCGCGCACCTGTAGTCCCAGCTCTGTGGAGGCTGAGGCAGGAGAATTGCTTGAACCCATGAGGCAGAGGTTGCAGTGAGCCGAGATCGCACACTGCCCTCCAGCCTGGGAACAGAGTGAGACTCCGTCTGATATAAATAAATAAAACAAAAAAAATTTTTAAACAAAAACATTCCTTTACAGGTTTCTGTGTGGACAGGGTCTGCTTTTGGGTCTGCACCTGAGAGTGGAATTGCTGGGTCATGTTGTAACTGGATGTTCATCCGTATGACGAACGACCACACTCTTTTCCACAGTGGCCGTGCCGCTTCACTCCCGCCAGCAGTGTGTGATGGTTCTGGTCTCTCCACAGCCTCACCAACTCTTATTTTCTTTTTGATTACAGCCACTGTAGCAGGCATGAGGTGGTACGTCATTGTGACTTTGACCTGCGTTTCTCTGATATCTAATTGAGCATTTTTTCGTGGGTTTTACTGGCCATTTGTATATCTTAGAGAAATGTCAATTCAGATCATTTGCCTATTTTTAATTGGGTTAGTTGTCTTTTTATTGAATTGTAATACTTTATTCTGGATACTAGACCCTTATTAGATAGATGATTTGCAAATATTTTCATCCATTCTTTGGGTTGTCTTTTTTACTTTTTTGATGGTGTCCCTTGAAGCACAAAAGTTTTTAATTTTGATGAAATCCAGTTTATTTTTGTTGTTATTCCTTGTGCTTTTGGTGTCCTAGCTAAGGAACCCCTGCCTAATCCAAGATCATGAAGATTTGTGTCTATGATTCCTTCTTAACAGTTTTATAGTTTATTTATATTTATATAAATATGCTTTTGAGACAGGGTCTCGCTCTGTCACCCAGGCTGGAGTGCAATGGTGTGACAGCTCACTGCAGCCTTGACTTCCCTGGACTCAGGTGATCCTCGCACCTCAACCTCCTGAGTAGCTGGGACCACAGATGCACACCATCCAACTGGGCTAATTTTTTTTGTTTTGTTTTTTTATTTTTTATTTATGTATTTTTCTTGACACGGAGTTTTTCTCGTCGCTCAGGCTGGAGTGCAGTGGCACAATCTTGGCTAACTGCAACCTCCGCCTCCTGGGTTCAAGTGATTCTTTTGCCTCAGCCTCCCTAGTAGCTGGGAATACAGACACGCACCACCACGCCTGGCTAATTTTTGTATTTTTTGTAGAGACGGTTTTGCCATGTTGGCTAGGCTGGTCTGAAACTTCTGACCTCAGGTGATTTGCCCGCCTTGGCTTCCCAAAGTTCTGGGATCACAGGTGTGAGCCACCGTGTATTTTTATTTTTGTAGAGACAGGGTATCACTGTGGTTGTCCAGGCTGGTAAAATTTTAATTCTCTCTTTTTTTTAATGGGTGGGTGGGGGACAGAGTCTTGCTCTGTGGCCCAGACTGAAGTGCAGTGGCGTGATCTCGGCTCACTGCAACCTCTGCCTCCCGGGTTCAAGCGATTCTCCTGCCTCAGCCTCACAAGTAGCTGGGACTATAGGCACGCACCACCACGCCTAGCTAATTTTTAGTAGAGACAGGGTTTCATTCTGTTGGCCAGGCTGATCTTGAACTCCTGACCTCAGGTGATCTGCCCGGCTCAGCCTCCCAAAGTGCTGGGATTACGTGAACCACCACGCCGTGAGCCACCACGCCCGGCCTGACTTCTTTCTTTTGTACGTGGGTATTTCTCTGTCCCAGCGTCATTTGTTAAAAAGACAGCTCTCTCCCTGTGTAATTGTTTTGGCACCATGTGGACACCTGCTCCCTGTAGCTGGGAGCTTCTTTCCAGCCCTCAGTTCTGTCCCATGGCCCCGTGTGTCTATTCTTACCTCCTCATGGCAGCCTTGTAGTAAGCTTTGAAATTGGGAAGTGTGAGTTCTCCAACTTTGTTCTTCTTTTTCAAGATTGTTTTGGCTATTCTGGGTCCCTCAAATTTCCATGTGAATTTTTAGGATAAGCTTTTCAGTGTCTGCAGAGGAGCCAAGTGAGATTTTGATAGGAGTTGCGTTGAATCTGTGGATGCATTTTGAGAGTGCTGCCATCTCCACTACATGAAGTCCAGGTCCGCGGATTGAGGGTGCCTTTCCATTTATTTTGGTCTTCTCTACTTTCTTTCAACCAAGTTTTGTAGTTTTCAGAGTATAAATTTTGTACTTCTTTTGTTCGGCTTATTACTGTTTTATTTTTGGTGCTATTGTAAATGAAATTTTCTAATTTCAATTTCAGATTATTCATTGTAAATATACAGAAATACAGCTGATTTTGTATATTGAGCTTGTCTCCTGCAATGTTGCTGAACTTATTTATTAGTTTTTGTTTTGTTTTGTTTTTGTTTTTGTTTTTTTAGTGAAATCCTTAGGATTTTTTATATACAAGATAAGGTCACCTGCAAAGAGAGATAGTTTCACCTCTTAATTTCCAACCTGGATGCCTTTCATTTCCTTCCCTGACTGCCAGGTTAAAGCCTCAGTACAATGTTGACTAGAAGTGGGTATCTTTACTTCACATTTTTCTATTCCACTCCCAGCCCAAAAATACTAAAAACAGGAAGAAAAAGTCCATGCAAAGAGTATTTCATGAAAAATTTAACCCATTTCTTTTTCTTTTTTTTTTTTTTTTTTTTTTTTTGAGATGGAGTCTCGCTCTGTCGCCCGGGCTCTGGAGTGCAGTGGCCGGATCTCAGCTCACTGCAAGCTCCGCCTCCCAGGTTTACGCCATTCTCCTGCCTCAGCCTCCCGAGTAGCTGGGACTACAGGCGCCCACCACCTCGCCCGGCTAGTTTTTTTTTTTGTATTTTTTAGTAGAGACGGGGTTTCACGGTGTTAGCCAGGATGGTCTCGATCTCCTGACCTCGTGATCCGCCCGTCTCGGCCTCCCAAAGTGCTGGGATTACAGGCTTGAGCCACCGCGCCCGGCCCAACCCATTTCTTTTTCTTTCGCTTTCTTCCCTCTCCTCCTTTCTTTTTCTCGTCTCCTTTTCTTTCTCGCGCAGGGCAGGGCAGGACCAGGGTTAGCAGTCCAGGGCTAGCAGGTCAGCGTAAGGTCAGAACTACTCTGACTTCTGGTGTGTACTTGTCAGTCTTTATGATATTCTTGTAGATTCAATCATGAAACATGAGTTTGATGCTGGTGTGATTGTAGGTGGTCTTGCCGTCAGGTGAACAGTTGCTCCCAAAGAGAACTGACGGCTCAGCCTCAGCCTGGAGGGCATGTAGACCTCTCATGATATAACTCAGTGCTGGGAGGGAAGTCAACAGAGTGAATTAAGGACAGAACCAACACTCAAAATGATGGCAAGAGTTGCACCCAAAGTCAACCAGATGACACGCCAACAAAATACAGTAAAAAGCCCATAAAGGTCAGTTCTTGGCTTCAAAGAAAACTATATTGGGCAGTGATGCATTTGGAAAATAGGAAACCTTGCCTGCTGGCAGACACTCTGCAAGTTAACTGTGGGATCCAGCTGCTAACTCCATCAATGTGACCTTAGACTTCATTAATGGAAGTGTCTACCTGATTGGATGTAACAACCTCCTCACTAACTTATATTTACGATGCTGCCCCTGAGTCAGCAGTAAAAGTTCAAATTATATTCAGAATCTTCTGCTTAATAAATTAGCAAAGTGCTGGCAGGGCACGGTGGCTCATGCCTATAATCCTAGCACTTTGGGAGGCCGAGTCGGGTGGATCACTTGAAGTCAGAAGTTCGAGACCAGCCTGGCCAACATGGTGAAACCCCGTCTCTACTAAAAATACAAAAATTAGCTGGTGGTGGTGCACACCTGTAGTCCCAGCTACTCAGGAGGCTGAGGCAGGAGAATTGCTCAAACCCGGGAGGTGGAGGTTGCAGTGAGCCGAGATCGCCGCTGCACTCCAGCCTGTTGACAGAGCGAGACTCTGTCTCAAAAAAAAAAAAAAAAAGAAAAGAAAGAAGAAATCAGAAAATGCAATGGGGAAAGCGTAACCATGGGTCTGGCTTATTCACTGTGTTAGCTCAGCTTCCTGAGCACTGGTTTGCGTATAGAGTAGGCAACTCCCAAAATTGGGTTGAAGAAATGAATTATCAACATTTTAAAAGTGTTTGCTGATTGAACAGGCAAACTTCAGATACCTAGAGAATTGCCTATGCAGAGTGCGTCATTCCCTGGTGATGTCAGATGGAGAGTGGCTGGAGTCTTCCTCTGTATATTGGTCCTTCTGATGTATTTAAAACTCACATTTAAAAGCAGTTTGTTCCGCTGGGCACAGTGGCTTACACTTGTAATCCCAGCACTTTAGGAGGCCAAAGCGGGAGGATTGTTTGAGCCCAAGAATTCAAGACCAGCCTGGGCAATGTAGTGAGACCCCACTTCTACAAAAAAAAAAAAAAAAAAAAGACGGGCATGGTGGTGCGTGCCTATAGTCCCAGCTACTTGGGAGGCTGAGGTGGGAGGATCACTTGAGTCCAGGAAATGGAGGCTGTAGTGAACCGTGATCATGCCACTGTACTCCAGCCTGGGAGACAGAGCAAGACCCTGTCTCAATTCAAGAAAAACTGTTCTGAAGCGCAGTGTAGCCTAGTACTGCGGCATTCCCACCTGTATTCCTGCTTGTTCCATTTACTTGAGAAACATTTTTTTCATAAATGTGAAAACATATCCATCCCAGTTTCCCTACGTTAATTCCAGACTAAGAGCATTTAACCTGAGTTTAGTGGTAGATTTAAGGACACTCACGAGAAAAACCTCCATTTATACAGAGGAGCAGCACCTTTCCTTATCTCGAGGATGACGTCCCACAGGAGATGCCTGCTGTCCCCCAGACAGGCTCTAGGGCTGTTCGTCTGACCTGCCGTGGAATGTCTCACATGGCTGCGACGCCAGCCCTTCAGTCATCTCCCGTGGATGAAGCCATCATGGGAGTATCTTCGGTATGTGTCTCTGTTGCTTGTTCTGCCCTCTCTTTTTTGAGACGGAGCCTCACTCTGTCACCCAGGCTGGAGTGCAATGGTGCAATCTCGGCTCACTGTAACCTCCGCCTCCTGGGTTCAAACAATTCTCCCGCCTCAGCCTTCCAAGCAGCTGGGATTGCAGGGATGCGCCACCACGCCCGGCTAGTGTTTGTGTTTTCAGCCGAGACGGGGGTCTTGCTATGTCACCCAGGCTGGTCTCAAACTCCTGGGTTCAAGCGATTCTCCTGCCTCAGCCTCCCAAGTAGCTGAGATTACAGGCGCCCACCATCACACCTGGCTAATTTTCGTATTTTTAGTTGAGGCAGGGTTTCACCATGTTGGTCAGGCTGCTCTCAAACTGCTGACCTCAGGTGATCCTCCTGCCTCAGCCTCCCAAAGTGCTGGGATTACAGGCATGAGCCACCTCGCCCCGCCGGCCAGCCCGTCTCTTTCACTATTACAACTAACAAGTCAAGTCCAGGAAAAAAAGTCCCCCTTCCCCCTGCCCTCCCCTCTCCCCGCCACTGAGGACTCTGCAAAGTAAACCACTAAACCGAAGCTGTGGACGTGGCCCCTGCGGGGAAGACGCGTCCTGGTTTTATTTTCTCTTTTCTCTCGTAGCTTTGCCCCAGGATGGGCCTCAGTTATGGAACTGCACAGCAACACAGAAAGCCGAAACTCCCGTAGAAACCTGGTCCTTTTGGCAAGAGAAATGGTGAACGGGGGCCGCTGAGGTCCAGAAAGTGTGTGGTGAGGGGAATCCCAAAAGGGAGAGAGTGGGAGAAAGAGGCCTCGGGACTCTGAGGGGGAACCAGCAGCAACCCCGGCTCCCCCACCCGAGTTGCACCTGTGTGGGGGTGCACTCAGAGAAGCAGCATGAATTGGCTTTGAAAGTGGAACTTGGACTGGAGCAGAGGCAGCAGAACTTTGTGGTTGGAACTAACCAGGTTGATGGGCACTAACAAAAAAAATTAGCATTCTCCAGGGTACTGTCACAGAGTCTACCCAGCATGACAGTCAAAATGTCCAATTCATGGCCGGGCATGGTGCTCACACCTGTGATCCCAGCACCTTGAGAGGCCGAGGCAGGCAGATCGCTTGAGCCCAGGAGTTCGAGACCAGCCTGGGCAACCTGACAAAAATCAGTTTCTACCAAAACATACAAAAATAAGCTGGGTGTGGTGGCACGTGCCTGTATTCCCAGCTACTAGGGAGGCCGACGTGGAAGGTTGGCTTGAGCCTGGGATGCAGAGGTTGCAGTGATCTGAGATTGCACCACTGCCACTCCAGCCTGGGCAACAGAACCAGACCTGGTCTCAAAATTTTTTTTAAAAGCCCAATTCATAATCCCAAATTATGTGACCTATAAAAAAATCATGAAAAAATGACCAGTTTCCAAAGGAAAAGTGATACAGTTTGGATATTTTTCCCCGCCCAAGTCCCATGTTAAATTGTAATCCCCAGTGTTGGAGGCGGGGCCTGGTTGGAGGTGTCTGGATCATGAGAACGGGTCTCCTATGAATGGCTTGGGCCATTCCCTTGGTGATAAGTGAACTCTTGCTCTGAGTTTACACGAGATCTGGTCATTTCAAAGTGTGTGGCACCTCTTTCCTGCTCCCCGCCTGCCCCTCCTCTGCCTTCCACCGTGATTGGAAGCTTCCTGAGGCCTCCTCAGAAGCCGATGCTTGATGCTTTCTGTGTAGCTGCAGAACCATGAGCCAGTTAAACTTATTTTCTTATAAATTATCCAGTCTCAGATACTTCTTTTTTTTTTTTTTGAGACGGAGTCTTGCTCTGTCGCCCAGACTTTAGTGCAGTGGTGCCATCTTGGCTCACTGCAAGCTCCGCCTCCCTGGTTCACACCATTCTCCTGCCTCAGCCTCCAGAGTAGCTGGGACTACTGGTACCCGCCACCACGCCCAGCTAATTTTTTGTATTTTTAGTAGAGACGGGGTTTCACTGTGTTAGCCAGGATGGTCTCGATCTCCTGACCTGTGAACTGCCCGCCTTGGCCTCCCAAAGTGCTGGGATTACAGGCTGAGCCACCGCGCCTAGCTGCTCGGCTATTTCTTTATAGCAATTGCAAGAATGGCCTAATGCAGAAAATTGGTACCAAGGGGTAAAGCATTGCTATAGATACCTGAAAATGTGGAAGCAGCTTTGGACCTGGGTAATGTGCAGAGGTTGGAAGAGTGTGGAGGGCTCGGAAGACGACAGGAAGATGAGGTAAAGTTTGGAGCTTCTTAGAGACGGGTTAAATGATTGTGGGCAAAATGTTCATAGTGTCATGGACAGTAGAGGCCAGGTTGATGAGGTCTCAGCTGGAAATGAGGAACTGATTGGAAACTGGAACAAAGGTCGTGTGTTCTTCGCTAAGGTTTTGGCAGAGAGCATGGCTGTATTCTGTTCATGCCTTGGGATCCATGTACATTTAAACCTGAGAGTGATGATTTGGGGTATCTGGTGGAAGAAATCCCTAAGCAGCAAAATGTTCAAAAAGTGACATGGCTGCTTCTAACAAACTACTCAGATGTGGGAGCAAAGGAATGACTTAAAGTTGGAACTTATATTTAAAAGAGAAACAGAGTGTAAAAGTTTGGAAAATTGGCCAGGTGTGGTGGCTCACACTTGTAATCCCAGCACTTTGGGAGGCTGAGGCAGGTCGATCCCGTGAGGCCAGGAGGTTGAGACTAGCCTGGCCAACATGGCAAAACCTCATCTCTACTGTTGGGAATAACACTCAAAATCCTA
The DNA here is from genome assembly GCF_037993035.2 of Macaca fascicularis. Classification (NCBI taxonomy): domain Eukaryota; kingdom Metazoa; phylum Chordata; class Mammalia; order Primates; family Cercopithecidae; genus Macaca; species Macaca fascicularis. The sequence goes on from NC_088390.1 coordinate 87,430,325, forward strand.
AGGAGATTGAACACTCAAGCAAATGATTCTTTTTTTTTTTTGGAGACGGAGTCTCCCTCTGTCGCCTGCAGTGCAGCGGCACTATCTTGGCTCACTACAAGCTCCGCCTTCCGGATTCACGCCATTCTTCTGTCTCAGCCTCCCGAGTAGCTGGGACTACAGGCGCCCACCACCACGCCTGGCTAATTTTTTGTATTTTTAGTAGAGAAAGGGTTTCACCGTGTTAGCCAGAATGGTCTCAATCTCCTGACCTTGTGATCCGCCCACCTCAGCCTCCCAAAATGCTGGGATTATAGGCGTGAGCCACCGCGCCCGGCCTCAAACAAAGGATTCTCAGCAAAGCAATTTTACTTCTGTGCAGACAGGTGCTTCTCTTGGCCAGTCGCCATTAGAGCTCACCTGAACAAAGGGGTACAAGAGCCTTTATTTCTGATGCAATCCTGTCCCTGTACCCTTTCTCCATTGGCCGGGGTCGGTTTGCACAATCTGAATTAATCCCAGTTGGCTAGACATTTGAACTTTCTTTAGATAAGGTGGGCACTCAGGGAGAGAGGGAAAGAAGGGGAAGGGGCGTCTGCAATGAGCTAGAGAGCTAGTCTCCTTCCAAATAAGGAAAGGAATGTGAGCTGGTACTGATAAGCCTGGTCCTGTGGTGTGTCCAGGCATCTAACAAAGGCAGAGAAGAGAAAAAGGAAGAAGGGGTGGGGGAGGTACTATGAATTGAAGAAAGAATTGATCAGGCTATTTGGTTTTTATTTGTTTGTTTTGTTGTTGTTGTTGTTTTTTGAGACAGAGTCTCGTTCTGTCGCCCAGGCTGGAGTGCAATGGCTGGATCTCAGCTCACTGCAAGCTCTGCCTCCCAGGTTTACGCCATTCTCCTGCCTCAGCCTCCCGAGTAGCTGGGACTACAGGCGCCCACCACCTCGCCCGGCTAGTTTTTTTGTATTTTTTAGTAGAGACGGGGTTTCACCAGGTTAGCCAGGATGGTCTTGATCTCCTGACCTCGTGATCCGCCCGTCTTGGCCTCCCAAAGTGCCGGGATTACAGGCTTGAGCCACTGCGCCCGGCCTGATCAGGCTATTTGAAGAGAAACCTCATCATATTCCACATCTACTAAAAATACAAAAATTAGCCAGGTGTGATGGCGGGCACCTGTAACCCCAGCTATTCAGGAGCTGAGGCAGGAGAATCACTTGAACCCAAGAGGCGGAGGTTGCAGTGAGCCAAGATTGCACCACTGCACTCCAGTCTGGTGACAGAATGAGACTCTGTCAACACCCCCCGACCCAAAAAAAAAAAAAAAAAAGTTTGGAAAATTTGCAGCCTGGCCATGTGGCAGAGAAAGAAAAAGCTTTTTCAGGAGAGGAATTCAAGCAGACTGTGGAGGAACCACTTTTTTTTTTTTTTTTTTGAGACAGAGTTTCCGTCTGTCTCCCAGGCTAGAGTGCAATGGCGCAATCTCCACTCACTGCAAGCTCCACCTCCCAGGTTCATGCCATTCTCCTGCCTCAGCCTCCCTAGTAGCTGGGACTATAGGCATCTGCCACCATGCCTGGCTAATTTTTTGTATTTTTAGTAGAGACAGGGTTTCACTATGTTAGCCAGGATGGTCTCATCTCCTGACCTCGTGATCCACCTGCCTCAGCCTCCCAAAGTCTGGGATTACAGGCGTGAGCCACCACACCCGGCCAAGGAACCACTTCTTAGAGATATTTGCATGACTAAAAATTAGCCAACAGCTGATGACCAAGCCAATGAAAAAAATGCCTCAAAGGCATTTCAGAGACTATCATGGCAGCCCCTCCCATCACAGGCCCTGAGGCCTAGGAGAACGAAATGGTTTTGTGGGCCAGGCCTAGGGCCCCACTTCCTGTACAGCCTCAGGGCGTGCTCCCTACATGGCATTCCAGCAGCTCCAGCTCCAGCCTCAGCTCACAGGGGCCCAGGTACAGCTCAGGCTGCCGCTTTGGAGGTTGCAAGCTGTAAGCCTTGACAGCTTTCACACGGCATTAAGCCTGTGGGTGCACAGAATGTTAGAGTGAAGGCTTGGCAGCCTCTACCTAGATTTCAGAGGATGTATGAGAAAGCCCAAGTTCCCAGGCAGAAGCCTGTTGCAGGGGGCAGAGCCCCCACAGAGAACCTTCACTAGGGCAGTGCCAAGGAGCAATGTCCACAAATCCCCCAAATCCCCTCTTTGAGTAACTGAGAGAGTTGGACCCCCCACACAGAGTCCCCGCTGGGGCCCTGCCTAGTGGAGCTGTGAGAAGGGGCCGCTGCCCTCCAGAATTCAGAACGGCAAAGTCACCAGCAGCTTGCACCCTGCGGTTAGAAAAGTCACGAGCACTCTACACCTGTGAGAGCAGCGTTGGGGATGGAACCTGCAGAGCCCCGAGGGCGGAGCTGCCCGAGGCCTTGGGAGCCCACCCCTGGCACCAGTGTGCCCTGGATGTGGAGCATGGAGTCAAAGGAGATTGTTTCGGAGCCTTCAGATTTAACACCTGCCCTGCTGGGTTTGGAACTTGCATGGGACCTGTACTCTCTTTCATTTGGCTGATGGCTCCCTTTTGGAATGACAGTGCTTACCCAGTGCCTATATTCCTATTGTATCTTGGAAGTAAATTACTCGTATTTTATTTTACAGTCTCATCGGTGGAAGGGACTTGCCTTGTCTCGGAGGAGACTTTGGATTTTTGAGTTAATGCTGGAATGAGTTAAGACTTTGTAGGATTCTTGGGAAGGCATGATAGTATTTTGCAATGTAAGAAGGGCGTGAGGTTTGGGAGGGGCCCAGGCAGAATGATACAGTTTGAATATTTGACCTGCCCAAATCGCATGTTGAATTGTAATCTCCAGTGCTGGAGGTGGGGCCTGGGGGGAGGTGTTGGGTCATGGGAGCGGATCTCTCATGACTGGCTTGGGTCATCCCTTGGTGATAAGTGAGCTGTCTCTCTCAGATCACTCGGGATCTGGTCATTTGCAAGTGTGTGGCACCTCCCCCATCCCCCCACTCACTCCTGCCTTTGCCATGTGATCTCCCTCCTCCCGCTTTGCCTTCCACCATGATTGGAAGCCTCCTGATGCCGCTGTGCTTCCTATACAGTCTGCTGAACCGTGAACCAATAAGCCTTTCTTTATAAATGACCCAGTCCCAGGTATTTCTTTATAGCAGTGCAAGAATGACCTAATGCAAAAAGACAATCAACAGGCCGGGAATGGTGGCTCATTCCTGTAATCCCAGCACTTTGGGAGGCCGAGGTGGGTGGATCACTTGAGGTCAGGAGTTCAGACCAGCCTGATCAACATGGTGAAACCCCATCTCTACTAAAAATACAAAAATTAGTCAGGCGTGGTGGCGGGCGCCTGTAATCCCAGCTGCTCAGGAGGCTGACGTAGCCTCCTGAGTATTTTTGTAGAGAGGGGCTCTTGTCATGTTGCCTAGGCTGGTCTTGAACTCCTGGATTCAAGTGAACCTCCTGCTTTGGCCTCCCGAAATGCTGGTATTACAGGCATAGTCTACTGTGCCTGGCCCCTCTTTCAGTAATTGAGAGAATAAATAGAAAATCATGAAGGCTATAGGAGACCTGAATGTTTTTAACTGGTTTGACCTAGCTGACATTTATAGAACATTCCACCCAACAAGAGCAGAATACACATTCTATTCAAGCGCATACTGGACATTTACCAAGACATACCATGTTCTGGGCCATGAAATAAACCTTAACTCATTTAAAGGAATTGAACTCATACAAAGCATGTTCTCTGACCATAATATCAATCCGAAAGCCAGTAAAAAAGAGCTATCTGGAAAATCCACAAATATTAAATTAACCTGTGAGTTAAATAGAACATCACAAGGGAATTTAGAGACTGTTTCTAACTGAAAGAAAATGAAAACTAAACATATTAACATTTATGGATTCTAGCTAAGCCGTGTTTAGAGGAAAACTTAGAATATTAAATGTTTATGTTAAGGTAGAAGAAAAGTCTGAAATCAGTTAGCTAAACTTTCACCTTAATTAATTCAAAAAAAAGAGCAGAGCCAAAGCAAAAGAAACAACAGTGAGTAGACATTAGCAGAAATGAAAACAGAACATCAGAGAAAAATCAGTGAAAGCAAAAACTGGTTATTTGAAAATATCAATAAATATGAAAAGCTTCAAGTTAGAGTGATCAGGAAAAAAGAGAAGATACAAATTACATTAGGAATGAAAGTGGGAACACCACCCCAGACCCTATAGACATGAAAAAGATATGAAGGAAATATTACAGCCGGGCATGGTGTAATCCCAGCACTTTGGGAGGTCGAGGCAGGTGGATCGCAAGGTCAGGAGTTTGAGACCAACCTGGCCAAAATAGTGAAACCCCATCTCTTCTAAAAATACAAACAAATTAGCTGGGCATGGTGGCGGGCACCTGTAATCCCAGTTACTTGGAAGGCTGAGGCAGAAGAATCGCTTGAACCTGGGGGCGGGGATTGCAGTGAGCCGCAATCATGCCATTGCACTGCAGCCCGGGTGACAGAGCGAGACTCCATCTCAAAAAAAAAAGGAAAAAAAAGGAAATGTTACAAACTTTTATGCTCATAAATTTGACACTTTAAACTTAATGGGAAAATTCCTTGAAAGATTCAAACTACCAAAGCTCACTCAAGAATAAACAGGTAAACCAAATTGTCATATGTCCATTAAATGCTACCAAACATTTAAGGAAGACTTAATACCAATTCTACACAAACTCTTACAGAAAATAGAAGAGGAGAGAACACTTGGCAATTCCTTTTATGAATTCAACATTACCTTGACACTAAAACCACATGAGGCCATTACAAGAAAAGCAAACAGACCAATATCCCTTATGAACATAGATGCAAAATCCTCAACTCATTATTAGCAAATAATCCAGCAATATCTAAAAATGAGTCTTTATCCTGAAGTAATCTGTTTATTCTGGGACAAAAAAAAAAATGAGGTTTATCCTAGAAATGCAAGGTTGGTTCAACCTGCAAACATCAATATAATTCATTGTTATCAACAGACTTAAAAAAAAAAGAGGCCGGGCACGGTGGCTCATGCCTGTAATCCCAGCACTTTGGGAGGCCGAGGTGGGCAGATTATGGGGTGAGGAGATCAAGACCATCCTGGCTAACATGGTGAAACCCCGTCTCTACTAAAAATACAAAAAATTAGCCAGGAGTGGTGGCAGGCACCTGTAGTCCCAGCTACTCAGGAGGCTGAGGCAGGAGAATGGTGTGAACCTGGGAGGTGGAGCTGGCAGTGAGTCGAGATCACGCCACTGTACTCCAGCCTGGGCGACAGAGCGAGACTCCATCTCAAAAAAAAAAAAGATGCAGGAAAAGAATTTGACAAAATTCAACATCCATTTGTGATAAAAACTCTTAGCAAACTAGGAATAAAAAACAACTTCCTTAACTTTTCAAAAGGCATCACAAAAACTCTACAGATAATATCACACTTAATGATGAAAGATTGGATGCTTTCCCCAAAAGGAAGGAAACAAGGCAAGGGCATCTCCTCTCACCACATCTATTCAGCATCACATTGGAGGCCCTGGTCAGTGTAATAAGCAAGAAAATAATAAAGTGAACACATATTGGGAAGGAATAAATACACAAATGTCTCTATTTGTGGACAGCATGACTAGATAGAAAATCTCAAAGGAGTCTACTAGAACCAATTAGAACGTCACGGAATACTAGGTCAATGTACAAAACGAAATGTGTATTTCTATTTGCTAGCAATGAACAACTGGAAACTGAAATTAACATTTTATTTATTTTTATTGACATTTTTATACATATATATACACACACACACATATATATATATATATATATATATTTTTTTTTTTTTTTTTTTTTTTTTTTGAGACAGAGTCTCACTCTGTCACCCAGGCTGGAGTACAGTGGCGCAGTCTTGGCTCACTGCAAGCTCTGCCTCCTGGGTTCACGCCATTCTCCTGCCTCAGCCTTCTGAGTAGCTGGGACTACAGGCGCCCGCCACCACACCTGGCTGATTTTTTGTATTTTTAATAGAGACGGGGTTTCACTGTGTTAGCCAGGATGATCTTGAGCTCCTGACCTCATGATCCACCCGCTTCGGCCTCCCAAAGTGCTGGGACTATAGGCATGAGCCACCGCGCCCGGCCTATTGACTTATATTTTTAGAGACAGAGTCTTATTCTGTTGTCCAGGCTTGAGTGTAGCGGCACGATCACAGCTCACTGCAGCCTCAAACTCCTGGGTACATGTGATCCTTTTGCCTCAGCCTCCTAAGTACAGGTATGTGCCACCATGGCCATCTAATTTCTTTTTTTTAGAAACAGGGTCTCACTATGCTGGCCAGGCTGGTCTTGAACTCCTGGGCTCAAGCAATCTTCCTGCCTTGGCCTGACAAAATGCTAGGATCATGGATGTGAGCCACTGCACCCAGCCTATTTTATCTTTATGTTTTTGGAGATAGGGTCTTGCTCTGTTGCCCAGGCCAGAGTGCAGTCATGCAACCATACTCACGGTAACCTCAAACTCCTGGACTCAAGTGATCCTCCTGCCCTGGCCTCCCAAGTAAGTGAGACTACAGGCACGCACCACCATGCTCGGTGCGTGCCATTTTTTTTTTCTTTAAGATGAGGTCTCCCTATGTTTCCTAGGCTCACCTGGAACTGAGCTTACAAGTGATCCTCCCACTTTGGCCTCCTAAAGTGCGAGGATTACACGCATAAGCCACTGTGCGTGACCTGAAATTAACATTTTAAACATGAGAAAACAGACTTCTACTTCCAAGTAGGATGGAGTGCAGCAGATCAAGGCTCCCACTAAGAACTAGAAAGGCCAGGCAAAAATATAAAAATCATCTCTTTAATGGCATCAGAGAGCTGCAGAAGCAACAAAGACTAAAGGGGTTAAGCCCCAAAAGAGGAGCGTTTTGCAGGATAAGCGGACCATCTGCAGCCCGCAGTTCCCGAGTGCTTGTTCGTCTGGGATTAATGACACATGGGAGATTCGAGGGGCATCTAATCTTGACAAGAATGAAGACTTGAAAGCTGATCTCTTCTTCAAGACTGTGGCAGGACTGGAAGCTGTGTGAAGATGCTGGTCGAAGAGCTAATTTGAAACCTCCGGAAGGCAGAGCAGAATTGTTTACCTCGCTCAGGGCTGAGGAAGGGGAGGGCTCCAGTTTCCAACAGCAGCTGTCTGTTAATTTCCTGGAGGATTAGTTCCTAGAGACAAGCAACCCAGAGACAGGCTCACCCAAAGGGTAGCTCGTCCTCAGCTCAGCTCAGTCCCTGATTGGAGCGAGGGGGTCTCCTTACCGAAGAAATGGGGGACCCGCTCTGCAGGCTGGAACACAGCGTCATCCAGAGCAGGATCTGCCCATGTTTTCTTAGCCGGGTAGTAGAAGTGGCTTCTGCCTACTGAACTGTGCTGCTGTAGGGCACGCGCAAGCACGGAATATCTGTAAACAAACGGGCATGGCTGCGTTTCAATAAGCTGCACTCCCAAAAGCAGGCGGCCGCCCCCCGCTGCAATTTGCTGACCCGGGATCTGGAGCCTCCAGGCTTCAGTGCATGACATCCAGCAATCAGAGACCACAGCGCCTAAAATCAACAGGAAAAAATAGCCCATGGAAATGGACGCACACTCAGCCAGAGAGTGGAAGTCGCAGCAGAGAACCCCCGAACTCTCTGTGAGCGCCGTGTTTTTGTTCAGATGGAGAAAGCAAGGGAGAAAGATTAAAAGATGGAGATTTTTCAACTGAGAACTGGAATCTACATAACACAACACATTTAAGAATCTCTGCAAACCCCAACTTTTCCTGCCACGGCAGGTCTCAGCACAAGGCAGCAGGCAGAGGTTTAATCCTGGGTGAGTCAGGCCGAGTTCCAATTATCATGCTGAGAATCACCCAGTAAGTGAAGCTGCTGTTGTCACCCAAGATTCGGGAGCTCAAAGTTGACAAGACATGGGGACTAGGCAGGGGGTCGGGGGAGGAGAGTGAAGGAAGAGGAAACAGAAAGGGTGAGACACCAAGGTTCCCAGCGGTATGCGCGGGGATATGGAGGGACCATGGTCCGAGGCTGGGACCTGGCAGGGGGTCTGCTTGGGGACTGTCAGGTAGGTGGTTAGAGCCATAGATCTGGTGGTTAGCAAAGAGGTCTGGGCAATACACATTTGGGGCTGGGCACAGTGGCTCATGCCTGAAATCCCAGCACTTTGGGAGGCCAAGGCAGAAAGATCGCTTGAGCCCAGTAATTTAAGACCGGTCTGGGCAACACAGCAAAAACCTATCTCTAAAAAAACTTTTTAAAAAATTAGTTGGGCATGGTGGTGCACGCCTGCAGTCTCAGCTACTCAGAAAGCTTAGGCGAGAGGATTGCTTGAGCCCCGGAGGTTGAGGCTGCAGTGAGCCCAGATCATGCTTGGGTGACAGAACAAGCAAGACCCTGTCTCCAAAAAAAAGAGAGAAATACACATATGGGAGCCATCTGAGTCCACATGGGAGAGTGTCAAGCTCCACCCTACCTATGCCAGGGCCACGGCTCCCGTTGAGAAATGGCCTTAGGAGGCCTGGGGCTTACTGAGAGGGGCGAGCTCATCTAGGAGTTCCAAAGTTTAAAGACATCACCTGAAAGCAGTGTGTGCTCGCGGACACTCGGACACCTGTCTGCAGTGCGGTCATGGACAGGATAGCCTGGGCTCCACAGTGCTTGGTTAAAGGGGCCGGGGGAGGCCCCAGGAGATCAGCTCAGGGGGTTCCAGCTCGCCCCTGCTGTGGGAGGTGGTCTTCGTAGAGGTTTGGTGGAGATGCCCCTGGAGGTGTTTACTCTGCATATGGGGCTGGGCCTCACGTTGGGAGCAGCGGGCAGCACTGAGAGCTGCATTTGGGGGGCGGGCAGGAAGTTGTCACTGCCACACCCAGGGGCAGAGGCGGCTGCACCACAGCCAGCACAGGGCCGGCGGTTGGACTAAGGGCTGGTCCTTGGGCCAGGCTGGGTCCGGTGTTTCCCTTCAGCTCTCAGGTTCTCTCCAGCCTTTCCGGAAACCTACTCATCTCCCAGTTTCCTGCCAACAAACCCCATTACTACTGAAGTCTCAGACTCTGGACTGCCAGGCCTGTTGGGTGAAGCTGCCTCCGGCCAGGAAGAGAACTTGGAGGCGCTGGGAAGGCCCAGTTTCCCCGTGCCCGGCCGCGTGGCCTTGGGAAAGTCCCTCAGTGCTCCAGGCCTCCGTGTCCCTTTCTATACCATGAGGCCCCTGGCATTTGTCCTGTGACCTGTGGGGTGTCACTCGGGCAGGAGTGGGCCGGCTCCCTGGCTCCTGGCCACCATCCCTCAGCATGGTCTGCCTGGCAGCCATGGACAGTCTGGGCTTCCACCCAAAGCGTCTGCAGGGAGCAGGTGGGGACGTCCATCCACTGTACTCTATCCAACCGCGTCTGTCATGTTTCTCCACAGAGAGCACTGGGCAGTCGAGGGGGTGCAGGGACTGTGGGGCCTCCCTACAGACATAGCCTGGGTGCCTGGCAGCTCGGCAACCTCATTTCACCACCCCCTCCAACCACCTGCAGATGCCGCCAACCTGTGTCTGTCCTCGCTGCTTCTGAAACTCCCCTTGGGCCAAAAGGTGCCCCTGAGTTGGGTCCAGGGAGGCCCCATGTAGCTGAAGGAGCTGAGATTTTGGCCAAAAACCTCCAAGGGGAAGCCAGGTGTAGGGTGTGGACTCCACGGCGTCCTCCAGGCTCACTTCCCCAATGGAAACGGAATGGGGACATTGACATTCCGGGGAGAATTCCGGCTTCTTTGAAAAAGGCGGCGCACAGAAGAGCTCAACACCATCACCACCAGGAAATGCAGATCAAAACCACCAGGAGGCTGGGCGCGGTGGCTCACGCCTGTATTCCCAGCACTTTGGGAGGCCAAGGTGGGTGGATCACCTGAGGTCAGGAGTTCAAGACCAGCCTGGCCAACATGGTGAAACCCTGTCTCTACTAAAAATACAAAAATTAGTTGGCATGGTGTGGGCACCTATAATCCCAGCTGCTCTGGAAGCTGAGGCATGAGAATCACTTGAACCCAGGAGGCAGAGGTTGCCGTGAGCCGAGATCGCGGCACTGCACTCCAGCCTGGGACAGAGCGAGACTCTGTCTCAAAAACAAACAAACAAACAAACAAACAAACCCCCAGGAGATCTGCCTCACACCTTCAGGATGGCTAGAATTAAAAAAACAAAAACAAAACACAGAAAACCAGTGTGGTGAGGCTGCGAGGAACTGTACCCTCATGCCCGGCTGGCGGAGGTAAAATGCTGCAGCTACTGTGGAAACCAGTGTGGCAGTTCCCCAAAAAGCTAAACGTGGAATTTCCATAAGAACCAGCAACTCCACTTCCAGGTACAGACCCAAGTATCCATCCACTGCCAAACTGAGAAACCAAACGTCAAACACCCCTCTGATAGAGAGCTACCCAGTCATCGACAGGCAGGCAGTCCTGACACAGGCCACAGTGTGGGTGAACCCAAGGACGTCACGCTCAGTGCAAGAAGCCACGCACTGGATGGTTCCAGTCCCATGAAATGCCCAGAATGGGCCAGTGCCCAAGGACAGATGCAGGGGAGCGGCCACCAGGGCAGAGGAGGCGCCACTAGGGGCTGGCGAGGGGCCACCGGGGCAGAGGAGGGGCCACCGGGGGCTGGCAAGGGGCCACCGGGGTGGGGGAAGAGCCAGTGGTTGTCAGTGGCTGGGGTTTCCTTTTAGGGTGATGAAAATGTTTTGGGGGCCAGGCACAGTGGCTCATGTCTGTAATTCCAGAACTTTGGGAGGCTGAGGCGGGTGGATCACCTGAGGTCAGGAGTTCAAGACCAGCCTGACCGACATGGCGAAACCCTGTGTCTACTAAAAATACAAAAATTAGCCAGACATAATGACGGGCACCTGTAATCCCAGCTACTTGGGATCAGCTACTGAGGTGGGAGAATCGCTTGAACCCGGGAGGCAGAGGTTGCAGGGAGTCGAGATCACGCCACTGCACTCCAGCCTGGGCAACAGAGTGAGACTCTGTCTCAAAAAATGTTTTGGAGCAAGGTGGAGTTGCCACCGCCCATCATGAATGTGCTGAACGCCACCACACTGGCCTGAACAGAACACTTTAAAATGGGTAATTTTATGTTACGTGAATTTTACCTCAATTTAAGAAAAAGATGTCCTAGGGCCCTTTGAAACGCACATCATAAGGAGCGAATTTCCTGTGGAGCCTCGCCTGGCAGGGTGGCCACACCTTCCCCACACGTTCCCTCGGCAGGTTCCAGGTGCAACACACCGCTGGTCTGCAGGCGCTTGGTGGTGGAGCTGTTTCACACGCGGGAGCTTCTCCTCCCCGCGCCAGCCCAGGAGGAGGGTGTTATTCCTCCCTTCCAAAGACCAGGGGCAGGACAAGATAAGCTTCTGTGACTTTGCCGGGATCAGAGACAGTCCAGGATTCCAGCCTAGGCCTATCAACCCTGTATCTTGGTGCTCCACCTGCCAACCACCCAGATGCAGGGGCCAGCACAAGACGGCCACTGTCCGAGTCTGTGACCTCTCCCTTGTCCCTGATGTCACACCCCCCTCCCACTCGCTGTGGCCTCTGTGCTGGTCTCCATGATGCTCAGCCGCCTTCGTCCCGGACACTGCACCCCTTCCGCCCGCCCAGCCCACAGGCTACCACTCCCAGGCTGTCCACCAGGTGGCAGTGAAGGTCACCGATGTCAAGTTCGTGGCTCGCCCTCCCAGCCCTGCACCCGCCCTGGCTGGAGCAGAGTGGTCGGGGCCTAAGGAGCCCTCCAACCTCATCAGGCGAGGGGGCTGTGACGCCAGGGACCACTTCTCCGGCAGAGCAAAGCTTATAAAATCCAAATGCGGCCGGGCGCGGTGGCTCATGCCTGTAATCCCAGCACTTTGGGAGGCCGAGTTGGGCAGATTGCCTGGGGTCAGGAGTTCAAGACCAGCCAGGCCAACATGGTGAAACGCCTCCTCTACTAAAAATACAAAAATTAGCCAGGTGTGGTGACGGGCGCCTGTAATCCCAGCTACTTGGGAGGCCGAGGCAGAGGAATCGCTTGAACCTGGGAGGCAAAGGTTGCAGTGAGCCAAGATCGTGCCACTGCATTCCAGCCTGGGCGACAGAGCAAGACTGTCTCAAAATAAATAAATAAATAAAAATATATAAAACCCAAATGCAGCCAACACAGTGGCTCATGCCTCTAATCCCAGCATGATGGGAGGCCAAAGCAGGCAGATCACTTAGGTTCAGGAGTTCAAGACCAGCTGGGCAACATAGCGAGACCCCATCTCTACAAAAAACACAAAAACTAGCCAGGCATGGTGGTGTGCATCTGTAGTCCCAACTACTCAGGAGGCTGAGGTGGGAAGATCCCTTAAGCCCAAGAGTTCAAGGCTGCAGTGATCCAAGAGCCCATCACTGCCCTTTAGCCTGAGCGATAGAGCGCGAGCCTGTCTCAAAACAAACAACTCTGGCCGGGCGAGGTGGCTCACGCCTGTAATCCCAGCACTTTGGGAGGCCGAGGCAGGCGAATCACAAGGTGAGGAGATGAGACCATCCTGGCTAACACGGTGAAACCCTGTCTCTACTAAAAATACAAAAAAATTAGCCGGGCGCGGTTGTGGGCGCCTGTAGTCCCAGCTACTCAGGAGGCTGAGGCAGGAGAATCATTGGAACCCGGGAGATGGAGGTTGCAGTGAGCCGAGATCGTGCCACTGCACTCTAGCCTGGGCGACAGAGCGAGACTCTGTCTCAAAAAAAAGAAAAAGACCAAAAACAAAAACAAACTCCAAATGCATCTGAGTCCCAAGTCCAATCTCCCAGGCTTGACGCACAAGGGCAGGGCCCCTTCCAGCAAACCTAAGTCAGCCTCTCCTCCAGCACCTCCAGCCTTTTGGAGACCCTGCCCTGCCCAAAACCACTTGGAAATCACCAACTCAACTTCCCTTGGAATGCATCAGGGCACTCCAATGACGCCGTGTCCTAGCTGGAGTGCCTCAGCTTTTGCAATCCTGTGCAGAATCAAGGTTTTCCCTGGAGCCAAAGAATGAAGAATCACAGCTGAATCCAACACCATTGGCTCCAGGGCCTCTGAAAGCTGAGTCCTGAGGCCGCACAAAGGACTCTGTTGGCTTCTGCAGCCGCAGAGAAAATCTCAAAATCTGGGTGAGAATTAGCAGCAGACTCCAGGGATCAGCAGCCAACTTTTCACACCAGCCTTGTCTCTAGGCTTTGGAGCTGTGCCTGCAAAGGTCACATGGAACCAGTTGGACTGGGGGTAAAATGCCACCTGAATCTGTTTAGAATAATTGTTTTCCCCAAGTGGATGGAATATTCTTTTCATCTGGGCAGCTAGGAAACAGCTAAAGTTTTCCATGAACCTCTGCAGAGATTTCTGTGTCTTCCAACTTTGTGAGAAGAAAAAGAACTTGCTGGGGGAAATGATATTCTCAAGCTTAACACTCAGATCATTTTTTTCTCGAAATCATGTTACTTTCTGGCCAAGTGTGCCGGCGAAGCCACTGAGACACGCTCCTCACATCTTTGGAACATAAAGGCCCTGGCAGTAGCTTGCGGCGCGCTTTGGAAAACTGCTTGGCTCTCACTAGAAACGCAGCCACCCCTTCTCCAGGCCCTGGTAGCTCTGGTATTAAGTTGGCTGGAGACCGGCTTGGCCAGGGCCGCCATCTCCAGCCAGCCCTGGGGCAACTGCCCCCGGCTGTGTCCTGCCCTGCCCGTCTCCTAGCCCCTAGCCAGAGGCAGCTGCGTGGCTCTGTGGCTGGGCTAGGCTGGGGCACTGCGGCTCTGCGCATGACAAGCCCGGGAGATCCTTCCTTCCTTAGCACTTCTGGCTCCAGGAGCACCTATTTAGGAAAACTCCATTCCTGCAGGTGTCTACCCCCCTACACATCCAGCCTGGCCCCTCGGCCAGTTTTGCCTTCACCCTGTCCGGTTCATCAAGACATCCCGCTTTCATCAAAGCTCTTCTAGCACATTCTGAGGCGAGTCATAGAGGGACATGGGAGTAGTCACGTCTCATCAAAGAGAAAGGGACCTCACATTCCCGGAGCACCTACCACGCACACAGGCTGACTGTGGGCTCCCACTGCCAGTGGGCAAAGGACCCCAACTGCTATGTGGTCTGACGCTGTGCAAGTGAACATCTGTGCAAGTGGCCATGCCTCCCCATTGGAGCAGCCCTGTCAGGTCAGAGCGGCCAGAAAGCTGCGCTGCACTTCCCCTATTAGGGTCTAAGGTGGAAGACCCCTTACAGACGTCCTTGGTGTCTAGATGGACGAGAATAGCGTGTGGCTCTCAGGTGAGGAGAAGGAAGCAGAGTGCCAGGAAGAGCTGGGAAGGGGGAGGCACCAGGGCACCTGACGCTGTCCCTGTTCCACCTCCGGGGGGACACGTCTGGACCACTCAGGAGAGGCCACACTGCATCACCACCCCAGACAGGAGACGGCAGGCAGCCCCAGACTCCCCTGCCTAAGTTCAACTCCAAGCACCGGGGCAGGCGTGCTTCCTGCATATCACTGGGAAGGCCATGCTGTCGCTCGTTGATCTGGATTCATGACGTCCACCCGGCTCGTCTGTATTCCGTCTGGGTGGACGTGACACTGGGCTGCTCCACTGGGAAAACACTGACCAATCATCGGAATGTGGTTACGGACACAGTGTTAGGCAGTGAGCAGGAGAAACTCTGTCCTCAAAGTCCCCCACCCTCTAGGCACCTAAGTGGGGTTTTATAGGATCTGCTGCAAGAAGATACAAAGTGAGATTTTAGGGCCCAAGACAACATTTCAAAATCTGGCTTTAAATAAACATGGAATAAAAGAGAGAGAGAGCGCGAGCGAGAGTGAGAGCCCGGAGCCTCCAGCAGCTGAAATTAGAAGCAGCCAGCCCCGGGCAGGGAAGCCATCTGCGCCGCGCCGAGCAGCATGGAAACGTCTGGGCCCTCCCTGACGGCATGCGAAGCGGCACCCGCAGGTACAGCTCTCCTGTCTCCCGTCTGCAGGGACCTGCGGGAACACACTGAGGTCTTGTTTTCCAGGTGTCCTCCAATTTCAGATTCTGAAGAACAGATTCCCTCTGCTCCCTCCAGAAATACCTTTCAGATTACTTTCAAGGCAATTTAAGTCATTTAAGAGGCAGAGTGATAAGAAAACAAAGACAACATTTCAGGCGGTAAATGAAGACTAATTATACTGAGCGTGAAGCAAAGTTCGTCTTCATCTTTGCTCAGGGCGGTTGAGCCTGAGAACGGCCCCCAGTGCCCAGAGGGCCCAGGTGAGGGGCTCGTGCACCTGCCCCTCACCTGGCTGCTCAGTGCCTTCTTCCTGCTCACCCAGTCACTGGCCATTCCCCCATGCTGGGTTCAGAAGATGGCGAATGGGCCCAGGACCGGGGCGGGCTCCCACCCCTGCCCGGGGTGGTGCTGCGTCGTGGGTGCCCGTGTCCCTCCTCCCCCTCCAACCTGCCCAGCTCCGGACGCATGGCTGAAGCAGCCAGCTCGGCCAGTTCATCCCTGCGCCACATACGTCCTTCCTCCAGCCCCAGACCCCAGCCTCACCTGGGCCGGTGCAGGAGAGCCCAGCTATGCTGGGTGAGCTTCAGGCTTTCACCTGCCCGAGTTATTTAAATCCACATTGTCAGCTAATGTATTCTAATAAGCAAGTGGGTGACCAGGCTGGCAGGCTCCGGATGACGCTGACATATAACAAGGCGGGAGGAGTACGGAGCGAAACTCTGAGACTCACTTGCGCCCCGGTGCTCACCCCCGCGCTGCCTCCCACAGGCACCTGGAGTCACGCCACGCGATGTGCGCTGGATTATATAAGGGGGCTTGTTGCTGGGGAACCTCTCCCCGCCCACCCCCACCAGGGCAGGCTCTGGAGGGAGGCCACATCTCCTCTGTCCCCACCACCCTCAGGAGGCAGCCCCTCCGGCCCTTCTGGCCCGGTCTGTAGGGAAGCTCTGTGGAACTCTCTAGGCTGCCTCGCTTTGAAGGCTGAGGCTGGACCACGGCAACACAGGGTCAGGAAGGGCCCTAGAGGCCATGCCCACACTCCTCTGTTGGTGTGGAGCTAAGAGCAGGCACGGTCTCCCTGCCTTGCAGACAGTGGTCTCAGCCCATCCTCCAGAACTTCCTCCCCGTCACGGGCCACGTACTCTCTGCAAGAGGAGAGAGGGGACATCAAATGCCTGGACAGGCAGCAGTGCACCTCCCTGGCTAAGGCCAGAAGTCTGGCCAACACTGTGGCTGCAGGACAGCCGTGAGCCACGCTGGGTTGTGGGCACCAAACCCAAGGCACCATCTGCCAAGGAGGCCAGGCGAGAGCCACGTCTGGGGTGGCAGAAGGGCTGAGCCGCCTGCTGGACCCTCGTGCCTCATGGCCTCAGCTCCACTGTGGGCAGTCCAGCTGCAGCCACAGACGGGGGGAGGGGTGCGGGCCCACATGCCTGTCCTCAGGATAAGGGGCCAGTCCACACGGTGCTGGCCCCCGGGGCTCTCCGTGACCAGCAGCACCAGACAACAGGGGCAACTGCTCCATCCACTGACCCCACAGTGGAGAGTGGGGACCTGGGGGCCAGGACGAGATTCCAGGGTGAGGCACAGGCTCGGACCCCTGCAGGCCAAACTGGAGGCTTGTGCAAGGTCACTGCCCACTCCCATGACAACCTTAACTCTAGCATGTTTTACATTCATGCAGTGGTTACAAAGATACCCCCACCACCCAGCCCAGTTTTCTCTTTGGTGACATC